>NC_000075.6:68198174-68505138 GCF_000001635.26 Mus musculus
GTGTGCAGCTTCTCTTTGGAAGGTGAGAACAAAGGCCTGTTCACTCTAGATATAGCATCGTGGCAAGCCTAAGAAATGATACACCCAAGTCTATCCTGGCAAACCAGTGATCTTCTTGGGGTTTCTTGAAGATCTGTAAGTAACTCAAAGGGGGCTGCATTCTGCTCAATGGGAAAAGATTTTGGCACACAAGCATGGCAACCTGAGACTCCCATGGTGGGAGCCAACTTCCACAAGTTGTCCTCTGGCCTTCATCCATGCATCAAGGGTGCTTTGTGCTCCCACAGACCCACACACAAACACTATGAAATAAATGTTATAAGAAAGCAGAATGATATATCATTTCCTGAATATAATCTATTCCAAGGAGAATGGTTGGTCTCGATTTTTTCCAGCCTGATTCTCCTCTTTCAAAGCATCGATCTCTAGAATTATCTCTTTCTTGCTTTGCCATTAGCTTGTTTTGTGAGTAAAAGATTTTGTAACCCAGAGTATCATTTTAATGGATTAAACCAGCAGATTCCACCAAGAATTATGGTGTACAAGCTGTGTGTGTGCCCATGTGTGAAGTGAACTGTTGTACTTTCTCCCATGGGCTTCTCTCCACAGTAATCCACTCCATCTCTTTACTCATGACCTGTGAATTTTAGGACCTTTTCAACTTTGCTAAAATTTCATTGATTAAGAAGGAAATTATTTTTTTGACTCTTGCTGTTTTATTTTAGAGTCATCAATAATGCTGTCTTATGAAAAAGTAGAAACTCTTGTTTCTCTCAGTATTGGTCTGGCCTTGGATAAGATCCAGTAGGAGGGCTGGTGAGATGGCTCAGTGGGTAAGAGCACCTGACTGCTCTTCTGAAGGTCAGGAGTTCAAATCCCAGCAACCACATGGTGGCTCACAACCATCCATAATAAGATCTCACTCCCTCTTCTGGAGTGTCTGAGGACAGCTACAGTGTACTTACATATAATAAATAAATAAATATTAAAAAAAAGATCCAGTAGGAATTCATTGTGAATACCTTTGCTGCAATTTCCTTTTCTCCTACAAATTGCAGCTCTTTTACAAATTAGCTCTTTTATTTTGTATAGGGAAAACATCATACTGGTAGTGGCGATGACATGGGCAGTTGAGAGTTTGCCAGTCCCTTCATAGTTTTCTGAGCACTGCTCGCTCTTCTCTTGTAGGGGAGATTTGTAGCATCAGTCTTATCTCGTCTTCCAAGATGAAGGTGTGTAATAGGCATCTCAGAGATGGAACTTTGCCACCAAAGTTTCCACTGTATCTGTCCTGTTCAAAAGACTTGTCACTAGCCACGGGATGGTTCTTAAGTACTTGAAATATGACTAGTACAACTGAAGATGTGAATTTTGACTTAAACTAAATTTTATTAGTTAAAGTTTGAATCAGAACTCCTGCTTCTAGCTAGTGGCCTTGTATGATGGTTAATCTTAATGAAATTTAAAGTCATTGTGGAAACAAGCCTCGGAGACTGTCTGAGATTTGGGTTCATTGAAATGGACTGACTCACCGTGACTATGGGTGGCATCATTCCATGATCTCAGGGGCGTGGTGGTGGTGGTGGTGGTGGTGGGGTGGGGCAGGACTGAATTGAAACAAGGAAAGCGTGAGCTGAGCATCAGTGTTTTCATAGCTCTGTCCTTCCTGACTGTGGATGAAATGTGGCCAGCTGCCCCCACCATGACATCCCACAGGGATGCAATTACTCCCAAACTGTGAGCCAGACTCTTAAGTTGTGAATTGCCAAATATTTGGTCACAGAAACAAGAAGGCTCTGGACAACACGAAGCACTCAGGGTGCGGAGAAAATCCCCACTGTATGAGTGATTCTGATCTCAGAAGAGAGGAGTCAGCCAGAAGGTAATGGCCTGCTGTGACTCCTAGTCCATCCGGCAGGAGGAAGCTTCTGATGAGACAGAGGAAAAATAGACAGCAAACATCAGAACTCTGGCACTGCAAGTATGGATTCTGTGCTGGAAACATCACTGAGTGAGGAAGCTGGGTAAAATAGAGGCACGGAACTCAGAGAGCTGACTGGAACAGGGGCTGAGTCACTGTCCTGGATTCATCACTTCAGATTCCCACCAGGCTCTGCACACTGTCCTGCCTCATCTCTCATCGAGGCTGCTTGCCTTTCACAGTGTTTAGTATCTGAGAAAAGAGTTTTCTGGTACTTTCCATGCTTAGTATCTTTCCAGAAGGATGCTTGACCCCCCCCTCCCCTCTAATCCCTCCCCATTCCCCTCAGGTTTAGGGAAGGAGCTATGGAACCAGCCAGGCAGGTAGCTTCATGACTGATGTGCACATCTCAGAACTGGAATTTACAGTTTATAAGTGAGAGTGCAATTTAGTCTGATGTGCAATTTAATGTTATACTCAAGGAAAAAGTTGGAAAGACAGGGTATGGGTGTCATTTGTTAGTTGTTTGGGGGGTCACAGTGGAGTCACTTTCATCCTCTGTGATGCCCCTGCCCCATCCTATACTGATTCCCTAGTCTCCTAGGGTATGGGTATCATTTGTTAGTTGTTTGGGGGTCACAAATGGAGTCACTTTCATCCTCTGTGATGCCCCTCCCCTCATCCTATACTGACTCCCTAGTCTCCCAGTCACTCTGAAACTCACCTCAGCAAAGGAGGTATCTTCCTATCGTGCTTCACCCTAGCCCGTTGCTTTTAAGTGTGCAAGATGGGGTGAGGGACCATATCCTCAAAACCTGCCTCCTTGACACCATAGTAGGGACCCCTGAACATCCTCAGGACGACCTGTCAGTGAGCTCTGTGAGATGGGTGCCAAGCCAGGATGGCCTTATTTGCTTTCTGCTTTAAGCAGAAAAATTGGATTTAGAAAGCTTTTCCTAATCTGGATCTCGGCGATATATAATAAACTTCTTACATCTGTCACCTCCAGCCTTCTCCTGCAGCCTTTACCTTTTATGTTTCAAAGAGAGCAGACAGGGCTGCCCTTTCTTTCTCTTCCTATTCAAGCCCTGGCTTGGGACAGCTTGCCCTGAGGATTAGCGACATTTTCCCGGCAGGGGTGATAGAGGACCGGAACAAATTTAGGATTGCCCTCTATACCAGCCACATTCCATCCTTATTAGCTCTAAGGCACAACCCTTGGTTGGAAACTTTGTAGACAGCAAGATGAAAGTGACACCCAAGGCCCCTACTCTACCCCTTTGGAGAAGACCCTCCATTACACCCCAGAGACAATGCTTACAGTGTAGCCACTGAAGTCCTCTGGTACCAGTTAAGGTTTGGTCCTAGTTAAATGCAGATTTCCTGTCTTCCCTCCAGGCCCTACTAAACCAGAAGCTATCAATCCAGACCCTGTCTGCATTTTTAACTTTTTAATTAAAATATAATCACATCACCTGTCCCTGTCCCTTTCATCCCTCCAACTTCTCCCATGACCCCCTCACTACCTATCAAATTGAGAGCCCCCTTTTGTTATTACTGCACACACACACACACACACACACACACACTTCATTGTAATTAATACTCTTCACGTGGTTTCTATATCCTGTGACAATCACCAGAAAAAGAGTTGTTCTAGGCTTCTTTCTGTCGCTGTGATAACCACCATGAACAAAAGCAACTTGAGGAAGGAGTTTATATCATCTTACACTTTACAGTCCATTATCAAGGGAAGCCAAGGCAGAAACTCAAGGTAGTTAACTCAAGCCTGAAGGGTTAATGACCTAAAAGCCTCAGGTAGACCGAGAAGCTCTGGACAGGGGCAGCTATAGAAGCTCCTGAGGGTCACACAGTAAACCCACTGATACCCACTAGCAGCCTGCAGGGGACTGACCTGCATCCCCCTTTCTATCCTATAAAATTCAAGACTCCCATATAACATGGGCACAGCTTGCTTTCACAGAGACTGTGGCCCTTTAGATGTTTTGACTGAAGGACGATTTTGTCTCTGGAGATGTCTGTCTGCTCTCCTCTATTTCCATGTCACCTCCATCAGTCCTTAACGAACAGAACCTAGATGCTGGGTCTGAAAGTGAGACCAGGTGGGTGCTGCTTACAGGCTTGCATTCTCTGGCTTGCTCAGCTTCTTTCTTATGTATACCGGGTTCATCGGCCTAGGCGTGATGGGCTATGGTGGACTGCTCTCCTGAACCAATTAGCAAGTAAGATAACATTCCCATAGACAAGTCCAAGGCCAATCTAATGGCAGCAAGGCCTTAGCTAAAGTTTCCTCTTTCCAGGTGACTGCAGCTTGTGAGAAGCTGACAAAAACAAAATAAAAAAACAAACCAGCATAAGAATTAAGACGTGCATTACTTCTTTAAAGAGTTCATATGATGGTTCTGCATTGAGGCAGAAAAGCGCTTCATGGAACGATCCTGGAAAGGGAGAGGGGGTGAAACCAGAGTAAGGAAGGCACCATGCACATCCCTACCATGGCTTTGCTTGCTGTCAGATGCTAAAGAATGAAGCCAGGCCCCCCCTGGCTCATCTTCCTTATCTGTGTAGATAGCAGGGCTCACTTCATATTCTTGATGAAATATGAATGCATTTCACCTGGCACGGAGTGAGCGTGTGATAAACATTCCCCACTGGGATTTCTCGGCAAAGGCCAAATTTAAGAAAGGTTTTATGCAGGAAACAATCATTTTATGCAGCCATAATTTGCTTATTCAACAGTGACATATATATCTACCAGTCAGAGTTCTGACAAACTGGAGTCCTCTCAGAACTACCATTCTCTCCTTTCCAGAGGCAGCTCTGTGTCTCAGCCTGAACATTGCTCCTTAGATTTAAAATATAGACTTATGTTATTTTTAATTATGTGCAATTATGTGTGTCTGTGTGCTAGTGGAAGGCTCAGATGCCCTAGAACCAGAGTTACAGGAAATTGGGAGAGACCTATCCAATGCCAGTGCAGGGAATCAAACTTGTGTCCTCTGCAAGGACAGTGTATGCCCTTAACTGCTAAGCAATTTCTCTAGCTCCTGCTATTATATTAAAAAAAAATGCCCTGTAGCTCTTGGGTCTCCACTGTTACAAACTTAAGTGTCTGCCAGTGCCTAAAACTCTAGTTGGTGCATGTGAGACTTTTGGTTCATTACCTAACATGAGTCAACTATCTTTCATATTCCACATGGAGAGAACAGTGTAAGGGGGTTGAAGTTAAGAAGAAATCCCTCCACACTATTACCATTCTTTAGGGCTTGAGTGTTGTTTCTTGAAGAATTTTCTGAGATCAGAGGTGTGTGTGTGTGTGTGTGTGTGTGTGTGTGTGTGTGTGTTTGTTTGTTGCTGGGGGGCGGGGGAGGGTAAGGGGAAGAAGGGCAGGGGTTGTGCTATTGTTTGTTTGTTTGTTTGTTTTTAAAGAGATATAATCCTTCCGCTTTTAGAGGTTTGCGCTTAGAGCTGGTTTCTCTTGGGAATGAGGGGGAGTGGAAAGACAGAGGTTTAGCCTTTAAGGAAAAGTTAAAATCCAAGAGGGCATACTCAACTGGCTGTGAAATGCTCCAGGCATTGTCAGAGGCCCCCAGAAGCTTTTTAAGTGGTAAGGGGCTAAAATCCAGCTTTTCTCAGTCCCTTTCTTCAGCAAGAGCATCTCTGCAGGCAATCCTCTTCCTGTTCAGGTTCCCTCTTTCAATTTACCAGAATGCCATTGGAAAACAGTAAGGAAAGGTCTTTGCAAACTCCTGATGTGGTCCTGCAGATGAAAGTGTGCAGGACGGCTGAACAAACAGAAGTCCCTGTTGGGGAACTTAAAAGCTTAAGGATACACAGCTGGACTAAATGGATTTCAACAAACACACGGGACACATAGCAAGTGCTGATGGTAGGGTGCTAGGGATACAGACCCAGGAATGCAGTCACCCATCTCAAGGATGACATAATTGAGTAAGGAGCCCAAGGAAGTATAGAATTAAATACGATGCATGTGAATGTGCAGAGAAAAAGGCAACGGAAGCCCCGCTGTGAATAAAATACATCACTAGATAACATGGGATGCCAAATCTATGGGAAATACTGTGAAAAGTATCATTTCCCACCTTTTACAGATGAGTAAACAGGAGTTAGAGGGGTCTCATCTTGTCCAAGTTCACAGAGTCAGTAGGTGTTGAGTTGTGATCCCATCAGATGTAGTCTGACTCTAGAGCTCAGCTCTGTATGCCTGGAAAAGATCTAAGAAAAACAGGTAGTTTGGGAAGTGGGGTAAAATGACAAGGGTTTGCTTTTGTTTTGTAATGGATGGTAGGGAAGGATTCTGTAGCTAACAGTTTAGGCTGACTGCCCTGAATGTGCAAAAACAGGACTATATTTAAAAACAGACAAGCCCTTTATAATTCCTACCCTCAAGGGTGGGTCTTTAACCCTCAGTCCCTTAAATTGAACTTTGCTCTTAATCACCACTCAAGAAGTCACGGTGATCTGGTTTAAATATATTTCATTTTTAATGCTCATATATTTAAAACACATGGTCTCCAGCTGGTGATACTATTTGGGGAGGTTGTGGAACCTGTAGGAGGTGGAGCCTTGCTGGAGCTAGTGTACTGCCAGGAGTGAGCCTATAGCCTGGACCTACTTCCTGTTTGTTCTCGCTCTCTCTCTTTGCTTCCTGTGTGCTGATGACATGTGGTCGGCCAGCTTCCGGTTCTGGCTGCTATGCCTTCCGTGCCCATTGCCATGGCTCCCGTGCCACGATGGACTCTATCGCTGTGGACTTATAAGCAAAAAGCAATTCTTTCTTCCCAAGTTGCTTTTTGTCTGGGCACTTTATGACAGCAGCAGAAAGGAAACTACCATAGTATAGATGTGATGGGAACCATGTGACAGTTGCTTCGGCAGCTGCTACTTCCCAGTTGTCTGACACCAGGAAAGTTGTTTCTCTGTGTCTCAGCTTTCTCACTTCTAAGACTACATGGCAGCCACTTCAGTGATACTCAGAAGATGCAATGGGGCGGCATACATGGAGGAATTTCTGTAAAACCTTCCACAGGCTACATAATACATGGTAGTTAGCTATTGAACTAATTTCCAAACTCGTAAGTCAAGCTAATATTTTTGAGTATTTTGAGTACACTTATTTAGCATCTACCAAACAGTGCAAGTGCTTGGTTTTTATCTTCCTAACAACCCTGTGAAGGAGGCTTAGTTATCTTCAAGACTCATGAAAGCTGAAACTGGGGGTCCCAGTGCTGACCTCAGTGTTTCAATACAGAATTCTCAAGTTCTGACACAGCTGGGAAATCTCTGTGATTTGATGTAGGTAGGAATTCAACACCACGGCTCATTGAGAACAAGATATGATGACCAAATGGGCTTTGTAACGACCTCTTCGAATTATCATGAGAATGGATAACCAAGCCCGTGGATGTTGTGCTTCCTAAAGGATTCATATACTGTTACTTAAGGTCTGTGGCTTCGCTTTATAGAGACTCAACACTCTCAACATTCATCCTATGAGCGTAAATTACCTTTTGCTTCTTTGTGGATGGCTGTGTATGCTGCCTTTTAGAAATCACCTGGATATTTAGTGACCTAACCTCATAACCATTTATTTAGCTCACAAGCCTGGGGGTTGGCAGAATGATCTATCTGGGTTAGTTCTGAGGTGGTTACTTCTGTCTTGACTCTGTTAACTCATGCTGTGGGAGCTGCTGAGGCTCAATGGTCAGTTGGAATGCTCAGCTCACACAACTCATTTCCATGTCTGTCTTCCCTGTAGGATGCTAACCTGGGCTCCTTCCTTCCTTCCTTCCTTCCTTCCTTCCTTCCTTCCTCTCTCTCTCTCTCTCTCTCTCTCTGTATCAGAAGAGTTTGGAGGTCCAAGAGAGAGGAGAAAGACCTCCGTCCATGTGTAGGCACTGTCAGAAGTGATTTTTTATTTTTTGTTTATTCTTGTCTTGTGGCTAAATCAAGTCAGTGATAATGTTTGGAGTTAGTGTGAGAGGAGATGGGTAGAGGGAGTCAGTAGAGTGTGCATAAAAATCAAATGTAGATTGCCATAAAAATATACAGGGGAAGCTTTGGGAAGTCAGCCTCAGTGGCTCTACAGAGTAGCAATGGACTTGTAGCCTGGGGATGTTGCTAGAAAAATCCATCTTTTATGGGTGGTACCAGCTGACTTGAGAGCAATGAAACATTTTCAGTCCTAGGGAGATAGCTTAGTTGGCAGAGTGCCTGCCTTGCAAACATGACGGTCTGAGTACAATACCCAGAACTCATTTAAAGAATACTAGGTGTGGTACCTAGTAACCCCAATGTACCTATAATCCCAGTACTGTGGTGGTAGAGACAGCCTTGGGGCTCACTGGCTAGCTTAGTCTTAGAATCATTGAATTCAGAGACTCTGTTTCAGAGAAGGGAGATAGAACCTAGGCAATGACCCCTAAAGTGACCTCTGGCCTCCACATCACAATCACAATCGCATCACACACACACATACACACACACACACACACACACACACACATACACACACACACACACACACACACACACACACACACAGAGAGAGAGAGAGAGAGAGATAACAATAAACAACAATCACAAATGTAGGTATGACCATGGCACCAGATGTTACAGAATTTGCCAGAGGCATCACTCTCATAGCCGATGAGGACAGAGTTGAGGTGACCACTTGATTTTGATCTCTGCACTGTTGACTGCAGTCTGCCTCCATCTAGAGCCGAGCTTCTTAAACAGAAGGGGCCAGACACCACAGAGTACTTAGGAAGGGTAAAAGATTTCTGAATGCACAATGACCTCAAGTAAAATCAAATCAAATAGCCCATTTGAGTTAGTGTGAGAGGAGCCATTGTCTGGGCTCTGAATACAACACATGCACTTTGCACCGCACATGCTACCACACTGGTGAGCAGCAAGGGACACTGCCTTGCATACTGCCTCGAATACTTCGGTATCTAAGACTATTATACATGATCAATTGCAGAGCTTTTATTACACAGATGTTTCTGTTGTTAAAGTAACATGATGCTTTAATTACAGAAAAAAAAGACTTCCAGTGTTTTCCTGAATGTCATTCCTCAGCATGTTACTATCACATTGGCCCCTCTTTGAATTGTAGTGTCTTAGAATATTTGGTTTTAATTTGCTGTTTTGGAATTAGGCTAGAATTTCCAATAATTTCTAAAATGTCCCTAAATGCGCTTCTGCCATTTCATCGTATATGTTTATTTGAAGTGGCCTCGTCAGCACTGATGTTTACAAAAGCAAACTGTCAGTCAACACAGAAAAGCACTGAAGATGCTCTGTCATACAGCATCAAATATTCAGCCAAGATTGCATTCTTTATGTAAAAATAAATAAGCGCAGACATCTCATTAGTATGCAAAGTTGCTCTCAACTGTAATACATGGCAAAATTATATATGAACTAAAGAACTTAAATTTCTTTATTATTTTATGTGCAGTTTTGTCTGCATGAATGTCTGTGCACCACAGTTCATGCCTGGTACTCAGGAAGGCAAGAAGAGGGCCATCGAATCCCTAGAACTAGAGTTAAAGGCCATTGTGAGCTGCCATGTGGGTGCTGGGAATTGAACTTCAGGAGAGCAGCCAGTGCTTAACCACTGAGATAGCGATCAGTGGTTATTTTTAAATCACTTAAAAATAACTTAAATTATTTTAAAGTGAGTAAAATTCATTTAATTATTTTATTTATTTAGATTTAATTTATTTAAAACATAAGCTATTTTAAATAAATTTCCTTGTGATTTTTAGTAAATAGATGTCTGATTTTACTTTATTTACCTGAGACCCTGTTCTAGAGCAATAGCTGTTACATCTATTAGAAAGTCTATGCCTCTTGTGGGTGATGAGATGGCTCAGTGGATAAAGGTGCTCGGGGCTAAACTGAGTTCAATTCCCAGGACCAACATGGTGAAAAGAAAGAGCCAATTCATTCAAAATTTCCTCTCACCTACTCTCCCAGTTTCTTCACACACACACACACACACACACACACACACACACACACACACACACACGTTTTAAAAACAAAGTTCTATAACACAACATCTTGGTTGGGGCAATATCTGCCCTCCCTAGTGATACTCGTTCACACTAAGTGATTTCTTTTTTACTGAAATTGTATCAGCCCTCAAACTCACTGAGCTAATATGTCTTAGTTTGAATTTCTATTGCTGAAATTAAACATTGTGACTAAAAGCAACTTGGGGAGGAAAGGGTTGCTTTCACCTTACACTTTCAGGTAAGAGTCCATCACTGAGAGAAGGAAGTCATGGCAGAGACTCAAGCAGGTCAGGAACTAAATGTAAGAAATGATGCAGAGGCCATGGAGGAGTGCCCCTCGTGGGCTTGATCTTCCTGGTTGCACAACCTACTTTCTTTTCTTTTAAAAATCTATTTATTCATTTTACATTCCAATATCAGTCCCCTTTCCCCCCAGTATCCCCTCACGCAGATCCTCCCCCAATTCTACCCTCCCCACCCCCCTACAAACTACCAGCCCCCACTCCTTCCACCCCAAACCTTCACCTCCCAACACCACCCCCAGTCCCACCCCAGCCCCAGCACATCAAGTCATTGCAGTACTAGATGCATCCTCTCCTGCTGAGGACAGGCAAGGGGACCAGGATTTGCAGTCAGTCAGACCATCAGAGAGGTAGGCAGCAGATTCAGGGACAGTCTCTGCTCCAGTTGTTGGGGGACCCACATGAAGACCAAGCTACACATTTGATACATATATGCAGAGGGCCTAGGTCCAGCCTGTGCTCACTCTTTGGTTGGTGGTGGGTTCAGTCTCTGGGAGCCCCTACGGGTCCAGGTTAGTTGACTCTGTTGGTCTTCCTGTGTAGTCCTTATCCTCTTCCCGTCCCTCAATCCTCCCCTAACTCTCCCATGAGACTCCCAAGCTCCAGCTACATCCAGAGATGTAGAGCTCTGCATCTCTTTCCATTGGCTGCCGGGTGGGGTCTCTCAGAGGACAGTTATCTTAGGGTCCTGTAGTAAGGCAACAGATTCAGGGACAGGCCTCTGCTTCAATTGTAGGGGGAACCCACATGAAGACCGAGCTATGAAGCTGCTAAGTATGTGAAGGGTGCCTAGGTCCAGACCATGCTTGTTCATCTGTTGGTATAGAACCCAGGATCACCTACCCAGGGTTGGTACCACACATCAACCACCCACATCAACCATCAATCAGAAAATGCACCGCAGGTTTGCCCATAGGTTAAGGGCATTTTTCAGTTGAGGTCCCCTCTTTCCAAATGACTCTAGCTTGTGTCAAGTTGACACAAACTAGCCAGTACAACTAATAAGCTTTAGACTCTCAGTCATTTTCATTACCATAATCAATGATTTCTCTAATTCAATTTTTGCTAGACTATATTCTACATTCCATTTTGTTTCATGAAGAAAGAAAATGTAATAGGGTGACTGAGGATTATAGTATTGGGTATCAAACTGAAGGCTCATAACCTTATAGCTCATTATTCACTGCTGAGTGTCTTGAGAAAACACAATAAGAAACCTTAGTGGAGATATTTTTACAGTGCTTCTTTTCTACATGCAATTTCAATATAAATGTCAGGATTATAATATAACCCACCAAGCAGGGGAGATTCCTTACAGTTTTATAAATATGGTAAGAAAGTATGATAATAATCTCCTATCTTGTAGCCTAGAG
Source organism: Mus musculus (assembly GCF_000001635.26). Taxonomy (NCBI): domain Eukaryota; kingdom Metazoa; phylum Chordata; class Mammalia; order Rodentia; family Muridae; genus Mus; species Mus musculus. The sequence goes on from NC_000075.6 coordinate 68,209,840, forward strand.
CTCAGAGCACAAATGTACTGATCAACATTAAGAAAGTGAGATGCTGCTGTCTTCAGAGCTTGGCCATTGCTGAGTTATATGTCAGCAAGGTTAAGAATCCCGTCTGCTGCATTTCAGTTGTAATTCCACAGACTTTGAGTGAGGAAGCCTCTTTGTGCCTGTGACTTTCTTACCCTTCCTATAGATAATTTTCATTGAAGGTCTCATTTTTTTAAAGAAATTGGTATCCTAGGCATTTGTTATTGATATCAGACTGTCTGTTCTGCTCAGCTCATTCCAACAAGTGTATGTGTGGCTCCATTTTTAACAAGGTTCTTTGTCCATTTAAAGTCACAGTTCTGACGTCTAGGTGCTTAGAATCTGGTGGGAGTCAGTGACAAAGATCTATGGGCTAAAATATTGGTGTATGCTAAGATACCAAGAACTACTTAGAGGAGAGAGAGAAGAGGAGACAGGAAGGACTTCTGGAAGCTGATGCTTAAGTGGTTTGAAAGAACACTGAAAGACTTGTTGAAACTTGATGTTAGAGCATTTTTGAAGGGCTCTATGTCTGGCAGAGAGACTGTCTGATGGATTAAATAGTTCTTAACTACCTCACTGTGTTTGACTAAACATCTAAACTGTAGCAAAACAACAACAGCAACAATAACAACAACAACAACAACACTCAGCAGGTATATTATTTACAACTCATTGCTGCGAAAAAGTACCTGAAGAAAGTAAGTTAAGGATGGGAGGGTTTGTCTTAGATCACAGTTCATCATGGTGGCAGGAACTTGAGGTAGCTGAGCATTAGTGTTGTGCTGTCAGCAGGGAGGGAGAGAGGAATGTTGGTGTTCAGTTCATCTTCCTCTTCAGTTCAGGCCCCCAGCCTTTGGAGTGGTGCTGCCCAGTTAGGGTGGGTCTTCACACCTCAATTAGACAGGCCTAGAGGTTAGTCTCCTGGATGAGTTTCGATCCTGTCAAGTTGACAATCATTGTTAGCCATCACAGGATGCTACTTAAAACAAACAAACAAACAAACAAACAAACAAACAAGTTACTATGTCAGAAACCAAGGAGAATTCTTTCTAGTTAGAGAAAGCAAGAGGTACGGGAATTCAGGGCAATGAGAACCAAACTTGCTAACTACTGTACTGCAGCTTCCCATAAATCTCAGGATGCTAGGAACACTGGCTTCAGCAGCTGCACCCAAAGACGGCAGTGGGAAACCTTCATTGAGTCAAATGGCATGACGGGTAGAGAGCTTTGTAACACAGCAGCTTTTACATGGGTTTGTGGTCTGGGATGGCAGTATTTGCATAATGCAAGCAACCACAAGCTAAGAATTTTAATTTAAAGCAGGCCAGACAGGGGTGAGCACACATCTCTAGAGGAATCAACATTCTATCAGCACTACAAAGAATCCACATAGGATTAGTCCCAGTGAAAACAAACTCATGGTCAGAAATCACAAAGTATACAATGAGGCCACGTATGAGGAATGAGTCCCCAGAGAAGACTGGAAATGGCAAGCAATGACCCTATCCTGTGTATTTTACATGTTTAATACATTTCAAGAGGTAAGAAATGAAATTATGACTGAAAGCATAAGAGTGTCAACATGGGCCTGAAGAAGTTCGAGATATCTGGAAATATATCTATAAAAGAAGTTATATAAGCAATGTATTGAAGTACAAGGGGATTGTTAACTGTCCAGGACCATACACAACATAGAGAGGGACGGGAGAAAGACATGAAGAGAACAGGTCAGGCCTGCAGAAGAGGTCCTAAAGCCAAGCTCTGATCACAGTTAGAATTGAAACATCCCTTTCCGTGGATTTCGACCATTTCAAATTGTTCTTTATGAATTGAGAGTTTTGTTACATTTCAGAGAGTTTCCAGAAATGCCCCCTTGACCGTTGACCTTGTTGTATATGTCTGGTTCAATCACATCTAACAATTTTTACTGGTCCCCTGCAGATAATTGTTGAGAAGGGCAACTCCGTACCAAGAGAAAGACAGAATTTATTCTTAGGATGCAAGCTAAGCCTAGAGATTAATTAAAAACAGATTTTATTCATTTACATAATTGAGAAATTATTTCCAACATCAGTCCTAATAAACTTGGATGTGTTTGACAAATGTGATGATTTGTTCTGGGATAAATACTTGGCCTTTAAAATATACTTTTGATGTTGGTGGAGGGCAAGCACTTTAAAGAGTAAATGATGTAGCAGTGTTCCTTGGCAGGGAGCTGAGACAACAGAGGTAGCATCCCTGGTCCCTGAGAGTTGAGCTCAGCATCCCACAGCTGCTGCTATTCCAGGATAACAATGTAAGAGGCTGTTTGCATGACACTCTGCTATCAGCTTTGTAATGACAGTTGGGTGATTTTAAGCCTTGACCTCAATTTTCTACCTCTTCCACAACCTCACAAACCCATTCCATTTTAAATATTCCTTTAGTGGCCTTTAATTCCTTAGTGCATGTTTTAACCTAAATAAAAATTTCATTTTTCTTCCACCTCTGAGAGAGAGAGAGAGAGAGAGAGAGAGAGAGAGAGAGCGAGCACGGGCACTCAGGTCTCACTGTTCTCTGTGAATTTTGCCCTGATTTCCCTGATGGGACCCACTACATCTCTTCTGCATACCCTGGCCATTTGCAGCAATCCCTGACAATTATTTATAAGCAGATGAGAGTTCATGAGAGATAGAAGTTGTGAGCTAGTGATCTGACTCATAAAGGTTTCATAGAAACCTGACTACTTTCCTTAGGATGAAAATGTGATTTTATATGTGTGTGCTTGAGTACGCGCACATTCCAGTGTGTGTGTGTGTGTGTGTGTGTGTGTGTGTCCATGTATGAAGGTGCACATATGTGTGGGTACATATGCATGTTTGTTGGCATGTATATAAAAACCAGAGAACAACCTCAAATATTGTTTTCCCTGTGCTATTCACTTTAGGGGTTTGTGTTTGTTTATGGTTTTGTTTTTTGCTTGTTTTGTTTCTTTTTGAGATACAATCTCTCACTAGTCTAGAGCTGGTCAATTAGGCTCTACTGGCTGGCCAGTGAGCCCAAGGAATCTACCTGTCCTCACTTCCTCACCTTGGAAAATTAAAGCGTACATTGCTATGCCTACTTTTTTGAAAGTGTATTTTGGTGGACCAAACCCAGATACTTATGCTTGCAGGGCAAGTACTTTAGTGACTATGTAACCCTGGCCTCCAAAACCAGAATTCTGTGAAGTTGCATCCACATGCATACAGTGAAGAACCAGTGGTGAAGTGTCGGGTGTGTGTATGCTTTCTGTATGTTTGCAAAGGAATTATGGTAATCTTGCCATGCCACCCCCCAACTGTAAGGAGCTTCAGCCAATATTCCTATGGCTGTTCACTAGAAAAAATACCCAGGAATGGAGAGGCACAGGCAGATCATAAGAACTTTCTAGCTTGCACAGGGTATGGATCAGTGGACAGGCTGTTCAGAGAGGTAGTAATAAATAAGGCTTCTATGCCTTAGAAGATGATTTCCTTAATTTTTCTCCACTCAAATGTAGTTCCACCTTCCCCAGCTCTTTTCTCCACAAGAACAGAGAAGCAGTCTTTTGATGTATGGAAGACACACCACAGAGAGGCTAAATATGAACTGACCCTTGCATGGGGACCATTTTCCTATATACACGGCCATAATCATAATCACAATGCTTGCCTGAACTTGGTGCTTTTCTTCTCTTTAGCGTAAGGTCTGGAATTACCCGCTGATGCCTTCTGTGGGGCTGCAGGCTGCGGAACAGAGGAGAGGCCAGGGAACCTGAAGTGTGTTATTGTTCAGAAATGCTTGAAGCGCTCAAGGCTCTAAATGGCTTTGGTGAATAAGCCGACCTGGAGCAGTTCAATAGGTGAGGCAAGGAGTAGGGCGCTGTGACATTGTCTCTGCAGAGGGAGGGGCTGCAGAGCTCACAGGGGCTGGCTGTGCTGTGTGGGAGCCACTTGGCAGAAAGACCCATAGACTTTAACAAACAAAATCTTCACTTCTTAGAGACCCTCATAGCCTAAGAAGACAATTTAATAGAGAGATAGTAGCATTGATAAGAAAGAATAGCCCCCCTGGCTTCTTCCTTCTTAGACAATGGCACACATATGTATAAGCATTGACAGATGTTGATTTTCCAAGGTTCAAGGGTAACCCTGGGTCTGTGACAGTCTCTACCACAGGACAATACAGAGTTTTCTTTTGTGCAAGAACAAACAAAACAAAACAAAACCAAGAGAGATAGTGAAAATGTAGAAACCTTGAACTGGCAACCCAGAGAAAGAGTACAAGAGGCCAGTGCTGTTTGGGCTCACTTTACTGAATGAAATGCTCCAGTAGTCACACCCCAAAGGGCAGACATAATGGGGCTGCCATCAAGTCTGCCTCCCTATACCCTGTGAGTGTGGACTTACAGGCCTGTCACCAACATACACAAGAAGGGTTTCAGCCCCAATCAACATCAGACAAAGTGCTCTGGGGTATTAACACAGACACAGGATCTTATGCCTCAGCAGCTTCTTGAGTTTGTATTATTGTGGTAAGGTCCTCACATGGCATTTAAAATTATGATTTGGTCCAACTGTAGGCTACTATAACATTTCCAATGTGCTTCCTACAAGTTAGTGCTAAGCACCAACTAGTCATAGGCCAGTTTTAATTTTTCCCCTCCTAGAATGCCCGGTCTTACCCCCAACCCCTATCCCACATGTGATTCTAGGTCACCTGACTCCAACTGTCCACAAAGACATGAACAGGGGAGGAAGGTCAGTACAGGTGGGCTCTGATTAACACCATCTCACCTAAGGTTCTTCAACTTTATGAGGCAAGAGTAGTGTGTTTCCAAAATGAACCAGGCTTGAGCCTTGACTTTTGATATTTTCCTGGGATAGTGGCCTAGGGTAGGGTCCTCTTTCCTGATGCTGGCTTTATATAGCAGTGGGCTACAGCTCCCACTGTCATGCAGTCTTGAGTGGAAATGGCCAATGGCCCACAGTGTGTGATAGGAAATAAATGATAAGGTACGGAACACCTTAGTATGGAATAGCTTATGTATCCACTGATTTGGTCCAACTGTAGGCTACTATAAATGATTTCAATGTGCTTCCTACAAGTTAGTACTAAGAACCAACTAGTCATAGGTCAGTTTTAGTAAATGTACTTTGCCCCTTGAGATATGAACTAAAATAACTTAGGGTATGGGTAGCCTTGAAATTGCTATATGACTATGTGTTATATAAAACTTTAATTTCAACCCAGGATTTCTACCCCATCTTTGACCATTTAGCTCCCAGATAAATGACACACACAACCTTTATATTTACAGTAAGCCTTAATTAGCACTAGAATTGAGCAGATATCTATCCTCTATGTTATTATGTCTATTTCCCAGTCCGTAATCCTATTATATAATTTGCTATGTTTCATCTAGGCTGCTCTTAACTCCAATTAGCCAACCCACATGGCCATGATTTTAAGATTCTTACCCCACGGTAGCTTCTCCTCTATTCACCTTCTCTCCCCTACTTATGGTTTTCCTCCAACTCCAAGCCTGGGAACCCCCCCCCCTGCAACTCCCACACACTATGTCTCTTCTGCCCAGATACTGGCTATTGGCATCTTTATTCACCAATCAGGAATAACAGGGGAAAGGTCGCAGAGCATCACATGGGTCTACCTGCATATTTTCTTTGGGAAAACTGGGATTTGGGGGGCCTGCATTTAGCATTACAACACATAGCAACAGACCAAACCTCAATAGCTATGGATAACCTCTTGCCTTCACCTCCTGACAGAATTATAGGCATGTGTCTACATACCTGCTGTGTATGATCCTGAGACTTGAACTGAAAACTTCATTCTCGATAGATAATGACTCTATCAACTGAGCTACCACCCAGATTTTGTTTTTGATATGGTGTTTTTAACTTGTGGATGAGTTTATGAGATTGAACCCCCTATGGAGTCAACCAGAATCTGTACTGAGGCATCAGCATTGTTCTAGAGGTTAGGAAGGGAGAGGAAGCCAGTGAGTGTTTTTTAGGCCCTCACAATCTGACAGGTGAGCCAACAAGAGGCTGTAGAGGTTTTTAGGGTCATTGAGTGTCTGTATTGCATGGTCTGATAGGGGCTGAATGGGAGCCACTAGAAATGAGGTGAGGGCTGTGGATAGGAGTGAGGCAGCTTAGGGAGTTTGAATCCTGATGGTGTATAACTGGGCCATCCAAGGTATGGCTGGCATCTGGGGGCTGCTGCAGTCCAAAACAGCCTATCCAAAGGAGCACGATGCAATTGGGATTGATTTGGGTTGCATTGGATCAGAGGGTCTAGCCTTGGGCAATGAGTGCCTGTAGGGATTTCTTGGTAGGGATGTTAATTGAAGCTAGTTATTGGCTAGCCTTGTTTGGATGACCGAGGACCCAATCTGTTGCATCAGGAACAAGACTCAGGGTGAAGTCATCTGCAAGAGAGAGCAGGCCAAAGGAAGGCCTAATGGAAAAGCCCCGTTGATATTTGTCTCAGGTGAAACCATTTCGTGGTTCCTAGTGGGCCAATTCAACTGCTGTGGGGGAAGTATGGATGCCTAGTACACACCCTGAGAAAGAATCTAGGAAGGAGGAGAGTGCCAGATGCCTGTTTACAGTAACCTAGAGATCTAATGAACTAGGAACCATAGTTGCAGAGGCAGGGAGTGGGGAATGCAGAAACTGATATGGGGACATCAAAGCAGAACACAGTCCAGTTTGAGCCAAGGCAGTCCTTGGCTGCTTGAACACAGCAAAGTGTCTTCTCTTCAGCCTTCTCAGGATCACTCTGCCTGCAGAACTGCCATAGCTCTGACGGTAGCAACAAGTGGCCAAGCTTCAACGCTGGGGCTCATGCAGGACCTCTGTCTAGTCTGAGCTCTATGCTTCTAAGTGACACAGGAGCTGCCCTGTATCCTGTCCCAAGTCCTCGGTGATCTCTTTTGTGAGGTGTCCAAGGACAGAGTCCTCAGATTGCTTAGGACAATCTCTCTCACAATCTAAGCCGATAAGTCCAAAGAGTTGTGGGTTTTTTTTGTTTGTTTGTTTTTTGATTTTTGTTTTTCCTTCCACATTTACTAGATGCAGTGCACATACATTCTGGGACATTTGCTGACAATGTCAAGGAATGCAAGGGTATGTCACCTTGTATCTGGGATGCTGAGTGATTTTTAAATTGAGCTGTCCTGGCAGCATTTCATAGAAATGATTGCAGGGCTAGGTGTGCAGCTCAGTGGTAGAGTGGATGCATAGCAGGCACAGGCCCTGGGGTCAATTCCCAGTACCCAAGAGAAGTAAACAAACAGACAGACAAATGGAAATGAGCTTAATAAAGTCTTATGTCTACAGAGACTGTGCTGAGGGCTATTATGGTGTAATCTACCTGACCTTGATGCATCAGAGCTGATGAATAGAATATCCCCATGGGAGTCCATGATAAAATTGTCATCTTGATACTGTTTTCCCTTTGCCCACCTTCATGCTGGCCAGGATCCCTGTGGCATGGCAGAGGCTGAGCACAGGCTGCAGCAGCTCCGTAGGTGCTGAGGCTCAGGGAAGAGGGAGGCAGGGTCTTACTGGAGAATGAGTCCTTCCGGTGTCCCCTGAGCTAGGCCTGTGCTTAAGGTAGCTGCTTTCAAGAATAGAGCCAAGGAGGCTGCTGTATGAAGTTCACATGAGGTTCAGAGTTCAGTCTGGGAACCAAGGTATGTATACCCAGCTGTGTGAAGGTCACAGGGTGTTCAGAGTATAAGAACTCATCAGATATCAAACTGTTGGGTATGGAGTGGAGCCAGGGAATGTGGGAGACCTGCTGTGGGACTGAGTGACTGCCCCAGAATTAGGTGATCTTGTCAGAAAGGACGATGCTGTCTCTGACTCTGGGCCCTGTGAATTCTTCTATCTCCTTAAGCTGGACTGGAAGCTGGTATCAGGACAGCAGTGGGCCTGAGGTAGTGTGAGGCTTAGGGAGGAGCCCAGGGCCAGCTCCAAATTCCTGTAGAACACACTGGCTCATCCATGTTCCCTAGCCACTATGGCTTTTTACCAGAGGAATTTACATGGAAAAAAAGACTTATGTATACCACTGAATTCTTTATATACATGATCCATTGGGGATGGAGGGAGTTTCAAAGGAATCCATTTTCTTATTTCCAGACAGAGAAAGTCGGAGTCTCCAATCACTTAGGTAGGGTACTAAAAATATAATTACATATAAATGTATATCTATATATGCGTATAGTTAAAGTATTATCTGAAAAATGGTTTGTATTATATCCTATTCTTGGGCTTATTAAATAACTCTGCTAACCCAAACACATTTCTTGGGTCAATGAGATGGTTTAGTGGGTAAAGGTGCCTGCTGACAAGCCTGAAGACCTGAGTTTGATCCCATGATCTGGATGGTGGATAGAGAGAATCACAAGTTTTCCTCTGACCTCCATACATGGCTATTCTTCCATGCCACACAACTAATAAATAAAATGTAATCAAATATCTTAAAGGATAACACTTTTGCCCTGGTGCCAGTGACTTTCCCAAGATGACACAGCTAGGGACTTCAAAGGTAATGCTTGTCTGTATTTTCATGTTGCCAAAATTCAGGGATGAAAAGTACCGCAGATTCACTGAATGATCCAGAAGTTCATCTTTCTCCTGAAGCGATTGTCTTTACTTGGGAGCTGGAATTGTCTGTCAGGTTATTTATTTCCCACTGCACTTCTCAGTCTGGATCTACTAATGCTGCTGTAAAATGTGTGGGCTGACCATTCCTTTGTTGACGTCTTAGGAAGACTACCTTGGGAGGCATCTGAAGGGATGTGGCCTGGTTTCCCAGGTTGCCTTCCTTCTCTCCTCTGGGATGGCTATGGTCACTTTGTCCTGAAGACAGACAGACTTTCCTTCTACCTTTCCCTCAGGGCCTGGGCATTACTCATTGCTTCTCCTCACACCCTTAACTTCTTGATCATTCTTTACTCTAGATGTTATGTCTACTTTGACCCTATCCAGCTCTCTCCTCAGAGGGAAAAGCTACAGTTTGCTGGAGCCAAACAGAGTGACCATGGTCCTGGAAACACAGGTTTAGGTTGCCCTAAATACTATTTTCCAACACAGTAGTAACCATTTCATGAGGTTTTATTTAATAACAGTTTCTAGTTAATGACAAAGAAAGTCATAAATCAAGACATCTTTCAAATACATTAGTGACAACATCAGGTGTGCAGGTTATAACAGAGAGGGCCATGTCTTCTATTAATTAGTCTAATGTTATGTGGTAATGTCCACAGCTAGGGATCTGTTCATATTTGATAGGTACAAGGGTGTCACTCGAATCACAGAGGTAAACAATGTGTGGATACTAAAAGGACTAAATGTAGCCTGAGATTTTTAGCCCCAAACAGAAGCATTACTGATCTCATAATCGCAGAAGTTCTGATCAGTCTGTCAGCTTCATAGAATGCATATCACAGATGCAGCTCCAACCCTAAAACTTCATCTCACAGTCCCAGCCTTTACCTGTGACCTGGGGATTCTGTGGATGGCTCTGCCTTGGCCTCCGGTGTTCCTTGTCTCTCTCTGAAGCAGCTCATAAATGAATCCGTTCTTGGCAGTGTTCTCCTCACCCTGCCTCCGCACCTACATTCACAATTTGACAATCTTTGAGATTTAATCAACTAGTTCATTGAACAATCCAGGTGTATACCCACCTGATTTGGAGTGATTTAGTTTAATGAAGATAATCACGTGGCTTGGGTTTTCTAGGGCAGCCCTAATTTCAAATATTCTGTGTCACTGTCCTCACGAAACAACCACAGTACTAAAAATCTTGATATTTTCAGAAAGAAACATGTTCTGGATGGCAACAGACACCCAAAACAAGGAGGGGATATAAATTCTTAATCAACAACATGTTCCACCTTCGTCTCAGGACACACAGGTCTCTGCTAAACCTTTATCTTTGTTGCCCATGTTGTTTTAAGAGTAAGCTAGTTTTTCCTCCATCTCTATTTCTTTCTGAGTAGCCCTGCAGTTTATGCTGTTTCTCTACCAATACCTAACACCATGTTGCTGTGCCAATCTATTTTACATGAGTGTCTTCTCTGAAATCTGCAAGAGCTGGGATCCGGATTGTCCCCCAGGCTCATGGGTAAATTATATCTGCAGCAACTGCCCACCTTTGGCTTTGATTGGATACTCACTGTAGATAGATGCTTTCCCCAAGCCTGGTAGAATTTAGGAGGGACCTTCTGGAAGGCTTTCATCCCATGTCCAGCCTGGTCCTCTCAGGAAAAGCTTGATTTTCTATACATTGTTTCAAGGTCCTGTTCTTACTGCTGTGGGAAGAGATAAGCCCTTCTTCCCTCTCCCCTCAAAAAGAATAGCTCAAATGAGGGGATCTGGCAGTGTGTGTGTGTGTGTGTGTGTGTGTGTGTGTGTGTGTGTACCACAGGATCTGAGAACTACTTCCAGACTCTGTGGTGGAGGTTATCCTAGAGGAGTCCTGTGGCCATCAAAGCTGGCGTGGGCTTCATTGAGATGGGGGTGTTCACGGTGACAATATGTTCTCAGATAGGTTCTTCCAAAAGACCAACAGCATTTCCTAGGCATACTTGACTACAGGGTTTTCTTTTGTGTCTTGAAGAATAAGGATAGAAGAAAAGTGTAGAGTGTGAAGAGTAAGGTTTTCCTGGATCCAAGTTCTACGTCCTAACAACGTCCAGCTGTATCACTTTGGCTATCTTGTCTTGATTTTCCTGTAGGTGAAACAGGAAGACAAATGACCTTGAATGGGTTGTCATGAGAGTTGAGGTACTGGATATAAAATAAAGTATTACAGTGGAAACTTCACTTGCCTAGAACTTTCCACAATAAAGAATTATCCAATGCTGGGGGTGTAGTTTTGTGACTACATGAGTGCATGTTTTTGTAAATGTGAGGCCATGTTTTTGAATCTCGACCTTTACCACCCCCCCCAAGACAATCAATATTGAATCATCCCATTTATACTGACTGATTTAGAAGCCGCCCTTCCTTGCTTGCATTGTTTGGGACATGCCAGGACCAGCATACATATTTGTGATGAAATCCCATAAGCCCTTGTGGCTAAACAATGGAGAATGCCATTAAATGAATGTGTGCTTTTAAGAAAATACTTAGAATTCTTAAAGCAAATATGAGATGAATTAAAAAGGGCAGGCTTGGGCTCTGGCTATTTTCCTCATTTACTGAGTAAAACTATACTTCAGAAAGTTTAAAGCTGCAGCAAGAGGGATGGAGTGAGCTAGGGCCAGGAGACAGAGAGGCAGGATAGAGATTGTCTCTATTCAGCAGTACCTGCATATGTTCTCCATGGGGACTACATGTGTGACTCATGTTCATGTACACCTAGGAAGTCACACCTGCCTACTCTAAATATCTTGGGGTTTTATCTGGCAGCTCCTACCCTGGGCACATCAGCCCTTTTAGGAAGGGTTATAGGCAATGGGTATTCCTCATACCACAAATCCTCTTGAAGTAGAAACAAGGTTTTGGTGTCTGTGTACATATGTGCATTTTTATGTGGGAGATGATCCCCAAGCCACAAAATGGGTTTTGGACTTTAGAAGTTCTGTGGATCACAGCCAGAATAAGCTCCCTAGCTAGTAGAGTTCACAGCATAATTTATAATTAGGCAGAGGTCCCAGCACTCCTGTTAACCTCTTGGGCTTCCGTGACTGGTCTGAGGTGCTTGGCTTAAGCTGCTACCTCAGCAAGACTTATGTTGTGTTTGGTCCCTCACTCTAGAGGGCTGTAGCTTTTCCGTGATTCCTCCTTTCCTCTCTGGCCTACAAAGTCCTTGAAACATGTTGTAGATTGTGCTATAAATCCTGGGTTATCTGTAGAAAGCTGACGTGACTTTCACTGTTTCACAGATCTAGCAAGCCATGGGTGTGTGTGTGTGGGGGGGGGCACTCAAGCTACTTGCTCTTCAGCATTTAGTGGACACGTGTTGGGTTCCATTTAGGTCATCAGTGTGGGGAAAATGATAGAGAAGAAAATTGATGACAAGCAAGTCTCCCTTTTCAGAGGCTTACTGTCCCTTGATTGAGACATATGAGCAACTTATAATCAAAATAGGAGGGGGGGGCAATATATTCAGTCTAGAGTGGTGATGCACACCTTAAACCCTAGTGCTCAGAAGTCAGAGACAAGTGGATTTCTGTGAGTTCAAGGTCAGCCTGATCTACACAGCAAATTTCCGGACAGCCAGAGCCAGAGCAATCATGAGACACTGTTTTAAAAAGCAAGATAAAGAAAGTGATATAAACATGCATTCTCAGGACTGGTGCTGCCTGTGCCCTGGACCAACTCCCTGCCCAACCCTAGCTGCCCTTGGGGCTTGGAGGTCAGGTGGTGTGGAGTCAACAACATAGACTCTGGAAGCAGGTGAGAAACTGTGGACGCCCGACTCGCCAGCAAGGAAGACGGCACAACAGGATTCTTCTTCACACATTTATTGGGAGAGCTTTTATCATGAATGGGTGTTGGATCTTGTCAAATGCTTTTTCTGCATCTAACGAGATGATCATGTGGTTTTTGTCTTTGAGTTTGTTTATATAATGGATTACATTGATGGATTTTCGTATATTAAACCATCCCTGCATCCCTGGAATAAAACCTACTTGGTCAGGATGGATGATTGCTTTAATGTGTTCTTGGATTCGGTTAGCGAGAATTTTATTGAGGATTTTTGCATCGATATTCATAAGAGAAATTGGTCTGAAGTTCTCTATCTTTGTTGGGTCTTTCTGTGGTTTAGGTATCAGAGTAATAGTGGCTTCATAAAATGAGTTGGGTAGAGTACCTTCTACTTCTATTTTGTGAAATAGTTTGTGCAGAACTGGAATTAGATCTTCTTTGAAGGTCTGATAGAACTCTGCACTAAACCCGTCTGGTCCTGGGCTTTTTTTGGCTGGGAGACTATTGATAACTGCTTCTATTTCTTTAGGTGATATGGGACTGTTTAGATGGTCAACTTGATCCTGATTCAACTTTGGTACCTGGTATCTGTCCAGAAATTTGTCCATTTCGTCCAGGTTTTCCAGTTTTGTTGAGTATAGCCTTTTGTAGAAGGATCTGATGGTGTTTTGGATTTCTTCAGGATCTGTTGTTATGTCTCCCTTTTCATTTCTGATTTTGTTAATTGGGATTTTGTCCCTGTGCCCTTTAGTGAGTCTAGCTAAGGGTTTATCTATCTTGTTGATTTTTTCAAAGAACCAACTCCTCGTTTGGTTAATTCTTTGAATAGTTCTTCTTGTTTCCACTTGGTTGATTTCACCCCTGAGTTTGATTATTTCCTGCCGTCTACTCCTCTTGGGTGAATTTGCTTCCTTTTTTTTCTAGAGCTTTTAGATGTGTTGTCAAGCTGCTAGTATGTGCTCTCTCCCGTTTCTTCTTGGAGGCACTCAGAGCTATGAGTTTCCCTCTTAGAAATGCTTTCATTATTTCCCATAGGTTTGGGTATGTTGTGGCTTCATTTTCATTAAACTCTAAAAAGTCTTTAATTTCTTTCTTTATTCCTTCCTTGACCAAGGTATCATTGAGAAGAGTGTTATTCAGTTTCCATGTGAATGTTGGCTTTCCATTATTTATGTTGTTATTGAAGATCAGTCTTAGGCCATGGTGGTCTGATAGGATACATGGGACAATTTCAATATTTTTGTATCTGTTGAGGCCTGTTTTGTGACCAATTATATGGTCAATTTTGGAGAAGGTCCCGTAGCGAAGGCGAAAAACCTCTAGCCCTAGAACTGGGGCTGCTTATATAGGCTTAGGAGTGGCGTGTCTATACCTGATTGGTTGTGCTTTCAGTACCTCATTTACATTCCCTGGGATGGGCTGTGACTTGGCGGGAAACCCTTATGCACATGCGCACATTGGTTGTTTACCTGAACTTATGGGCGGTGGCCAGTGGTAGCCAGCGCCATCTTGTAATGGCGTATGTGGCTTCCCACAAGAAACACTACAGTAAGCTCATCTGGACACTGCTGCAAGGTCCTTTAATACTCTCCACCCACACGTGCCTCATTGGTCCTAAGAAAGAAAGCATCTTCTAAACAGCAGTTTCTGATTGACAGCATTGCCTGTGCCAGCAATCCTTGGCCTCTCAGGCAGTCCTCAATTAGGTCCTCCTGCAGGAGATGTTTTGCGGCTACACAGCCCCCAGTGTTTACATAAAGGTATCCCTGCCGTTCCTGCTACAGACTAGGGGTACAGACCACCTGGTAAGAGTGCTTGCATAGAGACCTGCATTCAGATCCCCAGCCCCCATGTAAAAAGCTGACATGGTAATGTGTGTGTCTCTAATCCTGGTGCTTTTGGTGTAGAGACTGGGGCTTTCCGGCTACAAGTGTGAGACAGTCTTATAGGTTTAGAATTTTTAAAAACCCTACTGTTAATAAGGGTTTGCAAATGCTCTGACCCCCATGCCTCTTTAGCCCATCATCCAAAGGTAGGGGAGAAAAGATGGTAAATATGACAAGGGGATGTGGACCTGTTTAGAAGTAGTTTTTTTGGGGGTGGAGGTGACTCTAATCTCCCTTGTTAAGACACCAGCAGTCCAAGTCAGTATTGTCAGGATACCACACATGAATCAGCAGTGGTGGACAATCTAGCAGAAACAGCCAGGCCTCCACCGAATCTGCATGAGTTAGCTGGAGCAACCAGAAACAGTCAGGACACCAGGAGAAGTTTTCTGCAGTGCCTTTCTCAATGAAGCAAAGGTGAGAGGCCAAGGAAGCATTGCAAGGTTAGCTACTCAAGCTCCCTGTCTGCTGAATCCCAATTATACACTCTCCAGATATCACGTGTCCTCCTCAGCAAGATACCATGTGAGTTTGCATCACATGACGCAACCAGAAACTTCCACTTCACAGTCTTTCCAGGGAATCATATAGGGAGTGACAAAGCTGAGAGCCCAATCTGGAAGTTTCATATACATACACAATGTATTTTGACCCTACCTACCCTCAACTCCTCCCTCCCACTGCTTTGAGACTCCCTCGCCCCTCCACACAATCATGTCTCCCTATTACCTTCATGTTCTTTGGTTTTTCTTTTTCAATAACCAAATCAAGTCCAATTAGTACAATATGCATGCACATGGGAGCAGGGCCATGAATCCAGCTTGAGCAGCCTGCCAACCATCAGACCCCAGAAGAAAGACGACTATCCTTCCTCTAGTAGCCAAAACCTGTCAATCTTCAACTAAGGGTGGAGACTCGTGATTTCTCCGACCCATGCTGGAATATTAACTGCCGTGTTCTTGTGTGAGTCACTGAAGCTCCTGTAAGTTCTTGAGTGTAACGTAAGACAACACTGCACAGTCTTCCTCTCTGGGCTCTGGATTTTAAGTTCTTTCTAATGTCCCATGAGCCTTTGCAGGGGTTCTTAACCCTCCTCATGCTGTGACCCTTTAATACAGTTCCTCGTGTTGTAGTAACCTGCAACTATAAAATTATTTTTTGCTACTTCATAGCTGTAACTTTGCTACTGTTATGAATTATAACATAAATATCTGATATGCAAGATATCTGATATGCAACCCCTGTGAAAGGGTCATTTGACCCCCAAAGGGGTTTCGACCCACAGATTGAGAACTCCAGCTTTAAGGACATTACTATAGAGTCCCATTTAGGACTGAACATTCAGTAGCCACATATTCTCAATACTTGGTTCAGTTAGGTATCCATGGAGTAACTGCTTCTTACTGCAAAAAGCAACTTCTCCGACCAAGATTTGAAAGCAGCAGTATTATACAGGTATAAACATGACTAAAGCATTTTGACTTAGTGACCCAACGTAGTAGATTCTCCCCTACCCCCAGCGCCTATGGTCTCTTAGCCATAGACTTAACCAGGCTCCCATATAAGGCATGGAATACTTCCTATAAAGTGAACTTGACCTCCAAGCAGGAATGTGAAATGCTTGGCTAGCCCCACAAGAGTCATACCACTCATTACCTCACAAGTGGGCACACATCTTGCCTGGCAGGTTTGCATTGTAGCACATAGTCTACTACCGAGTAGAACCATGTGCTGCTTTTGGCCCCCAGCAGCCTCCATAGCACCCTCTGGCATGGTGAAAACTAGTCAAAGGGAGGAAGTTTCCGGGTCAGTCAAAGGGAGGAAGTTTCCGGGTCAGTTCCAGTTTGATGTCTCTGTGTTTGAGAGCGGGGCATTCTTATATAGCAGGTCTGAAATTTGATGTGGGGTAGAGCCATTTCCCTGTATAGTCCAGCCTGTTTTCATTGCTCTAATTTTTTTTAAAAGTAAAAATAGAAATGGAGTCTGATGACAGTGCCAGCTCCTGATTGACTAACTTACCCTCTTGTCTGTTGTCTGGCAAATCATGAGATGAGGTGCAGACCCTTAGAGTAACAGTACCTGGTGTTCACTGTATGCTATGCCAAATACAACTTTTATAGACATGGTATAGATGTCCAAAACTAAGGCACAGAGCTAAAGCTAAAGCACAGTTTTCAGTCCCCCATAGCTAGGTCTCTAGAATTCAGACTCTGGGCTGAAAAGATGGCTCCGTGCTTGAGCTTTTTCCAGAGTTGATTTCCAGCGCATCCTGTAACTTCAGCTTTAGAGGATCTTCTTCTCCCTTTTGGCCTCAGAAGGTACCCACTGGCATGTGACATATATTTACACATACATCTAAAAATTTTTATTAAAAATATAAAATATGGGGTCATAGGTCCCTTACCACATTGTGGCTCCTAACCAACTGCTCATGGTAGGGTGTAGTTCAAGGTAGACCACATGCAAGCATGCACAAGGCCCTGAGAAGAGGGGAGAAAGGAAAGAAGGGAGGGAAGGAGAAGGGAAAAGACTCCTCCTGCTTTATCATGAATTCATGAGTCAACATGGCTTTCTCATGATCACTGTTCCTCGGTCCCCAGTTTCTGTTTATAGCCATCTTGGCCTGCATATAAAGATTCTGTTTAAGTGTGTCATCTCAGCCACTGGAATTGCTATCAATGGTTCCTCTTGACCAGCCCCTAATTCAGAAGGTTTGGTTCTAACTATCTTGTGAGAATTCCACTAAGCTTAATTTCCCGGTCCATAAGCTGTAAAGAGTGGTTCCTTTCAGCGTGGGTTTCATGTACAGACTCACAGGAGGGCTGACTCATAAATAAACTACTCCTTTGTCGATTTATGTCCCTATCTTTGGGAATGCATGGCTGCCTTAGATATCAACAAAGAAAAGAAATTCAATCTTGTGTTAGTATTTTTCTCTTTGTCTCTCTGTCTTCCGTCTGTTTGTCTTTTTGAATATTTTACCCACTTTCTGTACTATAGAGATCTTTATAACCTTAACAGGATGATTTCTAGTGTGGGACATTGTTTGACATGACATTATTAATATTAAAATACTAAATATTGTGACTCTCAAAATGATGTGTTTTGATCGTACTTTAAGTGTGGCAAAACACTTCAAGATCCTTCCAAATGCTGATGTAACCTTATTGTTATCTACCTACTCAGATATGGGTCATGTGGACTGACATTTAAAAAGATGAAAGCCAGCTAATCCTCCTACAGTCTTTGGTATCAACAACTTCCTGCCTCTGATGAGTACACAGTAGGTATGTTTCCACATGTTTCCTTTTCTTCTGGGATGTGAGGCCAACCTGTAATAGATTTTTGAAAATGGGCTTTCCTAGCTGAATTCATGAGTCAACATGGCCTTCATTGAGCCAGCTAGAGGCTCCATCCTTTATCCTGCAGGGAAGACAGCTATAGGGAGGCTGGGCTTGCTGCATCTTATCAAGCTAATGGAAGAGAATGAAGTGAGGCTGTGGTGCATGAGGCCCAGCTGTGGACAGCAGCTTTATTGCTAAGGGATACAATGCATGACTGGGTTATCTTTGTTCCCTTGAAAGTCAGTTTCCCCATCATGCAACAAAAGACTTGAATTATATGGTTAAAGACTCTTCTTGGCATGAATTTTCCATGATTCAATGCTCTCTGCAATAGCCACAGGTGAGGTCCACATAGCTCTCCCTCTTAAACACTTCATGTAGAATTAATAAGAATGAATACTTTATTACTTTTTCTGTTAGTGGCCCCTGTTACTTCTCTTTGTCAAGAGAAAGGAAGATGAACATAGATATTCGAAGGTTCATGATGTTCCAACAGTAATTTTTCTGCCTCTGATGAATGCATTGTATCTATGCCTCCAAGTAAATGTGAATCTTTCCTCATGAAAGTCTTGATGATGTAAGAAAATACAAATAAGGAATTTATTTTCTACTTGCTGGCACTTGCTCCAGAGCTGGATACATTTTTCTGTTTATATGCTCTAGCCTATAAAAAAGGAATTAATTGTTTTCCCCCATATTTTACAATGAGGAGACAGATTTCAAAGATGTGAAGCCACAGTGCCTAAACACAAGAAGCAGGAGGAGAAATCCCTAGGGAGTGAGACTTGATGTTAGCATTTGAAGGTACTGGAGTAGAGAGACGCACGTCCAAATTTGTGCCAGTTGATGTCCCATTTTCTGGACAGAGACTTTCTTTACAAGTGCAGAGAGGATGCAGAGCATTCACCGATTCCCCTAGGCCAGGCTAACAGCAGGGCATCCATCTCTAAGTGGTTCACCTGCTCTGTAGACACTCGCCTTTGTGAGCTTGGGGTTGGGCTCTTCACAGTTTCCCACTAATGGCGAAGTTTCTTTAGCTTTTACAGTAGCTCCTCTGGCTTGCCAAACTGGGTAGGTGGCTCTGAGCAGCAGGGATCTATCTACTCTCTTTTAGTTGTGGAGTCCCGATTGCTAAAAATCAAGGTGTTAGTGAGGCCATGCTCCCTCCAAAGCCTCTAGGGGAGAGTCTCAACTTGTTTTGCTTTTGTTCAGCTGGCTCCAGATGTCCTTTGTGTGGCCCTGTCAGCCTCTATCTCTATATATTTGAGACTTGCCCTTCTCTGCCGTTTTCTTGGAAGGGCATCTGTTGTTGATTTAGGCCCTCAGTATAGGGTAACTTTATCTCGGCATTCTTTAAACATCAATAAAGACTATCTTCCGAATAAGGTTAGATTTACAGGTGGTAGGACAGGAGATGGAGTTTTGTATCTATCATTTTAATTCTCCGTAGCTCTGGATGCTACCAGCTGGGCTCAGCCAGGTCTAAAGGGATCCTTGGGTGTTTGATGACATAGATGGGGGCAAGAGGGACACAGGGAAGAGCCACAGTGTGAAGAGAGGGAACAGGAGGTGGTTTGGGGACATTTATCAGAGACTATAATCACTGTTAGCTATAGTCATGTGTCAAGTTTCTTCTCTGTGAAATCCTAGAGGAGATCAGATATCTGGGCCTGTACTCAGCCCCTTGGTTCACAGACTGGAGAACAGGAATTGGGAAGGAAGAAAAGGCCCTTTTTGATAGTAACTCAGGGAAGTCCAGAACGCAAAGCTCTGGGACCTTGGGAATACCACGCTGGAGACAGCTGGCAGGAGATGGGATAGTGGTGGATGGTGGGTGGAAGAATGGTTTCAAATCCAAAACACAGCTCAGCAAAGTCTAGAAACATGAGCTCTAGTAGGATATGCCAAATGCCATATTTACTCAGTGATAAATAATGTCTATCATTCACGGTAATTATTAGGCATCATGAACCGAGTGCCATGAGTTGCATGTCTATTTAGAGGTGCCGGCCTATACAATTTTATTAACATTATCTTGTTTACTTTTCAAAACTGCCCACAAAGTAGACTATACTCTTTGGACACTAATTTGAGAGTCAAATTTAACAGCTTACTTCAAATCTTGGAATCAGTTGGGGGCAGGGCTGCTATTTAAATTCTGCATTATAAGAGTTTAATTCCTATTACAGCTTGGAGATAAAGTTTTCTTCCACATCCCCAACATTCATCCCTTGAATGTGTGGTCTCCAGTGTGTGGAGCTGTTGCAAGGTCATTGAACCACGAGGGCTCTAACATTGTCAATGGCTTAGTCTGCCCCAGTTTTCTTTCTGGCTGCTGTGATAAACACCATGACCAAAAGCAACTTGTGGAGAAAAGGGTTACTTTCATCTTGCAGATTATAGTCAAACATATAAGGGAAATCAAGGCAGGAGGTCAAAGCATGGATTGGGAGACAGGAACCGAAGCAGAGACCACCGAAGGGGGATGTCTGCTGTCTTGCTCCTCAGGCTTATAATCAGCTACTTTTCTTATGCCTCACCCCCAAGGTTGCCTAGGAGTAGTACCACCCACAGAGCTGGGCCTTCCTATAGCAGCCATTCATCAAGAAAACTCCCCATGACCTTGAGGATAGGGCTAAGCTGATGGAGGCATTTTGTCAGTCGAGGATCTTTTCTCCTAGATGACCTCTATTTTGGTCAAGTTGACAAGCACATAAGAGACTCATAGCCAAATGGGTTGTTAGGAAGTGGAAACCAACAGGAAGAAAGGGATGGCTGCAGAGTTTTAAAAGAGTCTGTTTTGTCCTTGGTCCCTTGCCATCTCTCAATGGCTTTGCTTCTCAAGCTGCCATAAGAGGCGAGCCCCTCTCTTACACGTGCCCTTCTGTCACGATGTCAGTACTTTTCCATAGGTCTATAAGCAACAGAACTAGCACCTCTGCACTGAAATTCCTAACTGTTGTTCAAAATAAATATTTTCTTTTAGCTGATTTTCTCCTGTGCTGGACACAAATAATATGCGTGAACGATAATACACGTGCATGCGTGTGGTCATCAGGGGACGAGGGAGAAGGAGGCAGTTGACTCTCTCAGCTGACCACCTAGGTTGGGATAAGGGCTGATAATTATGATTTTTTGTTTTGTTTTCTGAGCTTCTAGACTCTACCACCTCTGAGTCATTCTCTCTCCCCTGTAAAAAGTTAAGACTTGTGTGAGTTCAGGGCATTTCTCAGAAAGAACTTATTAGCACTTTTGTTGTATAAATAAGTATTTTAATTTTTGTGGTGCACATTAAAGCTGGTGGATGGGAGGCTGTCAGAATTCTTAATTGTCATGAAATATGCTGCTAATAATCGGTCTTATTAAATCTAAATGAAATGCCTGTGTGTAGCCCTCTTCCAGCATTTCTCTCCACTCAATGCAGCTTTTTTTAAAAATCTGAAACAGCAAGCAGTCATTCTAAATCACAATCAAATTAACTATTTATGTTCCCTTTCACCAGCATCCTCTTGCCCTTCTTCCACCCCTCTACCCAACTCTCTTCAAATCTTATATTTTATGGGGAAATGACTAGTGCTGGGGATTAGGGGGGCACCCTTCATGCACTGAAAGAAAGCCCCAGTTGCTGGCAGAATTTTGTCTGAAGTCCTGGGGTAGGTAAGGGAGGGTGGCCTGTATTTCTGAAAGAGCAGGCCCAGCAGGCACTAGGAAGCAGGGAAGGCTGGGGCACAGCCAGCCCAGAGCAACATCTGATTTGTCTCTCTTGGCCGCAGGCCAGTGACAAGGTAGTGGCTCATCTCTGCTTCCTTCAGATGCTCTGTGAAAGGAATGGAGTCGACTCGATTTGCAAGACCTTATCTTTGCTTTGCTTTCTCTGGAGGCTGAGTGGGAATTTTCCAATGCAGAGGTCTGAGTTGGCTAAAGCTGTGGTGGCAGATACAAGACAATGTTATTTCAGACTGGATTAGCAGACTGTCATCCATGACCTTTTGAGGAACTGGGAAAGCTCAGAGGGGACATCTGATTATCAACCCAATGGGGAAGGTGATGGGAGTTGGAAATTTACTTGAATAAAAGCAATGGACTAACAAAGTGGTGTTTCATGGAATAGACTTTCTCTTTAGATGCCCAACTTCCCACTTGAGATCCTGTTGAGACCAAGCCCATCCATCAGGCAGGAAAAATGAAAGCAATTGTCTAGTAAAAACCTTTACTCCCCTTCATTTGTCTACATGTTCTAGGCAAGAGGAAAAAGAAAATGAAGAAGATGAAGAAGCAGCAGCAGAAGCAACCTTGTTGTCACTCCCTCCTTCCCTCAGGGGTGGAGTTGAAGCTGAACTCTGGCAGGGCTCTGAGGTTCATGACTATTTGCTAACCAGTTGTGTAGTGTCCTCCAGGTGGCTTTTCTTCTAGTGTAGGGATGGTGTCCCTATCCACCCCTAGCACTATTAATTTCCACATAAAACATTTCCATTGATCATCTCCTAGGGACTTGAAGCAGAAAACCTGGGGGAATGCTGCTTACTATCTCTCTCAAAATCTCATGCTCAGATTTCTTATACAGCCTAGGGAATGATGCTGCCCATAGTGGGCTGGGCTTTTATGCAATAATCAACAATGAATGCAATCCTCTGTAGACATGCTCACTGGCCAATTGATCTGAACAGTCCCTACATCAAGACTCAGGTGACTCTAGCCTGTGTCCCGTTGGCAGTTAAAGCTATTTAGGACAAGTATCCAACCCTGGAAGATGATTGATCTGGGTTTGAATGCCTCATCCATCCTTGCTGACATGTAAGGTTGATTGTGTGGGATAACATCTCTAGGACTCCAGTTTTGTTATCTTTCTGTCAATGCTTTTTCCCTTGCTGGATTAAATGAGAACATGTATGTGACAGTCCTGACCTACTGTAGCTGCTAGTAAATTCATATCTCTTCCTTTCTTCCAAACATCCTAAATGATCAACAAAGGACCAAGATTCTGGTTTATTTGGCAGCATGGAATGCTGTCATGACAGAAGCAGAGGTGTTTGGGAATTTGCTTGGCACCATGTTTGTAAACTGAGTTGTCATTTAACTGGAACAAACTCATTGTGCCAATTTTAGCTATTTTTATACCATAGAGAAAAACGCCTGTCGGCTCAGTATACAGCCCCATCTCCAGCTAGAAAGGAGTGTTTCTGAGAAGATATGAGGCAAAACCCAGGGGCGTGCGAGAGTTTGAAAGTTATGTGAATGAGGTTATTTCTAATATCTGAGCTGACTCCAAGGTGCTAGGAGCCCAAAGAATACCTGTGCAGGTCTGTCTTAGGGTTTTACTGCTGTGAAGAGACACCATGACCAAGGCAACTTTTATGAAGGACAGTGATTAATTGGTACTGGCTTATGGGTTCAGAGGTTCAGTTTATTATCATCATGCCAGGAAACACAGCAGCATCCAGGCAGTCATGCGCTAGAGGAGCTGAGAGTTTTGCTTCTTTGTTCTGAAGGCA
This sequence comes from Mus musculus, assembly GCF_000001635.26. Classification (NCBI taxonomy): domain Eukaryota; kingdom Metazoa; phylum Chordata; class Mammalia; order Rodentia; family Muridae; genus Mus; species Mus musculus. The sequence continues at coordinate 68,233,059 of NC_000075.6, forward strand.
GCTTGAAGAAAACTAACTCTTCTGCACTGGGTGGAGCTTCAAAGTCCCCCTCCACAGTGACACACTTCCTCCAACAAGGTACACCTCCAAATAGTGCCATTTCCTGGGTCAAGCATATTCAAATCACCACAAGGTCTTCCAGGTGGTCAGCTTCCAAGTATCTTGAGACCTGTTTCTTCAGATCCAGGCTTCCAGAATGGCTCCACTCCACCTGTCCAAGCAGCCTCATAGCCAAAGTTTCTTTGGGTCATTTATTCTTTTGTCAAACATTTATGTGCATGTCCCCTTTAATACTAAGCCTTGGGGACACAACAATGACCAGCAAAATACTGAATAACCCACATATTTACAAAACAAATCACATTTAAAGGATAGAAACCCACACCGAAGTATGTACAAAAACCAAGCAACAAATGGAAACAGTTTCATTGCAATATATGCAGAAGTGGGTCTACTATCAAAAAACTGGCCCTGCGGGAGAGAGACTGTGAGGTTCTGGGGGAACCAACAGTCTGTGTGGTGACAGGGTAGAACTGGATTGTGATGCAGAGTAGCTGGGTCTAAATCCTGACTTAAGACTTCACAGAGTTGCTTGTTTTGTGCTCCAGTTTCTAGCCTGTGTAAAACTTGGAAAATTCCATTTTAGTTCCGAGTTGTTGGTTAAACTTAAAAATTAACTTAGAGGAGCATGGGTTTATTTGAGCCAACCATTCTAGGATATAGTCCATCATTATGGGGGAGCCCAAAAATGGAAGCTTGAGCACTGTACACATGTGCACGTGTACACATACATATGTACAAATAAAAGCTAAAAACCTGTTTAGATAGAACCTGTCTAGCAGGATCAGCTGCAGATATGCACCTCACCCTCTGCCCAGTGTTCTTCATCATGTTGAGGCTGTATGGTGTCTCTATGCCCCACAGGCTTTATCTCCTGTGCTGTAAGATGCATGCTTCTCATCAGCTTTCCAGAGCTGAGCTAGGAGCTGCCTTGCTTCACTCTGCACTTGTCATACACAAGAGTTTCATACACTTCAAGGTGGTATAAGAAAACCACCCAAAATAGACTCTGCAAAAAACAGAGAAGAGGTCTTCCCGGGCTGGCTCAGTTGGCAAAGTGCTTGCTGTGTGGAAGCAAAAGGATCAAAGGTTGATCCATACAACCTATGTAAACACACACACACACACACACACACACACACACACACACACACACACATTGGGGGAGGAGGGAGAGAGAGAGAGAGAGGGAGAGGGAGAGGGAGGGGGAGAGAGAGAGAGAGAGAGAGAGAGAGAGAGAGAGAGAGAGAGAGAGACTCATTTTCATTGAGACTGTCCCACTTAAAATATCCACGGTCCTACAGCCATCAGTGCTTTTCATCCAGCACACCTTGCAGTGTCTCATGCAGTAGGCACATCGTCACTCTCCTTGTTTGATGGAAGTAATGGAACCAGGTTTATGCAGTCACTTCCTGGCTCTCCCATACCAAGGCCATAGGAAGCAGAATCCAGTACTCAGATCAGCAGTGACAGGTCAGGGCTCTGGCCTCAACCTTCCAACGGTGCCAAAGATCCTCCAGGAACCCCAAGCAGCAGCTCTTGGCTCTGGTCTCCAGCGATTCCTCCTTAAATTCCACGGCTAGCCCCATGCACACACACTCACGGGCAGGCTTCCCTTCCAGAATGATTATGCAGAAAATGAGAGCTGACAGTGATAGATGGACTTTTCCATTTTCTGCTAACGTGGCTATGGAGTCAGAGCCCACTTTAGTGAATGTCCATTAAGGTCAAATTTGGAAAGCAGGTATTGAGAGTCGTCGTTGCTAATTACACCCTGAGAGCTCTATTTGTATTTCCAAATTGGATAAAAAGGTTAGTAAAATGGAACACTTCAGCACAGCCCGGCTCCTGGCTTGCTCTTCCAGGTTTGCTGAGAAATATCGTCCTGCCTCTATGCCTCTCACACCTTACAGGTGGGCCAGCGCCAGGAGTGGCTGTCCCTTGAGCCCCCGTCAGTCTCTGGCAGATCCGATTACATTGGGGACCCTTAAGAGCACTTGAAGCGAACCCACCATGGGTCTATTTTAATCCTGCGCCTTCTAGAGAGTAGGAAGTGTAAGGAGACGCTTCCTGCTGACAGGTGGCCCCATAAAAGTCGTCCATCTGCTGCTAATTATGGCAGAAAGAAAATTCACACGGCCGAGGTTTCTGTGTATTTGCTAAAGATCTCCAGAGGTGTAACTGTCTTCCTGGATCACAAGGCCATTCACAGCATTACATCTATAGAGCCTGTTAATTTTTTTTAAAAAATATTTTAAAACTCAGGGCAGGAGGGAGTGTTTAACAGAAGTGTGCCTGGATAAGCATCAGATTGACATCTGTGCTGGCGGAGGAAAGTAGTCTGTGCTCACAGCTGGATTCATGGGTATTTTGTTCTTGTCCCAAGGGATACTCAGAGGGGACAGACCTAGCTGTATTTCACACTTTCTTGCTTTGCCTTCCACCCTCGGGTCTTTCTCTCCCTCTCCCTCTCCCTCTCCCTCTCCCTCTCCCTCTCCCTCTCCCTCTCCCTCTCCCTCTCCCTCTCCCTCTCCCTCTCCCTCTCCCTCTCCCTCTCCCTCTCCCTCTCCCTCTCCCTCTCCTTCCCTTCCTCTCTCTCCTTTCATTGGTTCATCTGTAAGATGGGTATAAGCTTTTGACTATATAACTCAGAAGGCCATTGTAGGGACGGTGATAGCTCAGTTCGCCAGGGACCTAGTTTTGATTTCTAGAACCCATGTAAAGATTCAGTGTGGTTGTAGTTCCAGCCCTGAACAGGCAGAAGTAGGAGCATCTCAGAGTCTTAGGAGATAATCAGCCTACCATAGGTAAGGCCCCAGACAATGAGAAGTCCTGTCTTTGAAACTGTGATGGATTTTGAGGAATAACACTCTTGTCTTCTGACTCCCACATGCACACATGTGCGCATGGGCCAGTACACACAAAAGTCAACATGACTCAACAGAGAGAATAAGTTTGTTCCTACGCTCCAGGCCTCCTCAGCTGTGGGTTTTGAACCAGGTTTGTTTTTTTTTTTTTTATCTATTCAGATTCCCAATGAAGTCAGGTTATGATAATATGTTTTGATAGAAATGTTGCATATAGCCTAAACAGTACTAAATTCTAACATAGGTTTAGAATAGAATATTTCTAGGATTACGAATTATTTTTTATTTTGATATGTCCTATTAGATAAAAATCTATGAGATTTGATATTGGTTTTATGTTTTATATGTTTTATTCTGCTTGTTTTATATTTTATTTGTCCACTTTCTATTTTGAGTCGCTTAGTGCTCCTCTGTCTTTGAAATGTTGCATGCCCTTCCAGGCAGTTGAATTGGTGTGCTTAGATTCAGCCTTGGGAGCTTGATCACATTTGGCATCTTAGTTTTGATAAATCATCACTCTCAAGTCCTCCTTACTGCCTCCTTTTGATCTCCCTTGCATCTTGTTTCATGAAACAGAGCCTTGTTTGGCCTCACCTCTCTGGCTGTTGTGCTTGGCTTTTCCCTCTGATCTTTCTCTGTCTCTGGTTAGATAGCCCTGTGCCCTGCTAAATAAAGATCCCTTGACCTGGCTTGCCCTTTGAAAACATTCCTTTACTCTTGGCCCATGAGATACAAGATAGGTGGGCCAGTCTCTTGGGATAGGAATTTCCCATGATTCCCTGTCTCCCATGAGTCCTCCTACAGCTCTCACACTGGACACAGGCTTTTCCATTGCTGTGATTTGAGTGTGAACTGTCCTCCATAGGTCTCTCTGTTTGAGCACTTAGTCCCAAGCTGCTAGTGCTGTTTGGGAAATTTGTGGAACTTTTAGGTGAAATCTTTACAGAAGAAGTAGGTCAACAAGTCTGAGCTTGAATGTTTTATAGGCTGGACACTCTTCCTGTTCTCTCTTTGCTTCTTGCCTGCCAGGCTGGCCTCATGACTTCTGGTGTCAGGCTTCTTCACCATGGTGGACCATATCCTCTAGAACTGTAAACCAAATTTCTTTCTTCTCTTCCTTCCTTTTTCCTTCCTTTTTCCTTCCTTTCCTTCCTCTCCTTTCCTTCCTTTCCTTCCTTTCCTTCCTTTCCTTCCTTTCCTTTCTTTCCTTCCTTTCCTTCCTTTCCTTCCTTTCCTTTCTTTCCTTCCTTTCCTTCCTTTCCTTCCTTTCCTTCCTTTCCTTCCTTTCCTTTCCTTTCCTTTCCTTTCCTTTCCTTTCCTTTCCTTTCCTTTCCTTTCCTTTCCTTTCCTTTCCTTTCCTTTCCTTTCCTTTCCTTTCCTTTCCTTCCTTCCTTCCTTCCTTCCTTCCTTCCCTCCTTCTTTCCTTCCTTTCTTCCTTCCTTCTGTCCTTGCTTCTTTTCCTCCTCCTCATCTCTCTATCATATCTAACATATCTAATCTATCTATCTATCTATCTATCTATCTATCTATCTATCTATCTATAACATATCAATCAATCATAGCAACAGGAAAGAAGCTAGTACCTCTATTATCCAATGAGTTGTTTGACTAACACCCCAGTAGAATTCTCAAAATCTGGCAGTGAACAAGGCCTAATGTTCAGTACTGACTGAGACAACTTTTTAGTGTCTGTCTTCTTCTCTTCCCTTCATATAAATTGAGAGACTTGAAAGAATTAAAAGGGATCTTTCCTGGGAAAAGGGTGGGGAATTTTAAACTCATATCTGAAGAACATGAACTAATGCTTATTAGAAATCATTAAATGTCAGCTCCAAACTCCGTCTCTGTAACTCCTTCCATGGGTGTTTTGTTCCCAAATCTAAGGAGGGGCATAGTGTCCACACTTCAGTCTTCATTCTCCTTGAGTTTCATGTGTTTAGCAAATTATATCTTATATCTTGGGTATCCTAGGTTTGGGGCTAATATCCACTTATCAGTGAATACATATTGTGTGAGTTTCTTTGTGAATGTGTTACCTCACTCAGGATGATGCCCTCCAGGTCCATCCATTTGGCTAGGAATTTCATAAATTCATTCTTTTTAATAGCTGAGTAGTACTCCATTGTGTAGATGTACCACATTTTCTGTATCCATTCCTCTGTTGAGGGGCATCTAGGTTCTTTCCAGCTTCTGGCTATTATAAATAAGGCTGCTATGAACATAGTGGAGCATGTGTCCTTCTTACCTGTTGGGGCATCTTCTGGATATATGCCCAGGAGAGGTATTGCTGGATCCTCCGGTAGTACTATGTCCAGTTTTCTGAGGAACCGCCAGACTGATTTCCAGAGTGGTTGTACAAGCCTGCACTCCCACCAACAATGGAGGAGTGTTCCTCTTTCTCCACATCCTCGCCAGCATCTGCTGTCACCTGAATTTTTGATCTTAGCCATTCTGACTGGTGTGAGGTGGAATCTCAGGGTTGTTTTGATTTGCATTTCCCTGATGATTAAGGATGTTGAACATTTTTTCAAGTGCTTCTCTGCCATTCGGTATTCCTCAGGTGAGAATTCTTTGTTCAGTTCTGAGCCCCATTTTTTAATGGGGTTATTTGATTTTCTGGAGCTGAGATGAAAGGATGGACCATGTAGAGACTGCCATAGCCAGGGATCCACCCCATAATCAGTATCCAAACGCTGACACCATTGCATACACTAGCAAGATTTTATTGAAAGGACGCAGATGTAGCTGTCTCTTGTGAGACTATGCCGGGGCCCAGCAAACACAAAAGTGGATGCTCACAGTCAGCTAATGGATGGATCATAGGGCTCCCAATGGAGGAGCTAGAGAAAGTAGCCAAGGAGCTAAAGGGATCTGCAACCCTATAGGTGGAACAACATTATGAGCTAACCAGTACCCCGGAGCTCTTGACTCTAGCTGCATATATATCAAAAGATGGCCTAGTCGGCCATCACTGGAAAGAGAGGCCCATTGGACTTGCAAACTTTATATGCCCCAGTACAGGGGAATACCAGGGCCAAAAAGGGGGAGTGGGTGGGCAGGGGAGTGGGGGTGGGTGGATATGGGGGACTTTTGGTATAGCATTGGAAATGTAAATGAGTTAAATACCTAATAAAAAATGGAAAAAAAAAAAAAGAAATCATTAAATGGAACCTCTGGTTCTCAGCCTTGTTTTTGAATTGGTGACTAATTCCTTAGGCTGAAAGTGTGTCACACTGTTTTACCACTATACTCAACAGAAAGGGATCCCTTGGAGTGAGTCATGGGAACACCCACTATTAGTTCACTAATTCTTATGTGAGTGGTGGTACTCCTGCTTCACACCTGCAGCTAATTACATACCTCTAGCCCTTCTTCTATGTGAGACAAGATGTCTTAGCCAACCAAAGCCAGTGAGACAATGCCAATAACTCAGATATGGCAGAATGATTGCCTATTTGGTCTAAGTAACTATTTGTGATTAATATTATAATTTTAGCAAGTATTACTTCACTGACAAGGTACATATTCCAACATAGTTTTTTGTAGTTGTATTTATTTGTATTTTTTAACTTTCCAGTGTGTGGCTTGATGTTTTTAGAGAATACCCCCATTGTCCATATTCTCTGGAGTCCACGCCAGGGGACATTCTGCTTTGCTAGTAGAGAAGCAGCCATTGAGGATTTCTTGGCAATTCTGAATCAAAATGCCCTTGCCAGAACTTAATTTGGGGAATTGCATTTCTCCCCACTAATTAACTCCATTGTTTCAATTAGGAAAGTCCTATTCCTTCCAGCCCAGAACACAGCCACCGTACAGGAAGATGGCTTTGAAGTGCTTTCACAGTGAAGCCAAGCATTTCTTGTACCAAACTCACCCAGGCTCCTTAGCAGCCGTATTTTCAAAATGGCTGACCTTGTTTTAAGGATCACCGTGTCGGACCCAAGGGACAATATAAAGTTGAAAGTTAAATCAGGAGAAGTCTGAGGAAGGTCAACTTATGTCATGTAAGAAGGCTCTCAGAAGTAAAGTACATGTTCAAGTTCTAGTTATTATGTTCAGATAGTCCACGAATCAAAAATAAAACAAGTCTCTCCTCTCTGTGTATAGGCAGAGGAGGTCTAACTGCATCTACTGGGTTGAATATCCTCGAAGCTGATATCCTTAGAATCATAATAACTGGCTGGGAATATAGCTCAGTAGTAGAGCTTAGCTTAGAAACCACAAGGTCTAGGGTTCACTCCCCAACACACACACACACACACACACACACACACACACACACACACACAAACTAGCTGAATTACCACAAATCCTGCCAGCCACCTGACCCTCATGATCAATGGCTGAAGAGATAATTTCACCTAAAGTATAGAGCATAGTCAGCAATCTGTGATCTTTGGCAAGGAAATTAAAATCACTTCCTCTCTATTAATGCAAATTATTATAATTAACATCAGTGATGTATTTAATTGCTATTTGTGAAAACCACTTTCTATCTGCATTAAGCTTTGGAAAATAGCTATAAATATTTTGGTGGCTTGTGACAGTAAATTAATTGCAGTACTGACTTAAGAATAATTTAGAACCTTGTTGATCTGTTGGCTCATTTTCCCAAGTGACTTTGCCATTTTGAGCTAGAAAAAAGAATCGCCATAGACACCTTACCCTTTGATGAGTGTTCCTCATCTGTTGTCCCGATATCGAAGATTTCAGTGCCAGGGAGAAGGGAGGATGTTGAAAGATACTCTTCCTCACCCCCATCCCGCTCACTCGCCCTTTCATATGCAGCTCTGGTAGATGTTTTTATCCTGTCTTTTTCTATTCTCAGAAAAATTCGTATCTCAGTTTACTCAGAGAATATTAGCCAAGCAGCAGGCAAAGTCAGGCAGGTGTTACAGTCAACTCCTACGCTCTACAGGAACATAGGCGTTGTCATACTGGCATCAAGAAGATAGGAACAGAGACTAAAGAAGCTTCCTGTGAGCCTCCCTCTGTGTAGCCCAGCTGTCAACCTGTAGGACAACAAGCCTAGAACATGGTTTATCTTTACTGAAGGAGGTCCCTATGTGACTCTTGTACGTGTGAAGAAAGCTTGTCTTTTTCTTTATTAGTTTGGAATCAGTGTCCTGTCTGTCCTGACATCTCCTGTTCAGCTAGAATGTGGGAGGGTACATGTGAAGAACCTCAAATGCTGTGTTAGGCCATCATATGTATACCATGTCAGAGATCGTGTCTTGTACTGATGCCTGAATTGCTAGTCTTTAGTGTCCTTAGTTAGAAAATGGGGCAGTTTCTTCTGTCTCAAAATCGTATTCCTAATGATGTCCAGCAGTTTTCTCTTAAAATTAATTGTAGCCTGGTCAGTTCATTTTGGAAACAATTGGTTTTAAATCTTTCATTTAGGCTATATTCTTAATAACAGTCCCATCTATAGACTGAGTCCTATTTAAGACACATTTCCGTGGGGCTGGTGAGATGGCTCAGTGGTAAAGAACACGTGCTACTCAAGCAGAAGACCTGGGTTCAGTTCCTAGCATACACATGGAAGTCCACAACCCACTGTAAATCCAGCCCCAGGGAAGCTGATGTCCACTTTTGGTCTCTGCAGGCACACATATGGTGTGCACACACAGACAAGCAGACATACACCCGTACACCTAAAGAAAAATAAATTTAAAGGTTAAAAACGACTGAAGACCTAAAGACAACAATGATGATTTTTTTAAAACTGTCTATGCCTAAAAGGCTACCTACAGTATAGTAGATATAAGATGCAAATTCTCTAAATTAAATTGAACAAAGCAAATGACTGTGGCTTCCTGTGGTCATCTAATGAGAGACAGAGAGATTAGATTTTGTAAAAGATGCTGACTCCTGGTAGAAGATGAGGTCATTCGTGGCTTGAGAGGATGGCCTTCCATTCCACATGGAGGACAAACATTCCCTCTAGTCTTATTATATTCCTGGCATTGTGCTAGGCTAAAGGGAAGTAGAATGTGACCGGAAATTCCTTTGGGGACAATCCGACTTCTGTTCTTAAAAATAATTAATTTTTAATTATTGTACTGTGGTAGAGACGTAACCTACATATGGCAAAATGCAGCGGTATTAAGTGTCCAGCTAGATGGAGATTTTATAGTCATGCATTCATGTCTTCACCGCTAGTGCAAGTTACAGAATGCATTTACCCCTCCCCACCACAGAAGGTTTGCTTGTGCCCATTTTCTTTTCATTAGCCTTGTTTAATAAACAACTTACTCTCATTTCTATCAGCCTCTCTTATTTTACCAACTTTGTGTGAACAAAATCACACCGTATTTACTTTTTGTGTGCTAGCCTTAGATTCTGAATGTACGTTTTTAAAAAGGACCAATCCATGCTTGCTGTCACATATCAGTAGTTCGGTTTTATTTTGAAAATTAGCCATTGCATTCCCAGAATTCTTACTGACATTACTTGAACTAGCATTGTCAGGATTCTAGGAGAGCGCTGTGGTAGCGACACAGTCTCCAAGGCTCTGCCCATTTATAGCAATTACAACAAAGCAACAGAAGCTATGTCCACAAAAATGCTGATCAGTTTTAGTGCCCCCCCCCCCCCGAGCCCAGTCGAGGGACTGAGAAATGCTGGAGATGAGCCTGGAATTGATTGAGTGATAACCTCCAATTTAACAATGTATGGCTACTGGAAATCCAGTCTTTGGGTGCTATATTAGTCAGGAAATTGAGCAGATCACTCCCTCTAAATGTCATGATGTGCTAGCAACCAGCTGTAAACATCAAATCCTTCTAACTTAACATTTTCTTCCTAAGTGGGTCTAGCACCCTTGTGACTTCTTGTAGCTGGACAATGGCTAAGTCAACAACAGCCAAGTCACAGTGCTTTGTTGATGGAGAATAAAGGTTAAGGGTAATGAAGTCAGGGAAGTTGGGGACCCACGTGCCCTTCATGCCGATCTGCTATAGAGGACGATGCTCCTCTCCTGCTCCCACAAAGTTGAGTTTCTGTGAGCAGAGTTAAAATGACTTTAGTTGGAAACCATAGGGGCAAGAAAAAGACGGGACGGAGTGGAGGAGTGTCAGAGCTGGCGATCTCAGGTGTGAGGGGAGCATGTGGATTTGAAGGTTTACCTCCAGAAAACGCCACCTAGAGGAATGCTACCCTAGTTCGGCTGCTGTTTCTGGCTAAGAAAAACATTTCATCTAAGGGGATCAACAGAGTAGGATCATGGGAAAATCCCACAGACAGTTGACATAAGGGGGAAAAAAAGAACCCAGACATCCTTACAGATAGTCAAAGACACCAGAAGGATGTGCTCACAGAACAGATGAAAATTGTAAAGTAACAGTATAAAAGAAATATCAGGAAATAGTAGAATACAAGATAACATGGGTATGCTTAGAAAATTTCAGAAATGATGTATTTGGAAAAAAATATAAGAAAAGGTGGTGTTTGAAGAATGATCTGTCTAAACCCATAAAATAATTAAAACTAAAATACCCCAGAAACAAGGGTAAACAAGAGGAAACATGGGAAGGCATGAGTATCACAGATAGTCCCTGGAGAAAATAATGTAGAAGCAAGATTGGAAATCATATTTAATTCAAAACCAAATTTGAAACACTATAAAAACGATTAAGCACTTCTCAACCACAGAGAAATGGACACAGAAGAAAGGCTGCAGAGGCACTGGGCAACTGCTAGAGGGCATAGCTCAGTGGTAGAGCACCCGACCAGTGTGCCCCGAGGTCCTGCATTCAATCCCTGCTGATGGCAGAGACAGAGAGATGGAGACAGAGAGAGATACACACATAAAAACAGAGAGACCTCTTGATATAGAAAGATCAGTGTGTCTGTCTGCTTCGTTATTTACAGCTTTAAACACTCTAAACATATTCTTGTGTTGCTTTCAGGTTTGAGAACTGTTTTTTAAAACAATGATACCAACCTGAACTTCGTTCTCTCTTGTAGAGATAAATATCATTGTCTGCTTGTTCAAAGAAGCCTTTTATTTTAAAGCCAGCTTGGCTGCTCTGGCTTATTTTGGGAAACTTTTCATTGATTTATAGTTCTTTAGTATAAATTCTGTCTCATCCACACATTGCATATTCTCACTCTGTATGTTTCTTTCTCTCTCTCAGTCTCTGTCTCTGTCTCTCTCTCTCTCTTCTTGCCCCCATCAGCAGGGATCGAACCCAGGATCTCGGACACACTGGTCGAAGTGCTCTACCACTGAGCTATGCCCTCTAGCAGTTTCCCAGCACCTCTGTAGTCTCTCTTCTATGCCCGTTTCTCTGTAGTTGAGATGTCCTTAATTGTTTTCATAATGTTTCAAATTTGGTTTTCATTGTCAACTTGGCACAGCCTAGAATTACGAGGGAAGAGGGTCTCAACCGAGGAATTGTCTAGATCAGGCTGGCCTGTAAGCATGTGTGTGAGGCATATTACTGTCTTGATTGTTACTTGATATAGGGAGACCTAGGTGTGGGTAGAACCTAGGCAGGGGTCTCCTGAATAGTGTAAGACAGGAGAAAGCTGGAGGAGAGCAAGCAAGCAGGGATCCACAGGTTTACTCTCACTCTTTCTTGACTGTGGATGTGACACTTTTTTTTAAGTTCCTGCCGTCCTGTCACTTCCCCTCAGTGATGCACTGTAACCTCAGATTGTAATCAGATAAGGCCCTTCATCTCTATGTTGCTTTCTATCAGGTTGTTTCATCACAGCAACAGAATGGAAACTGGAACAGACTCAGAGAATACTGACCTCATACTCTGTCCCTACAGAATCTTCCAATTCAGCAAGAACATGAAAGCACAGGGAAGGGTCCTAACAGGAGCAATCAGAATATATGAAAATCAGATGTCATTTGCACATAGTCATGGTTTCTGAAAACAGAAGGCTCATATACAACTGTTTGTGAAAATCCAAAGCCCAATACCAAGGTACTCTCAACGACTAGACCATGGTGTGGATCTAATTCAAATATGTGGGTACCAGATAGGCATGGTTGGAAATCCCTTAGGGAAATCACTGCTTGGTAGTTTCGATGAAGTCCAGGTGCCATGATGTAGGAGGTGCCGTTGCCCAGGGTCCATGATTTGTTGCCTATGGTTGGATCTTATTAGGATCTAGGGATAAAACACCAGCAAGGACTTGCCCAAAGAATGAATGGAGACTAGCACAGGCTATGCTCAGAGACAATCTTAGCAACAAGAAGAGCATCACTACAGAAACAAACAGCTTAGAGAGGAGCTTCCCCAGCCTAACTGTTTCTATGACTAAGTATTAGCTATTGTGATAAAAAGACAAGTGGACATTCTGTTTAATTCTGATGGGAAAGGCCAGTGGCACCCTGTGATTGAACTCCTTCTCCCTCTGCGTTAAGTCATTACTTCGGTGGGAGGACAAGCGTTTCAGAACCAGGAGGGGTTTGTGAGACTGAGGCTCATCACAAGCCCTTCTCTGAATGGCTACAGCGACTCTGAATGCTTGGATGATACACACGGCATTTTGAGATGTGCTTCCTGACTTTGGTAGAAGCCTTCCACCCCCTGAAACACACACACACACACACACACAAAGAAAACCCCAAACTCTTGATTAACAGTGTTCAGACTGGTTAAATCCAGCCGTAACCTAGAACTGACGAGCATTAAAAGTCAGCCTAGAAAATATGCTGTATTCCTATCTGTCCTTTGCATTCGGTTTCTTTGAGAACAGCCATTTAGCATACTTTGAAAAGTTGGCGTGCCTCATTGTATATCCTTGGTCCCCAAATCCAAGGATCACTATTGTCCCCTGATTGTGTTCCTTTACAAAAAAGATAGGACAGAGTCTTTGAAACTAATGGGCTCAATTTTGCTGAATAACATTTTTCTTGTTTTATTTATCCCCAAATAAGAATAATTTTGAGATACGCTATAAATAATTTTATTGAAAACAACTTTTCTTTTAGAATTGAGCGGAAATAACCATGTCAGAAGCCAACAAACAGATGGTGAACTTCCTGGTTTTGCTGACTCGGGCAGATTGTTTTCTTCAAGCTGAAGGGGGGCTTCATGCCTGCCCGAAGAGCTCAAGGCTTCTCAGCACCTTTCAACACTACAGATTTGGGTCATTCACTAAGAGCCCACATTTATTTCTAGCCTACACAATCTTAGCATTATCTCAGAGTTTAATTACTATAAGTGATTGACACCAAAAATGTTCAAGTAGGAATCTGAAACTGTAGAAATCTATTATATTCTGCTGTTAATGAACCCAGTATCAGTTTGAGTACTGGGCTGGACTTTCTGTTCCAAGGTGTGGGTGTTGAAACATTGTAAGCTCCATTTTATTTAACTATTTTTCCTCTGGATAACTGTAGAAATACCAGATTCACATACCACTTATCGAGGAGGCTAAGGTCTTCTGGGTCAATGTATTTGAGAGCCAGAGCATTGTAACTTATAACCTCTACATTCTTTTCTAGGGTCAATTTATCTTCTCGTGATTCCTGTCCCTCCTCATGCTCCTACTTGCCAGTAAGTAGATCTACTAAACACTTATTTTGTGCTAGATATTTTGTTGTTGTAGTGGTGGTGGTGGTGGTGGTGGTGATGGTGGTGGTGTGTATGTCTCTGTGTGTGTGTTTGTCTGTGTGTGTGTGTATGTGTGTCTGAATGTATGTGTCTCTGTGTATGTGTGTGATATATGCTTTCATGTGGATGCATGTGCTCACATATGTACAGTTGTAGAAGCCAGAGATTAGCATCAGGTATCTTCCATGATCACCCTACCACCACCACCACATCCTTTTTGAGAGGGAAGTTTCTACTGAACATGGAGCTAATTTGTCCAGATTGGCTCACTAGCAATTTCCATGGATCCATTTATCTCTCTATGCCTTCTCCCCAAAGCTGAGGTTACAGATGTGGGATGCTTCGTCTGGCTCTTTCATGGAAGATGGGGAACCCAACTCAAGCCTTTATGCTTGTATGGCAAGCACTTGACCAACTGAGCCACATATTCTGTATCATAGGCATTTGAAAGGCTCATTTTTGTCTCACAGCTGTAGGATAGAGTCCATCAGGGCAGAGGAGGCATGGTGACAGGGATGGGAGTTAGCTGGTCACATTGCATCTGGAGCCAGGAAGCAGAAGCAGATAGATGCTGGTGCTCAGCTTGCGTTGTCCTCTTTACTCAGTCTAAGACACCACCTTGTCAATGATGCTGCCCACTTTCAGGGTGGGTGTTCCCTCTTTCAGTTAAACTTTTCTAGAAACAACCTCCTAGACACATCCAGAGAGGTATTCCCATGGTGATTTTAAATCTAATCAGGTTGACAATGAAGATTGCCCATCATAGAGCCAGTCTGGAGAATGATAAAAATCTTACGTGACAAAGATCCAATGGTGGTCTTTTGTTTGTTTGTTTGTTTTTTGGTTTTTTTTTTTTTTTTTTTGCTTTTTTGGAGACAGAGTTTCTCTGTATATCCCTGACTGTCCTGGAACTCTGTAGGCCAGGCTGGCCTCTAACTCAGAAACCCGCCTGCCTCTGCCTCCCAAGTGCTAGGATTAAAGGCATGCATCACCATGCCCGGCTCCCAGTGGTGGTCTTGACTGGACCTTCTGTCATGAATTCCATGTACCCTTCCCTACCTTTGTACAAGTCAGTTCTTGCTGGGAACCAGTTCAAGTCTGCCTCTCTCCTGCTCTTCCTTGTCTTCAAGAGACTCCCTGCTCTGCAATCCTGACTCAGCCACTGTTGGGGGGGAATCCTCACTCAGTGTTTTGTGTTTTCTCGTGTATTTGCAATTAATCCCAATATTATTTTTCCCCAGAGCTTATGACATGCCTCATGTATAGCATATAAACTTCCAGTTTATGATTACTGATGGCCACTTCTTTGGACTAAATGACAGCTCTTAGGTTCCAAAATGTGCTATGTTGTTACAAAGAAGTAGACAACAAATGGTTAAATTGATAATAAATAAATACTCAACAAATAACCATTTCCATGCCCCCATCAAAGATGGCAAATATATTTTACTCTTCCTAGAAGGATCAATCTTTTGCAAGTTGCTTCCTGGAGCATGGTGTGTCTTACCTTTTCATATAAAGTGATATGCACTGTGGCGTGACAGCTCAGCTGATGAAGGACTGGCCTGGAAAGTGTGAGGGCTAGAGGTCTGTTGCCTAGAACCCATGATAAGCAGACATGGTAGCTGCCGGAAAACCTGATGAACTTGGGAGACAGAAACAGGGGATACCTAGAGCAAACTCACTAGCTAGACTAGGTGCAATTGGTCTGAAAGACGATGTCTCAATAAATAAAAAGTGGAGAATAACTGAGGAAGATGTTCATTTCAACATCGCACACAGACACACCTGTGTACTTGTATGCCCAAATATACATGAGCCCACACATGTGCCAAACATGCCTGCCACATATGTGCAACCATGCCCCCCCCCCCACACACACTGGGAATATAAGGTGTGATAGAACATTCTAGAAAGAAAAGAGTAATAGGTACTGGCCTAGATTATACTAGATAGGCAGAATTAAAATAGAAAAATAGTGAGTTACTCTGGCGATCTACATGGGAGTGATTCGGGACCTAGAATTATGTGTTTTACTGCAGGGCAGAGCACTGTGTCTTGAATATGGTAGGCACCCTGCCAAAGATAAGCATCAGATGCTGGTATAAAGGGACTTTCCTCCAGGAGGAAATTCTAGGATAGTTCCCATGAGCGATTGGTATCATATAAAACCCACAGTGTTTGAAACTGCTTCACCCGAGTGCTATGTCACTGTGGTTCCAGGAGTTGCGATCTGGTCAGGTTCCATAGGGAGTCAGTCACGTAGTTGACTTCCTGTCTACAGAGCACTTTGAGTCTGCAGATATCATTTGCTCTGTTTGGACAGAGGTTTGTTTTCTTTTTGTTTCTGTTTGGTTTTGTTCTAGCTCACACCTGGATCTTTCATGCACAGGAACGGCCTGGGGGATTAGAAATGCATGATTGCTTGTCCTTCTTGTTCACCGGCTCCTCAAGTAGGCTGGCCTTGCTCTCTGCACAGGCGGGCTCAGTCATACCCTATCTGATCTCCCTCTTCCGTCCCGGTCTTCCATAGTCTCACACTGTCCACCCATAAATGTCCAGCACCACAATCTCTGTGTAAGGCACATGCCTAAAAGCCTCACACCAGAGCCTGTTAATCTGTACAGTTGCATTTCAAAATTCCTGCACTGGCAAGATGGCTCAGCAGGCAAATACACACACACACACACACACACACACACACACACACACACACACATACACACAGAGTCAAGTCTTACAAACTGAGGAATCCACATAGCAGGAGAGAACTGAAGGCAAACACACACACACACACACACACACACACACACACACACACGCACACACACACCTCCTCCCCCAACCCCCCCGAATCTGATGTGGCTCTGCCTCAGCCGCTCACTATCTCCCAGCTGCTCCACAGCCTCCGTCTTTCTCAGCCCTCTCCTTCTTTCTCTTTTGACCCTAACCTGAGGTAAGAGAGTTAAGTCAGCCTCGGTCCCATGAGTTTAGCCTCAGCCCTTTGATGCTTGGAGGGAGAAGGAAGGTGATGTTGGGTGTATTGATCTGCAAGTCCCTGAGGAATGTCATGTCTCTGGTCCATCTATAGGTGACTAGACTCTGATAGAGTCTCCTCAATGCACCTGGGAAGTCCCAGTTGATTTCAGTGAGCACCACAGCTTTCCAAAACTGTGTGAATCTGGTCAGGGACGGCCACCCACTCCAATGCCAAACCTTACATGGCAGAATCCTCTCCCTTCTAAAAATTAGCTGAGGGAAGTAGAAGCTGAGGCTGTAGCTCAGTTGATAGAATGCTTGCCCCTTAAGCACGAGGTTTGATTCCCAGCAGGGCAGAAGGGCTGTGGTGGACCGTGCCATTAGAATCTTATGCATTCCCAGCATCATGGAGATGGAAATGGATTATAAGTTCAAGGTCATCCTAGCTACATAAACAGTTGGAGGCTAGCCTGGGCTACCAAAAAAAAAAAAAGTGGGGTATGTTGTGAGCAGCCCTACTTAGTTAGCTCCGCTCCGCATCATTTCCCCAGCCCTTGGTTATTTTTACTCTCACCAAGCGCCTTCCCATTCTTCAGGTGCCGGGCGAGGTGGCGTTCATTTGGCTTTGCTTCTGACACAAGATAAACGAGCTTGGGGCCCTCGGCGATTCACTCTGGCTGCCAGGGGGTTCCAAAATAGCAAACTATTTTTCATAACAGCAACGTGATCTGAAGGGAGATGCGGCAGGTGCAGTCAGGTTTCCGACCGCCGTCTGGGCCCCGTGGTGCAGGAGAGAATTCATTAGGTGTGCTCTGGTGTCCAGGAGAAAGAAGAGCGGGGCTTCACAGTGACCATTCCTTTTGGCTGGGTCAAGGTCTTAGTTCCCGAAGGTGGATCTTGTCCTTGGACAAAGAGGGAGGGTGGGCCAGCCCCAACCCAGCCACCTGACACATTCCCGACCCTTTTACAAATCTTTCCTTGTAGAAAGATAAGGTTACGAACACGAATAACTACTGTCTTTTTTTTTTCTTTTCCTTTTGAACATCACCTTGTGTGTTTAACAAAAGATCAAGATTCCTTAAACGTTTCACATTTTTGACATTTTAGTTCATTAAATGTGTGGTCATTTCACAAGGTTTAAAAGGTAAATGTCGCTTTGACTTTCTCTGCTTTCAAAGATGGGGAAGGGGAAGAAAGACCACGCTGACATGGCCTCTTTGAGTTTGTCTTGTTCTTTTGACTCATTAGAAAATAAAAACTTTAAAAATAAAAATCAGCTTTCACCACACTCTCTTCACTATTAAAAAGTTGGTCCATGGCCCTACAGCTAATAATCTCCCTTTATCCCCCATCATGAATTATGTATATGTTTTTAGGATGGAAAGTCTAATAAAGCAAAGAGGATTTTAATTTATATTTGCATAAATATGAGTTTGCTTTTGATGTTTTAGCCCACAAAGCGCCTAGGCCTTCCTAGTCAGGATTGAACACAAGTAACAGTGAAGGACACGTGAGATTCATAATAATGGGGCTTTTTCAGAATTGGGATGGGGGAGAGGAGAAAACCCTTGTAAGACAATGTCCAGAATCAAGGTCAGAATAGTGGGGGTCAGTGTTTGTGAAAAAGCGGCCTCGGTGAATTGTACTTGAGTGCCGAAGACCCCAGGAACTGACTTCTGATACATCTTAATTTAAACATTTCTATTCTCAGGGGACCAGGCAGTGGGTGGTATACACATAAGGAAATGATACAGCTTATTTTGAGGGCCTGGATCATAATGCGGTGTTATGCATTGCAAATTGTCCTGCACATTTTATTTTATTGCTTTTAGTTATTTTTGTATTATTTGATGTGTATGGGTGTTTTATACACACGAGCGCATCACATTCACACATATATATGTATATATATATATACACACACACAAATATGTGTGTGTGTGTGTGTGTGTGTGTGTGTGTGTGTGTATCTGTGTACTGAGTGTGTTCCTGGTGCCCATGGAGGCCAGAAGCATGTGTTGGATCCCCCAGAACTGGAGTTACAGAAGGCTGTGAGCAACCACGTGGGTGCTAGAAATCTAACCCAGGTCCTCTGGCAGAGCAGCTGGTGCTCTTAACTATGGAACCATTTCTCCAGCTTCCCAAATTTTATTTTAATTCTGAAGCTAAACTCTGTGTGTGTGTGTGTGTGTGTGTGTGTGTGTGTGTGTGTGTGTTCTTCAACCAAGCCACAGATATGGAGTCCAAAAGGTTAGTCAGACTCTAAAGGGAATTTTTTTTTCCACAGTGGCTTCACACTGTGTCCAGCATCAGGCATGGGGATTCTATTTCACACGTTGTTATTCTCACTATTGGTGGCCTGAGCCAAGCAGCCAGGGGAAGAACAGGCTCAGGAGAACAGGGGAGTGACTCTCTTACTGTATTACCTGCCTGAGTTTTATTTCTTTACAAGTTATTTTCTCTCTCTCTCTCTCTCTCTCTCTCTCTCTCTCTCTAATGTGGTGTGCATATGAGCATACCAGTACAGGTGTCTGCAGAAGCCAGAAGAGGTGACTTGGTCCCCCAGAGCTGGAGTTACAGTACCTGCCCAGTGTAGGTACTTGGGTCTGAATTCAGGTCTTCTGCCAGGGCACTGGAGTGCTCTTGAGACTGTGCCGTCTCTCCAGCCCTCTTACTGAATTTAGAGACTCTTTCCCTTCCCCAAACAGTGACCACTTCTTATGCTATGAGAGGAAAATAATACATCTTCCTCTTTAAGAAGAGCATTTTCAGGGCTGGAGAGATGCTCAGAAGTGAAGAGCCCTTGCTGCTCTTCCAAGGAGTTGGTTCCTAGCACCCATGTGGCAGGTAACTCACAATTCTATATACTTCCAGTCCCAGGGGATCTGATGCCTTCTCCTGACCTCTGTGGATAGCAGGCATGTACATGGTATACACACATACACACAGGCAAAACCCTCATACAAATAGATAAAAATAAATGATTCATTTTAAGCGTTTCTTTCAAAAGAGAATTTTCTTTTCCCCGGTCTCTAGGATTCATTTGCCAACTCCTAACATTTAAAATATTGTCCCCGAGTAGCTAGAGTGACTTGAGGCTTGCACCAGGTCCCCTGAGGCTTCTACCCCAACCCCCCCACCCCGAGAGTTTTCTTTGTTGAGCGTCTATAGTGCCGGCTTGCCACCATCTTCTCTCTTTTCTGTTTCTGATTTCTATGTCTCTTTTCCTTCATTAAGAAGACTTGGAAAGGCTCGGCAGAAAGCTCAGTTTGTAGACATCTTGCTCCACAAGCATGAGGACCTGAGTTCGAACCCTGGAGCTCACATCAAGAGCCAGGTACAGCTATGTACACTTGTGATCCCAGCCCTGGGAAGACAGACAGAGGCAGGGGTAACCCTGTGGCTGATGGGAAGCCCAAGCCAGTCCAGCCTAACTGGCAAGCCTTGGGTCCTAGAGAAAAGACCAATTTCAAATAAATAAATAAATGAGTAAATAAATAAACAAACAAATAAACAATACAGAGATAGCTTCAGTTACCCTAGCTTAATTGGCAATTTCCAGACCTTAGTGAGAGTCTGTTTCCTTGACTTCCGAGCAACAACACCTGAGGCTGACCCTTGACCTCCTTTTGAGGTTGATCTCTGACCTCGACATGGATACACCCATGCATCTGCACACAAACATACATGCAGCCATAGACATTTGTATAGTGTTCTCTCTCTCTCTCTCTCTCTCTCTCTCTCTCTCTCTCTCTCTCTCTCTCATGTACACACACAAACATGCGCGCGTGCACACACACACACACACAGACTTATAAGAGAGATGCGAGGCAGACACTGGTTGAGATCATTGGCCTGTGGTCACACCCACCTGTACTTTCTACTTCCTCTTTAATTATTTTCTGTGTGTCACCCTTGGCATGTTGTTTAGCTTCATAGGAAACAGGTGACAATATTGTTCCTATTCCATTTGGCAGGTGAGGGGCTTGTGTAGGACACTGTGTAAGGCATGATGTAAGTATTAGAGATTATCATTTCAAAAACCCCACAGTGCCACAGCCCAGCTTTGGAGAGCCAGTAGTGAATGAGTTTAAAAACAGTAAGGTCTGTTCTAATCTCGATCAGGACTAATCTGATTGAGGTACTTTTGATTTTATTTTTACTTCTTTATTTTTATTTTCAATTATGTGCACATGAGTGCAAGTGCCCATGGAGACAAGAGGAAGCTCACAGATGCCCTGAGGCTGGGTATGGGCTACCTGATGCAAGTGCTAGGAACTGAACTCCAGTCTTCTGTAAGAAAAGTGTTCCCGTTTAGTCACTGAGACATCTCTACAATCCCTGGTGTGCTTACATCTAGGACTGCCTGGAGATTGGTGCACAGAGGTACCAATCCTCTCAGAATACCCCAGTCTCATAGTTTGCTGTTTATACATGGCTGCCCTGCTCTCTTTCATGCAACTGGAATGGGAGACACTGGGGTAGAGAACAGGGTTTGTGGTTGATAATTTTAGTTCATTTTTTAATCTCTCCAGAAAGTGACTCAGATTCCCTTGGTATTTGGCCTGAGTGACTCTTCTCTTGCTAGAAAGGTTGAATTCTTGGCATATACCACCCCGGGAGGCTGATAATTATAAGTCACCCTGGACCTCCTATCCACTTCAAGCAGAAGGTCAGTATTTTAATGACACTGTAAAAATTTGAACCAGGTCCATTTGTGTCCCTGCTTCAAAGTGTCCTGATAGTTCTATATGCAAAAGATAGCCAAGGCTCACAAGCCTGGGTGGCCAAGATACAGGCTACACATGTGGTGACAGAGCAGAGACCTGGGCATGAAGGTCACAGACACGGAGGACCCACCTGCAACTCTGGCCAGCAGGTGGGGCCACAGCCCAGCTCCACAGCCCATCCAGGTGTGCGTTTCTGGCTGTTTTTGCTTTGGGGTTTTTGCCCTTCTGTTATTTTTTCATTCTGTAAGCTTTGTTTTCTACTGTTGCACAGGTCTTTCCCTCCCTCTCTCCCTCCCTCCCTTTGTTCCTTCCTTCCTCCTTAGCTCAGTGCTCCAACTTTCGAATGTCAGCTGTGGAGCAGCTATTTCTAAGTGGCTTCCCCAACACTGCAGGTTGAAAGCCATGCTTCCTATAGCACAACAGCAAGGGGTTCCTGTTCCCATCCCTCCCCAAGTGTCTGGCCTCTAGTCACACCCATCCCATAGGAGTTTTACAACATCTCTAACTTCATAATCTAGGCACTGTCCCGGGAGGGACAGATGTGGGCTTGCAGATGTTGCAGATGTGGGCTTGCAGATCTTTGTTGGGGATGAGGGCATTGAGAATGTCATGTAAATGAAGTCTCCAGCGTCTTTGGAGATGTCTCACTAGGTAAGAGCATTTGGCCGTGTGAACAAGAGGACATATGTTCTAATCCCCTGAAAAAGCCAGGCATGGCCACACAGGCCTGCTGTCCTAGTATCACAGAGTAGAATCAGGTAGATCCTGGGAGCCAGACTGGTTAAAATGGTGAGCTTCAGGCTTAGCAAGAGACCTTATCTCTAGGCAATAAGACAGAGAGTAATAGAGGAAGATATTCAATGTCCTCCTTTAGCCTCCGTGTGTGTGTGTGTGTGTGTGTGTGTGTGTGTGTGTGTGTGTGTGTGTGTTTGTGTGTGTTTGTGTGTGTGCATGTTTATGTGCGAGTATCAGTCTGAGCACCCATATATACATGTGAACATACAAACTACACACACACACACATATACTCTCATACATACAAAATGCACACACTTAAACACACAAATGTATATGCACATATACATATATACCCACATGCAAATATATATGTAAACACACATGCACATATATGTACACACATATGCAAACACATACACATGGTTTATGAAGTCTGAAGAGGAGTAGAGCTATTTCTAAGTGGTTTTCTAAGTGCTGCAGGCTGAAAGCCATACTTCCTATAGCACAAAAGCAAGATATTTTTGTTCCCCATCCTTCCCCAAGTGGCTGGCCACTTGTCCCATCCACACTAGAGGAGTTTTACAACATCTTTAACTTATCTTCCCTAAAGGACTGCCTGTTCTTCCTGTGATTCTGACAGGCGCCCACCTTCACACAAACACCCAAGGGAGGTCAGGCTGGGAAGGTGGACAGGCTCCCATATGATGATCCATCTTGGCCAAATCCTCTATCCTACCAGACACTGGACCACGGAGATCCCATGGTGTGTTTAGGGCAGCTCTTGACTCCTAGATGATAGCAGGAATTGAACACATCAAACAACACCACCTCTTCTAGTAACTGGGGTACTATTTGCTAATTGGCTGTTGTGACATGACTAATTCAACTCCAGTTGCTGCCCAGTCATCAGAAAGTCCTTTATTCATGTGGCTGAAATGTGCTGAATATATAGAAGGAAGTTGGGGAGAGAGGGAGATGAAAGTTGAGAGCCAGAGTCTGGTGTGAGCTAGCATTTACTGCGCATCCCTGTTCAGATAATATATGCAGAGTTTTCTTGTTTCTGAGTCCTGGTGACCCTAAATGACCAGAACTGGTAGCCAAGAGCAGCTACCTCCTCTCCTAATAAGAATCACACCTGATAGAATGTACATTTCCAATTACTATACAAAAACATTGGCAGTACTACTTTAAAAATGTACAGTCCCCTTAGGGCTCTGGATGCCCTGGTCCATGCAAATGTCTGTCATTTGTATGCAGCCACAGAGGGGACAAGGGCATCTTCCATCACGGGCTATTTAATCAAGCGAGAAGCCCTTAAATCTCCTTGCAAAGACGGGTGAGTTCTGGACTTAAATATGCGGTTGGTTGCTGTCTGGTTGGTTGCTGTCTGCACAAAGCCCTCCTTGTTTCATTCCAAATGGCATGGTGGTGTTTGTGGTGACATTTCGATGACGGGTCATCTTGGCTTTCTCCTGTTCACAGCTGGGACCTTCGTAGCATCTCCCATTAGTAATCACTGTGTTTTGTCCCCCTAGTGACTGAGTGGTTTACAAATCAAGGAAAAGAAAAAATTATATAGTCGGAGTACCAACTGTAGAAAGGAAATACAGTAAGGACACTGTGGGAAGGCACCCAGGATTACCTTGTGCAGATAACTGAAAATCAACCAAAAGGGATGGACTCAAATAGTATGCTTCACCCTGTTCCCTGACAGCCTCGTTGTCAGCCTTATTACTGAGGAGTCAAGATGTCCGCAGCATATGGAGTCAGACCATGTCCAACCACAGCCTCTAATGCAGGGGGACTGAGGAAAGTGGGGAGATTTCTCTCCACAAATGCTCATTTTTCTGGCTCATTAAGGTGACTCGAATTCTCCCTTGCTTCTTACCTCTCAGCCTATGACCTTGAGGTATCTGTGAATAAATAATTGTCCTTTCAAAGTGAACACGCAACCCAAACATCTGGTGGTCACTCACAGCATTTTTGGAAAAAAATGTCCTTTTTTAAATATTTACATGAAAAAGAAGAAAAATCTAAAATAAAAGACAAAACAGAAAATAAAAAACAGTTAACACTAGAGTGTGGAGGGAATGAAAGAATTAGACCAAAAAGGGGGATAAAACCATAACAAAGAACTGACATCAACATAACTCTTTTTTTTGTTTGGTTGTTTGGTTGGTTTGTTTTTTTCGAGACAGGGTTTCTCTGTGTAGCCCTGGGTGTCCTGGAACTCACTTTGTAGACCAGGCTGGCCTCGAACTCAGAAATCCACCTGCCTCTGCCTCCCAAGTGCTGGGATTAAAGGCGTGCGCCACCACTGCCCAGCAACAGAACTCTTTTTAAAGATCAAGGGAATAAGTTTTCGTTAGCTTCACTAACAAAAAAAAAAAAAAAAAAAAAAAAAAAACCCTGAAATTAAATTAGGAATGAAAGAAAGACATTGTAACCGATCCAAGAGAAGCATGAAGGATTGTAACAAAGTAGCCATTTTGAGCAGGAGGCGGGCTAGTACCAGGTATCAGCTCTGCCAATGCCTGATCTCGGCCATCCCAGTCTCTAGAATTGTGGAATTTAAATTCCTGCTGTTTATAAACAGCCCAGTGCATGGTATTTTGTGAGAGCAGCTACTCTAACTATAAATTGACTTCATATTGCTGGCGTGGCTGTGTCCTTAGGGATTTAGAATGCTGCGTTTTTGTGGTTTTTGCATGAGATAGTTTCTAATTTCCCCTTTGATTCCTACTTCATCTAAAAGCTTAGTTTTTTTTTTAATCTCCATATCTGTGTGAATTTTTTTCTTTTTGTCGTTCATTTTCTGTTTAATTCCATTGTAATGACTAAATATACTTATTATAATATCTTATTTCAAAATATAGTCATTTATTTTCTTTAATTAATTTATTTTTTTCACTTTAATTCTAATTGAAGTCCCCCTTCCTCTTCTTGTCCCAGTCCCATCCTTACAAATCCCTCCCCCATTACCACCCTTTTCCCCATGGAAAGGGAAGCCTGTCCTTGGCTACCACCTACACTGGGGCATTAAGTCACAGTAGGACTAAGCACATCCAGCCCCACTGAGGCCTAACCAGGCAGTCCAGCTAGGAAAAGGGGATCCAATGGCAAACAACAGAGTCAGTGGCAGCCCCTGCTCCAATTGTTAGGGGACTCACATGAAGAACAAGCAGTACATTTGCTACAAATGTGTAGGGGCCTAGGTCTAACATCTACATGCTCTTTGGTTGGTGGTTCAGTATCTGTAAGCCCTATGGGTGCAGTTTAGTTGGCTCTGTAGGTCTCTTTTTGGTGTCCTTGACCCCTCTGGTTTTCTCAGTCCCATCCTCCCACTGCTCCCCAAGACTCCTCAAACTCCATCTGATGTTTGGCTGTAGGTCTCTGCATCTGTTTCCCTCTGTTGTTGAATAAAACCTCTCGGGAAACAGCTATCCTAGGCTCTTGTCTGCAAGCAAAGCAGAGTATCATTAATAGTGTCATTTCTTTTTGTCATTAATTTTCAGTTTAATTCCAGTGTAATGACTAAATATGCTTGTTATAATATAGTTTCAAAATTTATTTTAAACATTTTAATTATGAGTGTGTGTGTGTGTGTGTGTGTGTGCCTGCTTGAGCATGCATGCACGTGGGTGTAGATGCCTATGGAGGCCAGTAGGGGGCATTGGATCCCCTGGAGTTGGAGTTACAGATGGCTGTGAGGCATTTCAAGGTACTGGGAGCTGAATCCTGGTCCCCTGTCAGAGTAGCAAATACTCTTAGCCACCCAGTCATCTCTCTGGTCTTCTACTTGATATCATTTCAATCTTAAATATTGATTTTGCTAAAAATTGGTCTTCTAATTTAATATGTGCTCTATCCCAAAGCAATATTCCATATGTATTTGAGAACGTTCAGTTAGTGTTTGTATAGACTTGCAGAGCATTTGACCTTCAGTCTTACGTTTTTGGTTACTTTGATTCTCTGCTTTGTGTTCTGCTACTGAAGAGGGTGGGAGGCTGAAAACTTGCACTCTCATTGTGTTGCTGTTCATTTCTCCCACCATCTCTTCTAAAGTTTGCTTCCTATACTCTGGTGCTCTGCCATTGAATGTATATGGATCTACACTTGTTATTCCTTCCTGATGAATTGACCATCGTATTACTATATGACACCCTTCTTTGTCCCTTTTGACAAATTTTGACTTTTCACACAACTGTTTCTTTTACCTATGCACTCAACTCATGGGATAGAGTGGCTTGATTTGCCATACTGAGTGAATCTCCCATTTCCATGGGAGAAATTCCCTCACAGACATGCCACAGGTATGCCTCCCCAATTTTCTAGATGATTCCAAATCCAGTCTAGTTGTCTGTGACACTTAATCACTACAGGGACTGATTGACTATAACCCACAGTCAGGACAAAACCAGTAGGAACCGCCCAGCACTGCCAGGTCATGTTTCCTTAAGTAGGCATCTAGAAGCATCCCGAGGCCCTTTGGTGTGCTAGGAATATTAGTTAAGAGTATTCCACCACAGTCTGTATATAGCTTTCATAAGGTCTACCAGATGTCTGCTGTGAGTTTCCAGCACATGGCAGGCACTGGACAGGCACTCCTGATGAATTCATTATCCCATGGATTCTCACAATTACCCTTTAGGTGAATGCTGTGATTATCTCCCTCTCATTTAGATTAAAACCTCATCTGTGAAATGAGCCTTAAAATACTCAGGCAGTTTGTCTTGTCAGAGGTGGCAGAGTTGAAATTGCACTGAGCTGGGACTCACATACAGGTTGGTTGGGCCAGGCACCCAATCTCTCAAACATCCCAATTATACTACATCTATGCTGAACTCAACTGTGCAGATTTTTCAGAGTCTCATAAAATCCACAGGTGGTGCCAGTCATTCAACTCTAAACCTTGCTTCCAGACTCCGGCTTGTGGTGCTTCTCTAGGATTTTGTTTTGCCGTTCCCCTGTGGGTTGCAGAAATGCCAATCGTTTTATATCACTCTGCCTAGGGAGGTATATGTTATGACTCCAACAAAGGAGGTTGATGTATTTATTAAGACATAAAATGTTACTTTTTTGTCTCATAAAATTCTAGTTTAGAGCAATTCAAATTCATCCACATTCTCCTTGGTTTTATGTTGTGTTATGGACCTGGTGCAAAGGCTAGCTTCATCTCCTCTTGGAGGGACAAACTCACACATGATAGATGATATAACATCAGAAGTAATTACCGGGCAGAGCAGCACAATCTCAGATGTACATGGTCACTGATAGAGGAAGATATCCTGTCTTCCCAAGGTTATTTGATTTTTTTTTAAACTGTAGTCTGAGGTCAAACCACTGCCTATTTTTCAATGGTAAGCTTGCATTAGATAATAGAAATCTCCTGTACATGACATTCAGCTTGTAATGTCCAGGTGTTCAGACTATGTGGAACCTACAGAGTTCACATTGCTGGTCTGTCCTGTAGAAAATTGAGTATCCCTGTTTTTGAAACAACATCTCCACGTCTAGGCACTGAGTCCAACACTCTCTAAACATAAGATAGAAAAAGGAAGGTGTTTCCCCTGCCTCTGTTCTACGAACACAGTTGCTATCTTACCTACTTGGCTTAAAGACAAGCCATCAGGAGTTCCTCGTAAGGCTATGGTCAAATGTGGTGAAGCCTCTTTTAGGATTCATTTTGCTCTCTCGTTGTTCATGTACTGGGAAGTTCCTTAATATGTCCTAACCAGGGGAAAGATACTTCAAGTGATCATAATCTAGAATTTAACTTTCTACAATAATGTTCATTTCCAGTTCTTTTTGAGACAGCATTTCAGGTAGCCCAGGCTGGTCTCAAGCTTGCTATGTAGCTAAGTTTGACTTTACACTACTGGTCATCCTGGAGTGCTGGAATTAAAGGCATCTTTTTCGCATGGTACTGAGTTAAATAGGTTTGAAATGAGTGAAGCATTTCACAGTGCTTGGAGTTCACTCTAAACATGGACACACACATGTCATCATTTATAGAGCTGAGACTTCCTCCAAACTGCATTTACCCCAGAGTACAAAGTGTCTAGTAGTCCATGAAGATGAGGTATTCCTCCCTCCTTCATGCAATCACTCTTCTGGTGTTTGTAAAAGATTAAACCCAAATGTTAGGAATGATGGACCTGCTGAAAATGTGGGACAGGGCAGCTCTGTCCTTTGTCAAATCTACAGCTTAGTTCAGGAGATAAGAAAAAAATGTTGCCAATTTGAGTTTTATGAATGTAACCAAGATACAAATGGCAAGGATCTGGACCAAAGGTAAACAAACACACTGTCATACCCTTCAAGCACATTGTCCAAATCTGGCCTGGTGACTGTTTTGTAAACTTACAGCCACACTCATTTGTAGTCTCATTCCTCATGGTGGATTATAAATCTGGGTAGTTATAAGGAAAATAAAATAACTCACAAAGTCTAAGATACTTATTAGCTCCACCTTTATGTAAAAAACATGCTGACTTACAACCTAGGCTTCTCCAGGAAAGCTTTGTGGTAAGGCTGATGGAAAGGCTACAGCCACAGCTGCTGGTGATAGCAGCTTAGTGTTAAGGGTGTTGGGGGACTGGGTGCCAGTCTTACCACCACCACTGTGACTAGAGACTTTGAAATCACAAGGCATTTCCAGTTCTTTTTGAGACAGCATTTCAGGTAGCCCAGGCTGGCCTCAAGCTTGCTATGTAGCTAAGTTTGACTTTACACTACTGGTCATCCTGGAGTGCTGGAATTAAAGGCATGCAACATTATACTGAATGGATGCAGTGCTGAGATTGAACCTAGGAGTTCCGACATGCTGAGCAGTCTTTCTACAAACTGAGCTACCTCTCCAGACTGCACAAGTGTGTGTGTGTGTGTGTGTGTGTGTGTGTGTGTGTGTGTGTGTGTGTTTTACTACCTATACATATATTTTGAAGGAACTCAAAGTGAGAGTTTATGATATGAAATATGATTGTCCCCATCTAGGATTGACAGGCTAAGTAAGGACAGGCAACATAAGTGGGATATAGAAGTTAGAGGGAGAAGTTAGAATTAGAGCAATTCTTTGTTATTGTGTGGAGGCATTGGTGGTGTGGGCTTGTACAAGTCACAGAGCATGTGTGAAGGGAAGACAAATTTTGGAAGTTGGCTGTCTCATTCTACTACAGGGCCTGGAGATCAAGTCCCCTCAAGTTGTCATGTTGGTACAGCAAATTCCTTTACCCACTGAGTCATTTCCCTGGCCCAGATATTAGTAAATCTCAGTAAAACTGAACATTTTTAATACAAAAGAATTGTTATATGGTATGGCATTTGCCAGAATTGTTACTGGTTAAAAAGTATTTGTGGAAAGAAATCAAACCAAGGGGGGACACACCCTCAAGGTTCTGCTAACAGAAAAGGGGCAGCCACTATCTTTTTCAGGAAGGAAAGTCTACTGGCTGCTTGTTTTCCTCCTCTTTTGACTCAAAGGTCCTTTAAAAGACATCCTTAACAGATGTAGCAGGTGACCCTTTGAAACACATCATGTGTCTGGGGAATATAATTCATTTTAATATCTTTTCACCTAGGAAGCAAGGCTTAACTCACATTTTGTGATCCACTTAGTTGATAATATTCTTCTAAATTTTTTCCCTGGCTGGCAAAAAGGAAGATAATTTAATTTGAAGAGAATATATTCTGGGGGACTTGAAGTGCAAGTCCCCCAGAATTTGACAGCAGAACAAGCCCAGCGAACAGAAAACTCATCTCGCTTTTCTTGCTAATATAGGCGTCAGGGAATTTATAAGTTGGGCCGTCAGTCTTCGCTCCACAGAGTAATGTCAGCGTCGTTGATTCTAAAAGGCTGACATTCATTAAAAGAAGGTGGTTGGATATGTATGTAGAAGGGTTTTTGACAAATCAGCCAAGTGTCACCATTCTGGAAGGGATTACAGAATGATGCCGTCCGACTTTGAGCTCTCTCTTTAGGCTGAATGGCTCTTGTCTCCAGGAAGTGTGTAAAGGGCTGGGTTTTGTTGCTGTTGAGGAAGAGCTGAGTTAGCTTTCTCATTTTTTATCAAAGCCAGTGAGAACTTTGGAGATGGAGAGGGAGGTAAGACTTACCCTGATCCAGATGTTGCAGAAACTCA
This sequence comes from Mus musculus, assembly GCF_000001635.26. Taxonomy (NCBI): domain Eukaryota; kingdom Metazoa; phylum Chordata; class Mammalia; order Rodentia; family Muridae; genus Mus; species Mus musculus. The sequence goes on from NC_000075.6 coordinate 68,263,154, forward strand.
CTTATCAACTTATCTATTAAAATGTTATATACATGTGCATCTGTTTACCAGGAAAAGCGATTATAACTTATCCCCAGTCTACAGAGTGAGGCAAAAGAGATCTCATCACTTATGTATATAATGGAGCTCATTTATTTACTTTTCTCATTGCTGAGATTTTCGGGGACCAAACACCTGACAAGAAGTGATTTTTTAGGATGGTTTCATAATTTTTTAAATACTAAAATAAGAGAAGCAATTTAAGGGAATAATGAGTAATTATGGGGGTGGGGAGTGTAGTTCCATCATGGCGGAGAGAGTGCTGCTTCAAGCAGGGCAGGCATGGCTATGGAGTCAGGATGCTGGCTGGTCACAGGAATCAGAGAAAGATGGATGCTTATACTCTGCTCTCTCTCCTTTCTCTTCAGTCTGGGACTTTAGCCCAGTGGCAGCATCGCTCACACTTGGTATGAGTCTTCCCATCCCACTAATCAAATTAAGAAAAGTCTCTCACAGGCTCCTTTCCTAGGTGATTCTAGATACCGTTAAAGTGACAGTCAGCAGGGTCTACCTTGAGGCTTAATGGTAGATGTTGATAAACCTTTCATGGCAAATTTATCACTGTCCAAAACATGTCCCATATATGGTTATACTGGCCAGATCACTCTTTGTGGGGAGACAAGAGATCACAAAATCTGGTTGGCTCTTCCAATTTTATCCTCTCCTCAAAAGCCATGGGCACAAACAACATAGAAATATGTATTATTTTGAAAACAAGCACACACCTGGCCCTGCCCTACAGATGTGTTGTGAGATTGAAAACAGTGCCCCCTGTGGCTCTCAGTCCCCTCCTCTCTCATTATGGCCCATCCTTGGAACACAATCATTTTCTGTGTTATCCAAAGGTGTCATTACGGGGAGCTTGCTCTATCGTTAGTGCAGTGTCAGCATATTCTGTGTGAGTCGATCTCTACCCCTTCCTTATCCTTCTACCCTTGGGGGACATAACTAGGCCAGATGAATTCCTCTGGGGTGATTGTATTAGGTAGAGACATCTGTGAGTCTGGGGGAATTGTTTTTAGTGACATTGTCTATAGCTGAAGGCTACATTTAAATCGATATATATATTTACTTTAAGGAAAATAATAGATCTATAATTTGTAATATGGACATGTACAGAGGACTTGTGCAAAAGCTTTGGAGAGGCCAAAAGGAGAGACCTATATTTGAGACTAGAAATAAAACGGAACAGCACATCTCATTTACAATAGTAACATCACAGTGAGATATTTGGCAACAATTGTTAGTGTTCATATGATCACTGGTGATGCACAACCATGCAAATATCAGGAAAAACAAAATGTATCTTATGATTTATTTTCCTTTATGTGTTTGTGTACATGTCTCTGTGTACGCGTGTCATGTGTGTGTGAGGAGCAGTTCAAACCACCATCAAATTGGATACTAGGAACTAAACTTGGGTCGTTTGGAGGAGCATGAAACTCTCACTCCAAAGATACCTCTCTTGTCCCCAGCATTCAGGTTAAAGAAGGATTTTGGCACTGAGGAAGTAGCTTCATCATGTACAATACTTGCTGAGCATGTGTGAAGCCCGGGGTATGAGACCCAGCACAGGCACACCAGCCATAGCTGTTCATGCATGGAAAGAGCACTCAGAAGATGAGCAGAAGTTTCAGAAATTTAAGGGCATCTTAGGCGACACAGTAAGTTCAAAACCAGACAGGACATGGTTTCCTGTCTGAAGTCATAACCAGTTTACTAGGGAAATAAGTAGGCTTGGCTATTCGGCCCTTTGCAAACTGAAGCTGGCATTTGAATCAGATTTATGGTCAGTCTCAAGGCTGAGAGATGTCTTTAATGTATTCCTCATTTTCATTTTTAGAAAACTTTTTATATTGAACTATCATATCATGGTAAGTACTCAAGTGACAAATGCTCAAACTGATTAGTTTATTTAAAAGATCTCACTTATTTTATGTATGTGAGTCCGCTGTCACTGTCTTCAAACACACACCAGGAGAGGGCATCAGATCCCATTACAGATGGTTGTGAGCCACCATGTGGTTGCTGGGAATTAAACTCAGGACCTCTGGAAGAGCAGTCAGAGCTCTTACCCGCTGAGCCATCTCTCCAGCCCCGATCAGGTTTTATAAGGTAAACTTGTCTAGGTAACCTGTTTCCTTTCGGTCACTGTCATAGAATACAAGGACAAAAGCAACTTTGGAATGGGAAGCTTTGTTTTAACTCACAGGTTCTTCCCTGCGGAGCAGCCAAGGCTGCATCAGGACCTTGAGTCAAGGGCAGGGAGCGAACACTCTGCTACCCCAATTTTAAGGTAGGTCTTTCTATCTCGATTAATCAAAATTTAAAAAGTCCCTCACTGGCATGTCCCACAGACTGACCTAATCTGCTCATTTGCTCATTGAGAGCCTTTTCCCAGGTATGCCTAGATTGTGTCAAGCTAACACTTAAAGCTAACCATCCCATCCAGTTCCAGACGCAAGACCCAAAGCAATCCAGGATCTCCAAAGGACCCATCCACTCTTCCAGCCACAGCCACGGACAGAGACAGCTGCTGTCCCGGCAGTACAGGGGTCCGTCTGATTGGAGGCTCGGTGTGAGCATAGCTTCTCATGTATTCATTACATGAGTCTGTTTTACTCAGCTTTGCAATGGCAGGATTTCTGTGCGTTGTGGCTGGCCTTGTAGATTGCTTAAGATTCTTTTCTCATAGCAGTCACAGCATACCTGACACAGGCAAGTGAAGGAAGAAGGGCTTATTTTGACTCCTGGTTTGAGGGTACAGTTTATCATAGCCGGGTGGGAAAGGTTCCAGGAGTGTGAGGCAGTGGGTCACACTGCTGCTGAGGTCAAGAAGCAGAGACTGACTGATGTCCATGCTTGGCTCACGTTTTCCTTCCTTCCCTTCATACGCAGTCTTGGTTCCCAAGCCCTGGATGGCTCTGCCAACATGCAGAGTGCGTCTTCTCTTTTTAGTTAAACCCTTTGGGAAACACTCCCAGCATGCCCATAGATGTATCTTTTAAGCAACTCCGGATCCAGTCAAGCTGACAAGAAAACCTAACACATTAGTGGCTGTTTCACTGTTGTATAGTTCTCCATTGTTTGAAAGTGAGCTGAAGCACTCCAATTTATTTATATATTTTGTTGTAGATGAGCACTGTACAAGTTTTCAGGACCTTAAAATTAATCAGACCTATTTTTTAAGGAAGAAAAAAAGGCAAATGAGTTCGGCATCTGTACTTGTCATAAGAGTTACATTTGATGACCTTCCTGCCATGACACTTAATGCCCTCTAAATCATGCTCACAAAGGTTTTCATAAAGAGTTTAGTGTGTCAGAGGAACTCTTCATTTCTCTCGAATTAGTAGGCTCTCTCTTTTCTTTTAATAAGCATGCTTATTTTAGCCTGCCTTGTTCTAGAAATAACTAGACAGTTTAATGAATTTTTTTAAGTTGCAAAATTAAATATTCAAAATGGATTGAAAAGGTGAGGCGAAGTCAGCTCTCTTGCAGTATGTTCCAGTGACCACAACACTGATGCTCCTTTAAACATTGGGCCAACAAATCCTGGGTAACATCTTACTTGGGCCCCAGATGCTGCTGTAAGTTTCAAACCAGCTCATTGTACAAGGACAATGAGATCTCAGTTCTACCAAGCTATGTCCAAAGGATGAGAACAAATGGGTTTCTTGAGGGAAGGGCCCCGTTCTCATCAAAGTCAGATTGTTTGAAGAATTATTTAGCAGAGGGCCACATTTATCCTTTATCAAGGACCACCTTGACAGTTATATGGCTCTCTGTGTGTGTTTGTGTGTGTGTGTGTGTGTGTGTGTGTGTGTGTGTGTGTGTGGTGTTTGATGGTGCATATGTGCACCTACTGATGGAGCTCAGAGATGATGTCCACTGTTGTTCTTCAGGATCCTTTAATAAGGTCTCTTATTGGTCTTCGAGTTTACCATATAAGGGCAAAATAGCTGAACCGTGAACCTCCAAGGATTTATTTGCCTGTCTTCATGTCACTCACTGTCTCTGAATATAAGCATGTATCACCAAGGTTCTCCTTTTAGTGGGGTTCTAGCTTGTATTTATTGTCAACTTTATAATCTGGAGTCACTTGGGAACCTTAACTGAGGAATTGCCCAGATTAGCTTGGCCTTGGCAATATTTGTAAGGGATCATCTTCATTGATGAGTGGTGTGAGAGGGTCCTGCACACTCTAGGTCACACCATCTCTAGTCAGGTGGCTATGAGCTATATAAGAAAGTTAGCTGAGCATGAGCCAGTGAGCCATGTTAGTGGGACAGGGAGCCAGCCAGTCAGTAAGCAATATCCCTCCATGGCTTCTGCTACAGTTTCTGCTTGAGTTCTCATAGTAGCCTGTGGCCTGCCATTGTAAGCCCAATAAACCCTTTCCTCCCCCAAGTAGCTTTGGCCCAGGGAATTTTGTCACAGAAAGAGACAGTGTGTGGGAATCTGTGTTTTGAGGGTTCTGAGGATCGAACTAAGGTCTTCAAGCTTGTGATGCAAGTGCCTTACAACTCAGCTATCTTCCCAGCCCGGCTGGTTTTTTATTTGAACCATGCTTCTTTGCAGGGTGATAAGACCATGCTGATGACAATACAATCAAAGGATCTCAGCAAGCTAGTGAAGGGGGCTGGAGCTGGCAAGAAACCACTTGACATCATCAGGCTTAGGCCAATGGTAGATTTCATGCAGTTGGATGAATGCAGATTAGAAATCTTCTGAGCTGATTTTCATAAAACTTGTAGACACAGAGTAATGTCAAGTTGAATGTCACATTCTCTATCAACCATGCCTGATCCACTCTGCTTTTCTCCTACAAATACTGGAGATTGAACCTAGGGTCTCATGCACGCGGGGAAAGCATTCTACCACCGAACTTCAGCCCTAGCTTTCAAATCCGTTCTCTCTAATCCTAGTACCCAAGGTTGTGATGAAGGAGCCTAGAACATTTTAAAGCAGACAAAACAAAAGGCCCCAAATATTCATGTGACTTTGGTCAGACTCCTCTGGATGCCTTGTATAACAGCCGGTGACCTAAGTGTCCCTTGCCTGCCCTGCCTATCAAGAGCCGGAGAAGAAACATTGTTTAAACCACGGATTTAGAAGCTTAGAAGCTCTGCTTATCTTTGTGTTTAAAAATGTTGACTGCCTCTTTCTTTCCCTGCCTCACGTTTCCTCTTCTTCATCTCTCTTCCTTATCCTAGCTGTAGCTAAACAGCATCTGGAAACAACAACAACAACAACAACAACAAAAAACCCAGAGCGCTTCGAAGATAAAAGACAGGATCTAAACAAGATTCCAGAGAACAAAGTGTACAGGGTAAGGAAGGGATGAAAACTCGCCAAGTGTCTGCCGCTTGTCTCCACGTCCTCTGCTCTGGGAATAGAGACCTGTCTGCACAAAGGCGCCTTGACAGCCGAAGGAACAAAAAATGCTCTCCTAGACGAAAAGACGGGAGAGAAAGCGAGAGCTGCTCCGTCCTCGCTCCACCTCTGCTCTGCACTGAACAATGGCTCCCGGAGGGGCTGGCAGCTGGCCGTTGGCAGGTGGCAGAAATGGCACCGCGTCTTGCACAAAAAGAGAACCCCTCAGTTTTCAGTTCTCAAGAGCAGTGCAGATCTTCTGGCCACAACCGCCTCCAAGAGGAGCGACTGTCAGCCACTAGCCAACGCTAGCTACTGTGTGCGACAGGCTGTTCTTCCCCAGTGATCGCCATTCCAGTTCCTTCTGCAGGCTGAGGGCAGCAAGTGGGGAGGGGAAGGGTCAGAGACAAAGCTCTTGACCTTAGCTCCTAAGGTGGCGGTACTTCTCCACATGTGATTTCTCACTTGAGCCTATGGTGACAGTGAGTGTGTTAAGAGAATGCTGGTGCAAGAGCCATTAAATGGGAGTGTATATATAGGTAACGCCTTCAGAGTGGAAGGCTGGTACTTACCTCCTTCCTTCTCCAGAGGCTGCTGAAGAACTAAATCTAGGAGAGCCCAGGTTCAGACTGTTGGGTACACTAGTTAGGGCTCTCTAGAATAGGACAGAATGGAGGACTAGCATGCAGGCACTGCAACATGCAGAGTGCAGTTATAGCTAAGACTATTGATGTCTCCCCCGCCTTCCCTCCCTTCCCGGCAACCTGCACAGCATTGTCCAGCACTGTCAAAGCTAGCCAGCAGGCAGGAAGTTTCCTGCTCAGGTCAAGACTGATTTCATTATGTCTGTGGTGTCTTCGCCAATAGGATCTTACCGTCTAGTTATGGTAGGCAACCAAGAGTAACGGTGGCAACAACCTCTGTTGTTTGGTTGTCTCCCTGACCAGTAGGTCATAGAACGATAACTTGTGCTTGTCCCTGAGATTTTCATCAAATAACCCGAGTCTTCTGGGGGACAGCATTATTCACCCATATGGGATACCTACCTTTAAACTCCCTTCTCTGTTATTTTATTTTTAATTGTTTGTTATTAAACTTTACAAACTAGTGAAATTTGATAAGACTTTATTATATATCCTAGTTTTGGTGAACATAACCCTTATTCCTCCATGTCCCATCTCTTGCCTTTGTTTTCACATTAATGTTTACTACTCATTATCCAGTTCTTATTTTATAACACATGTTCTACTGTCCCCTCTTAGTGTGTGTGTGTATATATGTGTGTGTGTGTGTGTAAAACAATAATTAATGAAAGAAGAGGCAGTGATTTGAAAGAGAGCAAGAAAAGGCATATATATATATATATATATATATATATACATATATATATATATACACACACACACATATATGCACATATATATAGGGGGAATTATCTAACTATATTATAATGTCAAATAATAAAAATATTTTTAAAAAGGAGAAAGTGAGCTGAGTGCCTGCAGTCATCTGCTTCCTGACTACAGATGCAATGTGACCAGCTGCCTCATGCTCCTGCTGTCATGCCTGCCCCACCATGAAAGTTCAAATCCTCCAAACTGTGAGCCACAATTAATGCTTCTTTCTTTCCTTGAGTTGTTTTTTTTTTTTTGTCTCTTTGCAATAATGAGAAATGTAAGTAATATGCAACCTATCTAAAGACAGAAGCAGCAGCAATAACATGAAGGTTGTGGTTCTTGGCTTCAAACTGTACTTACTTTTTCATGGCTTCAGTGCACTTACAGATCATTTTCTACGTACAGAGTGAATTAAAAATAGGAGATATTTGTGGCCAGCCAGGACTAACTCTATATGTACTAGCTCAAAACCTGGGCATGGCTTGATGTCACTGAACAGGAATGAATACGGAGAAATAATGGACATGCTAGCACATACCTCTGAAGCATCACTTACTGTGGTAACTAAGAAGCACTAGCCCATGCAGATCACCTGGTACATATCACAGTCTTCATTGGGTAAATGGATGCTATTATTATTGGCATAATGGCCATACAGAATTTGGCATCTGTTACTGGAAAATTTGTGGGCTTGAAGATGCTAAATATATGATAATAATCATCAGTTTTCAAAATGTCTAATTGTATTTTGTGGATCATAATGGTGTTCAGGGTCAATGGAGAAGTTACTGAATTACTGGATTTTAAATCACAGAGGACCTTGAGGCTGTCTACCTTTTTTTTGGCTTCAGGGGTAGACCAGCACTCAAACTCTTAGGCAAGAAGAACGATGGTTTCTATCTACACTGGTGATTATGACCTGGTAGGAACTTAAGAGATGGGGCTAAAAAAACAAAACAAAAACAAAAACAAAAAACAAAAAACAAAAAAACCAGATGATCCTATGCTGGGCTCTTGTACTTTGAATGTATCACAGAGAACAATAGAGCAATGGCCATTTCCTTATCCAGTATTAGGCTCCTAAGCACTATACATTGACTCTTGTAACAATCCCTTAAGGTAAAGATTGCTTCACATCAGAGTTCAGCAGCAGTTGACAGGGCTTGCTGTTCTTCCAGAGATCTTGGAAGGGATAAATGGCATTGCAGATATTCTTGCTTGTATTGTCATCATTTAAAATAAACGATCATTGGTCACTGGAAAATGGCCTGTGCTTCTTCATAGCAGAATCATTAGTCAGTTTGTTAGTTAAATAACTTATACATGCCTGTGTGAGTTTTATTTTAACTGTCAATTGACATAAACTAGAGTCACCTGGGAAAAAGTCTTAATGAGGAATCACCTAGAGTAGACTGGCCTGTAAGGGATTGTCTTGGTTGTTAATTGATGTAGATCCAGTCCATTGTGAGCAGCAACATTCCCTAGGCAGGATGTCCTGAACAATATAAGAGGGGGAGGAAGCTAGCTAAGGGTAAGCAAGCAAAGATATCTTTGTTCTCTCTGCTGTTGTCTGCGGATATGACACTTTAATTTCCTGCCTTAACTTCCCTGAAATAATGGACTCTGGCCTGGAATTGTAGACCAATTAATCCCTCTCTTCCCTACATTGTTTTATGCCAAAGTATTTTATCACAGTAATAGAAACGAAACTAGGACAATGTCTTTTTTTTGGTTTCCAATGCCCTATGAATCCATTTCAATTCAATAACTATTCAACACCAACCATCTTCAAGGCACTGATGCACGGGTACAGCTCCTCTGGTGGGGTTGTCTTCTTTGGGGAGAAGAGACTAAATATGCTGAGCAGAGCTCTAAAACAGGAGACATGTGGACAGGTCCAAAGGGGTCTGAAGGAATTAGCGAAACCTCTGCTCTAGGATGCCGAGTGAGCCAGCCAGAGCCACGTGTCTCATCAACCTTTCTGAAGAGGTGCTACTTGAGGATGGACCTTATATCGAACTTTTCACTCAGTCACTAAATCAATATTTGCACGATATTCAAAGCACACAAAGAGTCAGAGTAACATTTGCTACCCATAAGCCAGTCAAGGACACTATGGTTTCAGTTTGAAGTGCTTTTTGGTGGTTTTTGTTTTTTGTTTTTGTTTATTTGTTTTTTTTTTTTTAAAGACAGAATTTCTCTGTATAGCCCTGGCTGTCCTGGAACTCACTCTGTAGACCAGGCTGGCCTCAAACTCAGAAATCCGCCTGCCTCTGCCTCCTAAGTGCTGGGACTAAAGGCGTGCACCACCACTGCCCACTTGAAGTGTTTCTTTTTCACAATAGTTTCTACATACTTATAAGTATATTCATTCTTTTAATTATGCATATATGTACCACATCTGTGTACTTATATATACACACATGGAATATATATATATATATATATATTCACAGAGGTATGTAAGATGTACACATATATGCTTTATTAGCTTGAAATTTTAAATGTTTTATCAATTTGTAGGGAGGTCATAAATTTGACTTTAATAACTACATGGTGTTTTAATGAATAATAATTATGCCCAAAATATACCTAACAATTTTCATTCTGTAAAACATTATGATTCACCATCTCTGGCTGTGTTTAGCAGGGACAGTTAAGCTGAATGACAATAGGTTGAGTACTGAATGCTCAGCTATGACCATAGTGACCTTAGTTCAATATAGTCTGCACACTGGCCTTCACAGATCATTTAATTCTTCAATACTCTTTCAGTGAATCCCTGCTACTCAAAGTATATGTTTCCTCCTACTTGCTCTCAACCATTCTCTGACTGTAAAAACACAAACAAAGCACACCCATATTTCTACCATTGTCTTTTGTCCAGTAATATGGAGTGCCCTTCGACCTTCTCTCTCCATTTTTATATTCTGAAGCACTTCACTTTATGAAATCCTCACATCCCTTGGTCCCTTCTTTAATCTGGGTCCAACAGAACCGTGTGTGTGTGTGTGTGTGTGTGTGTGTGTGTATTTTGTCAGTGTGTGTGTCTCTGTGTGCATGTGTATATGTCTGTGTGCCTCTGTGTGCACATGTGTGTGTCTTTGTGTGTGCATGCATGCATGTATGTGTCTCAGTATGTGTATGTGTATCTGTGTGTGCCTCCTGTGCTGCATGTGTGGGTCTTAGTGTGTGTGCATTTGTGTGCATGCGTGTCTGTATATGTCTCTCTGTGTGTGTATGTGCATGTCTCAGTGCGTGTTTGTGTGTGTGTCTGTGTGTGTATATGCATGCACATGTATGTGTGTTTCAGTGGATACATTGCATTCATATGTGTTCATACGCATGTAGGTGCAAGGGGTTAATACCCAGTGTCTTTCTCAACCACTCTCAACCTTAATTAGGGGGCAGGACCTCTCACTGAGCCTGCAGCCCCCTGATCTGACTAGGCTGCTTAGCCATTGTGCTCCAGGGATCCCCTTGTCTCCACACCCCACCTCTGCTCTTATACCTGGCTCCTACCAGCATCCCAGGGATCTAAACTATGCTCCTTATGTCTGAGCATCAAGTGTGAAGACTGAAGCATCCCCCACCCCTTTCAGAGCTTTCCAGGTCCTTCTCTGATTTAGACATCATCGAGCCCATTTTCTGCTCAGCTTATTCGTCTGTCTGTACTGGTGACTTCCACTGGCTTCTTAGGTATTCACTGGACTGTGCATTTATTACTGTGTTGTTAGAGGGGAGAAAGAATGCCTCACTGCATTTGGGGACATAATAAATGTTTTGCTTGTTACAAATATCTGGCACCAAGCTTTCTTTAGCAATTATACATGGTTTATAAAGCGCACAATGTGTGGCAGACTGTATTTACAGGGCTACCTGTCAGTCTAGATATATATCACTCCCCCATCGAGAACTAGAGTCAGTTTTATTCACCCAGGAATCAACCAATAAAGTGTATGAAAGTTTTACCAAGTGACTCCCGAGGCTAGGTCAGAGAAGAGATGCAGATACACTTGTGATACTTTCCTTCAGAAGTAAGCTACCAAGTTTGAGAAAGCATAGAGCTCATGTGGCCAGATCAGGGGAAAAGGCTGAGGCACCAATTCCATCTAAGGACCCAACAGCACCAGACACCAGAGAGGAGAACCCGGAAGTAGATTTTAGGGCTGGCTTGAAGCTGCCTAGCGAGTGTCCATTGGCGCAGAGACTGTTGTTTTCACTAGCACTGCCTAAGCTGCAGTAGTGGAAAAGTGCACAGCTGAGACCCTGGGTTCCAAGCAATTTGTTTCAAAGCAATGGCTGACCAGGTGGTGCTTTAAAAGGCACAGAAGAGCTGTGTGATGTCCAAAGCCACCTACCTTCCACCCAGCCTGTTTTGCTACCAGCCAGGTCAGGGTTGCTTCACCATGTCTTTTGGCTCTTGTAAGTATCCACAGATCTTTCTCTTTTAAAAGAGAAAATAGTTTATTCCAAACTTGATTCTCACTCTCAGTTTGTATAATTCTGTTCTTTAATTCAGTAACCATTGTGTCCCCTGCTGTTTCCCACAGCTATCTAATGTCTTTCTTCTCTCTCTTTCTCTCTTTCTCTCTCTCTCTCTCTCTCTCTCTCTGTCTCTCTGTCTCTCTGTCTCTCTCTCTCTCTCTCTCTCTCTCTCTCTCTCTCTCTCTCTCATTTATTTGCATGGGTACTTATCTATTTACTTACTTGAGGAAGGGTCTTCTGGATACTTGTTACTCAGGCTGGTCTTGAACTCACTCCAAAGCCTAAGCTGACTTTGCCCTTCTGGTCCTCCTGCCTCTACTTCCTAAGTGCTGGAATGCATCAGCCATATCCGATAAAAATCAGGGCTTCATGCCTGTGAGGCAAGAACTAAACAGAACTCTACAATGTAAACAGATGGGAAACACAAGCACACTCACTCACAGAGACAGACAGATACGCATAGAGACAGACACACAGACACACACAGAGACACACACAGAGGGGGGGGGGGCATGTGTGCACGCACACACACACACACACACACACACAGAGTGAAATTTTCTTAAGGAAACAGTAAGTGGTAGATACTGTCTTCACATCTCAGCATTAAATGTAAGCCATCCCCAAATTGCCTTTTTGAGATCTTTATTTGGCTCACATTTATGCTCCCTTACCCTGACCCATTTTGAGTCATGGTCTTGTTATGTAGATCAGGCTGGATTTGAACTCATAACTCCTCTTGCATCATTTCCCCTCTGCCCACCAGTCCAGGGATTATAGACATCATCCACCATGCCCAACTTATTCAGAATTTTAGTGTGATCTTATCTTGTTTTATGCCATAAGTATGTATGTGTGCATTTCCATTTTTCACCCTGGACTGTATAGACACTGAAGGCTATGTATTAATTCCTTTTGGCTCTGCCCTGCCTCTCTGAACAGTGCAGGATATATAAGAAGCATTTGCCAGCTTAATTTGTTTAAAAGTCATGTTCACCCACCGTGGAGGGTGTGTTTAGAAATCTATTAAGTCAGAACCAAAATAAAGCAGACAACAGAAATTCAAAAGTTAAATCTTGCAATCACAATTGGATTAGTAAAGGCTGGGGGGCGCATCTTAGTTTTGAATTGTTTGTTTTGCTTTTTTCCCTTTCCTTTACCTAAAAATATCCTTTCTCCTCCTTTAATAATGTTTAAAACTACCAGAAGCATAAAGACTTGCTGATAACCTTTAAAGGGAGCTTAATTTTATTTTAAATGAGTAGGCTTTCTTATTTGTATATCCTTTTTAGCTGAGAGAGAGAGAGAGAGAGAGAGAGAGAGAGAGAGAGAGAGAGAGAGAGAGATTTGAATGAAGACTTCATATTGATCTTAATTACAGCTACAGGCTCCACTTTCAAATTGGAGCTTGATCAATATGGATCAGAAGCAGTCTGGAACATTAAATAAGACCTTGTTAGGGTGATACATTTTTCCCTTTTGTTTGATTTAATTTGGAAGCACATGGAACTGGGAGGAGGGGAGAGGAGATGGATACAGTGATCAGGCAGTGGCTAGTGTAGATGCTAGTACACATCCACATGTGTTCTACCATGACATCCTATGGGCAGTGGTCCTGGGGGAGTGGTAGCACTCTAGATGGCATCAGTCACGACATACATCCATAGGAACTTGACTTAGGTCTGTGCTGTATAGTTAAAACATTCTCTGCAGGAATGGTGAGATGGTGAGATGGTGAGATGGTGAGATGGTGAGATGGTGAGATGGTGAGATGGTGAGATGGTGAGATGGTGAGATGGTGAGATGGTGCAGTTGGCAAAGTATTAGCCTCACACGTATAAAGACCTGATTTCAGACCCCCAGAACCTACATTAAAAGGCTGGGCAGAGTAGCACATGCTTGCATTCCCAGTGTTGGGGAGATGGGAAACAGAATCGAGCCGACCCTTGGATGTCCCACGGTCAGCTAGCTAGACCTGCATGGTGGTTTCAGGCCAATGAGAGACCCCGAGTCAAACCAAAGGTGGAAGGTGCATGAGGACTGGCACTGAGGTTGTCCTGACTGCCATGTGTATGTGTATGAGGGCATGTGTGTGTACCACACACAGAGTATCCTTTTCAAACTCTGTGTGATGATTGATATTTCAAACTATACATGGTGACTGATATCTGTAACTTCAGCATTTGAGAGGTGGAGGAAGGAGGATCGGAAGTTCAAGTCCAACTTCATTTATATATCAAATTTGAGAATTTGAGACTATCTGGACTATGGAAACCTGTCTCAAAACAGTGAAAAAGAATAGGAAACGTGCTTTCCAAATCACCACAGAAATTTGAAGAGTAAGAACAGCGTTTTAACAGTCCAGTCCTAGATTGCAGAAAGGGGGATCTCTATTTAATCACTGTGGTCAGCACCACTTTGTTCCACTGGTGCTGCTGACCTCTGAGAACTTACAGCCCCACCCATCATTTCAAAAGAGTGCCCCTGTGCAAGAGAGGAGCCTGAACAGAGATGTCAGGAAGCAATCTCATCTGATGTAAATGTTCCTCCAGTGGCATTAGCTTATATTTTTGCTAAATGTAGGTCTTATAGCATTTTGAATGAATAAGTAGTTTCTTGGTAGGTACTTCATGTGAGAGATCCCTCATGCCTGCATATCCCATAAGCTTAACACTAATTCTGAAGCACAATGTAGGTAACTTGCATTTTCAGAATTGTATGTATATGTGTAGATATAAATATAGAGATATATACACATATAGAACACACACACACATATAGTCACAGTATAGAAGTGAAAGAGGTTGTACATGGGGAAAGAGGGGTCATGCCAATGAATCATGTAACTTTATGAGGGTACCTGGATCATGCCAACTTGTTCTCTCAGCCAACATTTATAAATGGTGGTGAGTTTTTTGGCAGAGTGACCCCATTGAATACACAGTACATAAAACATAGCAATTATCTTCAAAAGACTTAGAGATGGTAGAAACTGTGCTGGAGAGCTGGCTCAACAGTTAAGGTCATGGCTGTTCCTTCAGAAGATCCGCATTCTATTCCATGTTAGGTGGCTCACACCGATTTGTCATTTCAGCTCCAGAGGATCTGTTGCCCTCTTCTGGCCTCTGTGGGCATTACACTCATGAGCATATGCACACACACAGACATATAAACATAATAGTAACAGTTTTTAAAATTTACAATGAAAGGATGTTGGCAAATAAAGAAAAAAATCACAATGTCTAATTTTCTGGTGTTCTCTGAACTCAAGACTAATTTTTAAAAAGATTTATTTATTTATTTATTTATTTATGTATAGGAGTACACTGTAGCTGTCTTCAGACACACCAGAAGAGGGCATCAGGTCCCAATACAGATGGTGGTGAGCCACCATGTGGTTGCTGGGAACTGAACTCAGGACCTCTGGAAGAGCAGCCACTGCTCTTAACCACTGAGCCATCTCTCCAGCCCCCTCTCAAGGGTATTTTAACATTATGAATTATAAAGTAAACATTTAGGTTCCATACCCATTTAGCTTTAACTTTATTTTATAGCATGACTGGCCCATTTACTTATGGATTTATTTTTGCCACACCCACACATTCCTCAACTTATAATAAGTGGTGTCTTGATTCCCAACTGGATTTAGTGCATCTCACCTGCAAAACATCAAAGTTCCACCTTGCCTACCTTAAACATCAACGACCATAGCTTCCAGAGGTCAAAAGCATCTAAAAAGCCCATTTTTATGAAGAAAGTTTTGAATTTTAATGACCTACAGTCAAGCCTGGAGACCTGAGTTTGATCCCCAGGACCCGCATGCTGGAATGAAAAAACTGACTCCTGTACACTACCCCTCCCCACCACACAAATATAACTCTTTTACAAATAAGAAAAAGTCATAAGCCCCCAGTGAAATAGCTGTGCTCTTATGTATTTGCTTTATGTGGTATCCTGGTTTGCTCTTTCTGTTGCTGTGATACAACACTGACCAAAAGCTACTTGGAGAGGCAAATGTTTATTACATCTTACAGATTAGAGTCCATTGTCAAAGAAAGCCATGTCAGGAACCTGGAGGCAGGAACTTCAGTGGAGTACATGGGGGATGCTGCTCACCTGGCCTGCTTGGGGGCTTTTCTTAAAATCCAGAACCTCTTGCACCTCACACAGTGGGCTAGACCCTCCTACATAAATTATGAGTCAATATAATACCTTAGGAAGTACTGTTAGTCATTTTCTTTGTTGATGTTACCTCTTCTCAGATGATACTAATGTATTTCAAGTTGAAGACCAAACAAACAAGCAAACAGAATCTCTACATGGTGACATGAATGAGACATCAACTTCCATCACACATCTAGCTTATTACAAATGGATACGCAATTGACCTCAGAAAAGCTCTGTTCTCTAATTCAACTGGTCCCTGAACCTCACATATGGGAATCCTGCCACTGTATGGGTATCCTCACTCCTAGGATTGTTCTCTGGGGCTCTGAGAATCTCTTAGACAGAGCTGTATGGGATGCTCAATAACACACTAACTTAATTGTTTTTCATTTTGTGGAGATGTAAATACAATATGGAAGTTTAGAGCCAGATTGTTATTAAATTATTATTTTCATTTTCATCTTCTTTCAATAATTGTTATTAGTGATAATTATTTAATTAACTGTGCTTTAGTACAGCAATTCGCAACCATAGCTACACATTAGAATCACCTGGGGAACCACTTAAAAACACTTTTGGGGGCTTCACTATAGACCAATTAAATCAGTTCATCTGGGCATAGCAGTAGGGCTATGGTGCTCTTCAAAGCTTCCCCTGAGTTTCTCACACACAATCACATTTGAGACGCTGCAGGTCTAATAGTTGGGTCCTTGACCAACAATGGTTTTGGGTTTTTTAAGCCTCTTCATTATATTTATATTTAAAATGTGACATAACTCAAATAACACAAAATATTTTCGTTATTATTTACTAGTTATTTACTTCATTATTTATTATTTATCTTCAAATGTTCAGTTGGGTCAATTCCCTGCAATCACTACCATTGCACATCATCAGAAGTCTGTCTTGTAGAACTGAAGCCCCACATTCATTGAACACAAGCACCCACTGCCCATTCTCTCAGTGATGTCTCCCTGAAGTTGAATCCAGGCACCTCACAAAGTACAACACACATACAAGGGATGGAATTTATTTTGCTTTTTTTCATGTTTGGATGTTCCTCTGACTTGTTCCTCCTAGGGTATGTTCTCTGTCCTTGAACTTCAGTGATTTATAGAGCTACTTCTGAGACTGGGTCTCTCCTAAGCTATTTTATCTAGCCATCAGTGAGCTA
Source organism: Mus musculus (assembly GCF_000001635.26). Classification (NCBI taxonomy): domain Eukaryota; kingdom Metazoa; phylum Chordata; class Mammalia; order Rodentia; family Muridae; genus Mus; species Mus musculus. The sequence goes on from NC_000075.6 coordinate 68,279,792, forward strand.
CTTCAATATGGAGGCACAAGATTTTCTTCCCTTCAGCACAGTTAGATACCAATGCTTACCTCTGTTCTTCATTTGCTTGGCCATGTTCTGGACTGTCTATCCCACACAGGGGCTAGGTGTCTCCAAACTTCTTTACAGGGTAGACTCAGTTGGGGTAACTTTAAACTAACAAATGCTGAGGAACACCCAGTCCAGTTGAATCACATATTCTCGAGGGTGAAGATGAGCACCTGAGTAGGTGAACTTCCCTCGGTGATTCTGCTCTGCAGGAAACATTGTGCCTCACAGGTGTAGCAGCTTTCTGGGGTGTGTTTTCATGGCATCTTTTGTTGTTGAGCATCTTCAGATATGACCCAAGGTTCAGGGGGCATTAAAGATTCCTCTGTATATTTGCTCTCAGGAAGGCTAAGTGTACAACCATGCTCTTGTAGTTCTTTTTATTGAAACAGGCTCTTCGGTAGACTAGGTTAGCCTGGAACTTGCTATGCAGCTAAGGATGACCTTGTAATCCCAATCCTCCTGCCTCTACTTCCAGAGTGCTAGGCAGAATGATGGCATTTACCATCATGTCAAAATGTGATCAAGTGACTGCAGACATGCTAAGAAAGTATTCTACAGAGTGAGTTATGTCCCACCCTGTGCTTGCATTTCTTAGGAATCAAGCATGCCTCCCCTTACTTACTGCTTGTGTTTGCTTTTAATCCCCACTCATACTTGAACCCTTCACGTCCTGCTTCCAGAGACTCAGACTTCTTTTTTCTAGAGTGGAGAAGGCACAAAATAGAATTTGTGTATGCATGCTTATTGAGCTAGTGGGAAGGGGGGAAATATAAAAGACAGGTGCAAAAATGAATCCTCCTGCAAACCAGAACTCATTGTTCAGCATGAGTTTTGATACCTGTAAGGGGAAATATATTTCTTGAATAAGAAAGCACAAAGTAGGCGCTACTCCATCGGAAGTGGAGTTCTGTTCCCAGTGCCCATATCATGTAACTCACAGACCCTTGTAACTCTAGCTCCAAGAAATGCAGCAACTCTTTTTGGCTTCTTTGGGCACCTGTACACACATGTGCATGTCCACATATACAAATAAAATGAATCTTTAATAAAGAAATAAACAGAGGAGGGATTTCCAAGATGATTAGAGCTATTGTTACCTGGATATGTATGATAGGAAGGCAGAGTATGTTCTACCTGGTTGCCTCCCCTTTCACATGTGCAAGCTTGCCTGGCTGCCCCATTAGGGCGTATCGCTGAGGCTCTCTCTAGAAACAAGCACTTGGATTTCCCAGCCTCCCGAACTGTGAGCAGGTTAAGCTCTCCTGTTTATAGCTTGCCTCATCCGTGAAATTCTGCAGAAGACAAAGACAACACCAGTTATCAAATGCAATGTGTCCACCCATAAACTTGTGAAACGCTCCTTACCTCAGCTCTACTTGCTAGTGCCTTCAAGTGTCACAGACGTGGAAAGAGAAGAATCCCAGCGTTTCTTTGGCATAGAGCATCTCGTACCTTGGGTGCCGTTCGCAGTTGGCTATGGCACCCGAGCCTCTGCGCAGCCTTCCCATCCCTCTTTGTGACTCTGATTTCATTTTAGGAACAGAATAACCTCTCAGGATAAACGGAAAAGTTTTTGAATTATTTTCCTCGCAGTAACATTCACAAGGAGGTATTGGCTCTGATTTCTGTGTGCTTCCTCTTTTGGGAGCCATAGATATTCTGCCTGATTCTAGTACTTTCTTTCTCTTGATGTCCTTCCAAAAGGAGTTCTACACTTTCCTAACACTGGAAGCGCCACTGTATGCTTTGCTTCAAAATTCCTGGGGAAAAGTATAACTTCTCAAAATTCTCTTCAGAGTTAGTTTTTCCATGGATTTCTGTTCTACTTGTGTGGACTTCAAGTAGTCTGTGAGCATAGGAAGGATGCCAAATTGTTGTGCTGCAAATCTGTTGTGTTGCAAGGCTGTTGTGACTTTGGGATGATTACTAATGGAAGGATAATTATGTATGGCAACTCCATTTTTCTCTCTAGTGAGGCACATTGTATCCAGAAGCAGATCAAGGGTCCTGCCACTGAGATCTGCTTTCACTGGGAGAGACACTGGCCTTCCTGTATCTGCAACAGCAATGGTTGGAACTATATGTTCTGACTGCGACTCATTCTCCCGTCACCTCAGGCTCTCCCTAGTGTCTCCATCTTACTCCCTGGGTGAGCTGTTTCCTCTCAAGTGTGAGAAATAGGAAAGGCTAGAAACAGTTTCACACACAAAAGGCTGAGATGCTATATATTTTAAGTTTTTCAAGAGAAAGAACAATTGAAGCCATCTATGTTACTCTTGTGGTGGCCAACACAGCTGTGAACAGCACATGATGTTGGAAAATACTGTCTTCTGAGTTTAACAGTCATTGCATCTTCACCAGAGCATTTGCAAACTCTTGCCAGGGACTGGCAACACCATGTCAGTTGGCATTTCTTCATAGAAGGAAGGACTGACTGGGACTGACCCTCAGATCTTCTCACCTGAGATCTGTAGTTTACCCTACATCCATGTAAGGAAATCTAATGACTCACTAGTTAACCGAGTAGATCTTGATGGAATTGCCACTTTGTTCTGGCTGATGCCCAAATGAAGGGTAGAAAGGGGTCATGAATGCTTACAAATAGCACATGACTAGGAGGAGAGATGAATGGAAGGAAGAGAAATGTGGAGGGAGGAAGGGGACACCTCTAGAGAAACAAAACCTGAGTTTCCCTATGGTCTCCACACCTGTTGTGTGATGGACTTTTCCTGGGGATATGCACATAAACAAGTCTACCAAACATGACATTACCTCCTCCCCAGAAGTCTCAGTGATCTTTTCCAGACCAGAGTGCCCTTCCCAAAGATAAGTAAGCGAGCCCTGTGCTCAGCACCATAATGCAGTTCCCATGGTGATATCCTAAGTCTTCCTGCTGCTTACATCTTGTAGTTAGGCAGGCTCCTCTCTCTTTCTGACTCTACCTTTCTCCTCTCTCCCCTCTCTCCCCTCTCCCCTCTCTCCCTCTCTCCCTCTCTCCCTCTCTCCCTCTCTCCCTCTCTCCCTCTCTCCTCTCTCCAAAGCTCTCCTCTTTTTTTCACTATCAGCAGGATCAGCCCCACTCCTTAAACCTTTGGAACTTGATTTTGCTTCTGTCTGAATTGCTCTCTTATTACCTTGTTGGGGAGGCTGTTCCATCTTTGAACAAAACAGCACATCTTGCCAGCAGGACATTTTGAATGCCTATCCATTTGCTTTCTCATCTTTGCTGTGGTGTGGGGGATTGAACTTAGTGCCTTGTGAATACTGGCACACACTCTACCACGAGTTACATCCTTAACCCCTGTTTGTCTTTCAAACTATGTCTTTCCCATGGCAGTGTACATTTCATAAAATGCTTATTTTGTAATAATGATTCTTAACCAAAAGGATATATTTGACTTCATGATGATAGACAGTTTTTAATTTGGGAGTGGCTGGATTCTACTGTGGGAATTCCCTTCTCTGTGGTGTGGAATCAGGATAGAAGGGGGTTACAGCATTTTCAGAGGGTCTGTGTTCCACCCTGAGGCAGCTCACACAGGCATTAGCTGGAACAAAGATGGGCCTCTAGAATCCTACTTCCTTCAGAGAACCGAGATTTAAATGTTTTCTGCAAATTTGTGACAAATAGTATCAATTCACATTCCCACTCCTTCATCAAATACAGAATGGCATCTTCAGGCAAAGGTTCTATTGTTCTGTTTATGTTAAAGAAATGGGTCCGTGGAGGTTAAGTGCGCTACACAGTGGCTGATAGTGAGGTTCCTGCGGAGTCACTGAGGCCAACCAGGTCTACCCCCTTGATTCTTCTAAGTTTTATTTATGACTTGAGGTCTGGAGGTTGGTTGTATATTCCTTACTAAAAATTCACCACTACATTTGCAGGAGTGCTTGGAGCTGACTGAGATATAAAAATGCCTTTGTTCGTCATCCAGATCAGCTTGAAATGGGGCAGCAGAATTGAAGACCTTGCCCCAAGTGACTGATTTTGTAGATTATTGATTTGGGCAGCAGTTTATTTAAACATTAAAACCTTGAATGAAGTAACTTAGCCCGAAGAAAAATATGTCAAGCCGAGTGCTTGTTAAGGCTTCCTCTCAGCCTCTGAGGACTTTGTAAACTGTCCAGATGTATTTGTTTTTGGTTTGTGGTTTGAATGTGTATATATATATATATATATATATATATATATATATATATATATATATATAATGTTTTCCCCCACCCAGGGAAAACAAAAAGAACCAGGATAGATTAGACCAGGGTGGGATTTGTTCCTAGAAGCTCTTTGAAGAGAATAAAAGGAAATCCTGCAATGCTTCTCTGGCTTTTCCTTTGTCCTTTGTCCTCTGTCTCATCCCATGCTCCAGGAAACATCTTCTGATATTTGAGCTACTTCTAAAATATTAGATATTAACATTCAAATTCTTTAAAAAAATGTCAAATGGCTCCCTTTCCCTGTTGCCTGCAATCACCTTTATCTTTCTTTATTGTGATTGACACTGAACTTGATTTTCCTACCTAAGGAGCCAGAAGGGAGAACCTAAGCTGAGCAGGAAAATTTTACGGGAAATGTTGATGGTTCTCAGCCTGGGTGCTGCCAGGGATGTAAAATAAAACCATTGCAGATGGACTCACAGCTGGGTGGGGTCATGTGCTACAGTGTGGATCTTACAATACAATGTCCTCCCAAGGCCCATGTCTTGAAGTCTTGGTCCACATCCCATAGAGGAAGTGGGGAGTGATAGAAAATGTTATGTATGTGTTTGTGTGTGTGTGTGTGTGTGTGTGTGTGTGTGTGTGTGTGTGTGTGAGATATATATATATATATATATATATATATATATATATATATATATATATATATAGAGAGAGAGAGAGAGAGAGAGAGAGAGATGTGAATGCATGTGTTCATGTGGTTGTGTAACATACTTTGGAGGCTTTGAGAAGAGTCTCACCAAACACAGACCTTACCCACTGTCTAGACTGGCTGTCTAATGAACCCCTGGACCTATCTGTCTCTGTCCACCAGTGATGGAGATACAGGCAAACACTATCTTGCTCAATTTTTTAGATGGAGTTGAAAGCTGGGAATCCATACTCAAGGCTTGTGTTTGTGTACACTTGACTCTTTGAGATATCTCTCATCTCCCCAGGCAGGGAGTTTCATTCTGAGGACATCACTGCTGAACTTCCATCTCAGATGGCTTTGTCTTGGCTCTGTAGCCATTGTGCAAATATCCCTAGAAGAGGTCTGTATAATGTGGAGGTTGAGAAGGCAAGCTGTTGGATAGAAAGATGAGTTCTTCAGCAAAGCATCTGTCATGCAAGCACGGGGACCCTAGTCTGTTCCATCACTCAGAAGACATATTTATAAAAACTGGGCATGGTGGTGCATGCTTGCAATCCCAGCACAGCGAAGGTGGAGGCAGGAAGGCCTTTGAGACTTGCTGGCAAGCCAGTCTAACATAACCAGTGAGCGACCTTGTCTCCAAACACAAGGCAAATGGCCACAGAGGACAAGATGCCCTCTCCATTTCTTGGTGGTGGTGAGGTGTTGGTGGTCATTTAAGTCTGTCTAAATTCTTCAATAAAATGTTTGGCCATTCATTGTATTTTAACTAGTTTAACCAACTTGTTCAACCCCAAAATGACCAACCAGCACTTCATTTGATAAGAAATAGCATGAATAAGAAAATTAGAAGGTACATATAAAACAATTTTCAAAAATGTGAAGTTTCCTGTCTTGTGGCAATCACTGGAATACTCTGGTGCACATAAAAGAAAGATGTCCTTTTAGGTATAGTACCATACTAACCAAATTTGAGGGAAAATATCAATCGAACACAGATAACTAAATAAGCACAAATTAATAGATTATTAAGAGTAGATGCCATAGTTTTCCCGTGTGAGGATTCTGCTTTTACTCTGAGAAACTTTGGTGGATGGGACCAGAATATGGGTATCATTTGAATAAAATACAAAACTACCCTCTACTCATGTCTCATGATCATAACGGTCCTAGTCCCTTCTAGCTTAGCTGAAGCTTAGTGTGCTAGCTTCCAACCTGAAAGCCATGATTGCCGTCCTTCTCCTTGAATGTTTCCTGAGTAAAAACATTTTAAAATGGCCTCTTGATATTCTACCAGGTACAGGAGAGATAGTCCCGTGGTAGGGTATATATTTAGCATATGCAAGTCCCAAGTTTGATATCCAAGTTTCTATTAAAATTATACATGTTTGTCCAAAATTAAAAACAAAAGACTGTACCATTTTTTTAAAAATCAGAGTTTTTAAATGTGGAAAGCAGAACTGATGGTTATTCATAAATCTCCATTTGCCAACAGAAAGTAATATTATTCTGGACAAACTGTTTTTAACACTGTTTCTTCTTAACCTTTTTTTAAAAAAATAATTATCATGACATTAATTAATTAAACCATAAGGGTAAAGTTACTTGGTTTTTAAGATTTATTTATTTGTGGTGTGTGTGTGTGTATGTGTGTGTGTGTGTGTGTGTGTGCAGGTGCCTGCATAGTCAGAGGAAGGTGCTGGATCTGTTGGGGCTGTAGTTACAGGCAGCTGTTGAGACTCCCTATACAGGTTCTGGGAACTGAGCCTAGATTTGCTGCAAGATCAGTACCCACTGTTAAGTGCTGAGCTATCTATCCACTTCTTTCTTGGCTTTTATGTGTGTCTACAGTCAGAACCTTTTCCTTTCAGATATTTGGATTAAGTGTCTGAGACAGGAATTCTGTGCAACTCAGGCTGTGAGTAGACCCATAATCTTCCTGGATGTTTGAAATTTAGGTATTCATCACCATGCCGACTAATACTTTTATATTCAAAACAATATGTTTGATGGTCAAAATGAAATTTGGAGGAATATGAGTATAATCTATATCTTAGTGATGAGGTCATGTATAAGTTTCTTAGTTATGTCATTTGTGTGATGGTTGTATAATATGTTAATACTACAGAGAGCTGAGAAAACAGTATCAGACACTCTTTGTAGCATTTCTATTTCAAAAATTATTTCTAATATTATTTTTTAAATGAAGTTTGAGATAATCCATTTCTCTGGATAGAAAGAGACCATTCTAGACAAGAGAAATGACTACAGATCTGGCGTTCTGGTCCTAATAGTTTAGCGGAATATCTGAAAATACATTTAACCCAATAAGCTTTGTTCTAAAAGAAAAAGTAGAGTTTGGATTTCATTGTACTATGTGTCCAAAATCCTTACTGAAGTTTTTTGGTCATACTCAGGGTCCTGAATGTGAGCCTGAGAAGAGGAAACTAACCCTAAGTCATCACCCAGGTCATTGGCTTTACCTTTCCAGCCCAGCCTTGACAGCTCACTGTAGCTCAGTTCTGCAGTGCACATAGACTCTTGACTTAGAGATCCACCCAGTCCTACAGGGCTGTCCCATTGCAAGGCAGGTCCTGGGATGGAGGGTCGTGTGGAATTAGAGGCTGAGCTCTGAGGACATGTGTGTGTGTGTGTGGGGGGTTGCATCTCAAGACCATAGCCCTAAAGTTGTACCAGCTCCTTGACCCAAGCAGTGTCTCAACCTTACCGAGTGCACTGCACCTGTATCCTTACTGTCTTTGGAACCAGTTTGCCAGAGAAACCCATGGCTTAGAGTTGTTGGGATGGGATTCGATGTCTTCTGTTGCTATTCTAGTTTCCTATGCCTTGCCATGTCCCTGCTTTGAGCTCCTGCTATGCTTCCAGGCCTGGGCATCCCACCTGCTCACTCCAGGCTTCCCAACCTCCTGCCATCCCCACTGGTCATTGGCTTTACCTTTCCCACCTGGCCTTGACAGCTTGCTCTAACTCCGTTCTGCAGTGCACATTGGCTCTTGACTTAGAAATCACCATCGACAGCATGCGGTAGTGTCATGAAGCGAGTCTGTCTTCTCAGTGAGAGTCTTGGCTCTATGAAAAATAAAAGATTACACCTCATTTGTTATCTTGAAGGGACACCTTCCTAAGGTTGGAAGACATCAATACTGATGGCCTGGAGGCCTCTTCAATGGTCTTCTTTTATATTCTTTTTTATTTTTACTGACATACATACATGGCCTCACCCCAGCATAGTTCTAATAGATTACAAGTTTGGTTCTTAGTCGCTGAGAAAACTAGGCTGAGTTGTAGCTGGACGATAATAGTTTGAAACTGAATTCTGCCAGGAACTTTCCTTTTAGATTCTCAAGTTTTCTTATCTATGAGAGAGAAAAGAATGGAAACGACTTCCTCAGCTATAGTGGAATTAAATTGTCGCATGACATCAGAGGTGATGGGACTTCATAGTCTTTAAGGGTCGATCTCCTATCTCCATTTTATAGATGAAAGAACTCTTGGGGGTCTCAAGAAACAAGAATATATCCGTATATTATCGAATTAACCATTGGGCCTGGGGGTCTCATGTGATCTTCTGGCTCCTTTACCTGTACATCAAGGAGCTCTGGGCAATAGATGTGTTTTAGAAGATATTTCAAGGAGTGAAGGACGGATGCTCAGCTTTAGATGGGAGGAAATGAAAATGGCTGGTATGCTCTCAAGGGTTACTTTGATGTCCTGACCATTCTGCCATCCTTAGCCTGAACAGTCTCCATCCACACTTCTTAGAACATATTATTAGCTCTAACTCGCAAATGGCAACTCATGTACTGCTCTGTTTTGCCTCTTCATGTTTCTCTAAAACTGTGTTAACTGTGTATTGTAATCTCCCTTTTTATGTGAGATAAGTAGAGAAGACATAGATAGATAGATAGATAGATAGATAGATAGATAGATAGATCAATTTTTGTTCCTTATCAGGTCAGAGAGCATGCCCTTGCTTCTAAGGATCCTTCAGGACATACATGTGTTTTAGCTCCTGGCACAAGAAGAATACCAAAAATGTTATACAAATAGGTGGGATACTTCATTAATGTGTAGTTACCATATTAGTTTGTAGCTAGGGGGGAAACTGCTTGTTTTTAAGTGGGTCAGCCTGTAAAAAGCCAAAGCCTGAATACCAAGGGTTCCATTTAGCTACTCTTCTTGCAATTGACATTGAATAAGTGGACCTAGCTCTTCCTTTGATCTTTATCCTGCCTAGCTTGTCGTCTGTTTGTTTGTAGGTCAACTTGACACAAGTTATTTTGGAAAGAAGCAACCATGGTTGAGGAAACACCTCAACCACATTGGCCTGTGGGCAAGCCAGTGATACTTCTTATTTGGTGATTGACACAGAGAGAGTCTAGCCCATTGCTGGTGGTACCACCCCTAGCTTGCTGGTTCTTAATTGTATAAGAAAGCAAGCTGAGCGGGCAATAGAGATGAAGCTAGCAAGGAGCACTTCTCCAGGGCTTCTGCATCAACTCCTGCCCCCAGGCTCTTGCCTGGAGTTCCTGTCTTGACCCTTCTGGATGATGGGCTACATGCTGTAAAATGATAAAAAAAAAAAAAAAACTTTATTCTCCAAGTTGTTTTTGGTCAAAGTGTTTTTTATCATTGAGGCAACAGAAATCCAAAGACAGCCTTCATGTTGAATGGTGTCAACCCTTCGAAGAATGGCTCACCTTTTGAAGAGTGAGACCCATTGATAACCCCTTGCTGTATGGCAGGCAGCCCAGGGCTTCATCCTGGGCTCTTTCTCTGCTTTTTAGTGAAGCATGGGCAGGTTCCATTTTGAGGGAGTAAGAGTATGTGATGGCTAGTTTATTTCAATTTGACATAAAATAAGGTTACCTTGGGAGAAGAAACTTTAATTGAGGAATTGCCTCTATCAGATTGGCCTGTGGGCATGTCAGAGGGTCATTTTCTTGACTAGTGATTTGTGTAGCAGAGTCCAGCCTACTGTGAGTGGTACCAGCCCTGGGCAGGTGGTACTGAGGTGTCAAGCCCAAGGAAGGCATAGAGTAAGCTGTCCTCCTCCATGGTCTCTGCCTAAATTTTCACCCAGGTTCCTACCGTGAGTTTCTCTCTTGGCTTCTCTCAACGATATGCTATGATGTAAAACTGTAAGTGGAAGTAAATCCCTTCCTCCCCAAGTTTAGCCAGCTTTTTATCACAACAGAAAGCAAACTGGGCCAGGTACAAAATGGGGAAAAGAACATGAAAGGGGCCTGGTTACCTGGTATCAAGTTCTACCCTCAACCTCATTCCTTCTTAGATGCTTGCCTCTGGGTACTTGGTTAGCCACTTTTACCAATGATGTTGTCACTTGAGAGCTATGGACAAGACTTCTAGTTCATGCCCTGATTATGAAATGTATAGGTCTAATCTAGTACCTTTCCAGAAGTAGCATGCAGGTACCTGACAGGAGCTCCTCTGGCATGGTAGCCAGGATGGCATTCACTCCTCACAAGAACTCTGTGGGTCTCCTTCAGATTAAAAAAAAAATGAAAAAGAGTTGTGGAAAAGTCGGCCACTTCTCTTGCTATCACTCAGAAACATCACAACTAATGAGGGTGAAACTTCAACTCCTCTGCTCTGTAAACCCAAATAATTTTGATTTGTTATGCTTGATATTAAGGGACCAAGCAACGTATTTAAAAGCACAAAGGTGGAGGAAACTATTTTAAATGTGTTGCAGTCCAAAATGGAGTGTCCAGTAATTGGATTCTCATATTTCAACTGTTCATTTTATACAAACCCATGGATGGATATTACTTTTGAGGGAGATGGTTTTATTTTACTCTCAATACATTTTTCTGTAGGTCTTATTACCAAGCCAACTCAACATAATGACCTATGAATTCTTTTTTTTTTTTTTAAACCTTAACAAAATTGTAAGGGATTTCTTTATAAAAAGTACCTGAATATTTTTTCCCTCCTGAGGTGGGTCTCCAAGGAAGCCAAGAATTGGCAGACAATTACTTCCTTCCCCCTCCATGCAGAAGGCAGAATGCAGTCTTATTAAAATCCCCAGAATGAATTCAGTTAGGCTTTCCCCCACTGCGGGATGTTTTTCTGACAAGTTCTGTCTAGAAAAAAAGTATGTTGTACAACTAATTAAGAAATTATTTTGACAGGATGAATGTTTGAAGCTTGGTGTTGTACACAACCTAATGTAATCTAATTTTCTTCCCAGAGAAACAAAATATGTGGATTAAAAAAAATGGCCAGATAATATCAACAATATGACTGCCTCAATTTCAGCTGAGAAGAATTCAAGGAGAAGCCAGCCAATTTGTCTAGAGAAATTTGCTCTTGGCTAAAATGGTATAAAAGGTCTTACCTTTGGGCAAAGCATTTATTTAAAAAGTTTAGAATTTTTTTCACTGATTGTAGGTTTTTTTTTAAGGGTTACTGTTGGTGTGTGATGTGAGATAAGAGGTAAATGATCTGCTTACTAAGAGCACAGTGGATGGGAGCATTTGTGGACTGCTTGCAATTAAGAAATATTCTGGGCTTATTGTAAGCAAGACTATGGATAAGTTGAGACAAGTGTAAAAATCTAAATACTCTATGGATATGTGTGTGTGTGTGTGTGTACATGTGCATGAATGCGTGTGTATATGAACAATTCAAAATAGCCCTAACACTTTACACTTTCTCCTCACTTTGTTTTAAATTAACACTAGTTCTAGAATCCAGGTGAGGAAAGGAGAAAAGATGACTACTGTACCAAATAAGTATTATATTTGACTTTTTAAATATTAAATTCTTTGCAGACGCTCACATTATACAATGGGAAATATGATGATGTTGTGAAACCTGGGAAGCTGATGGTCATTCTAAAGCCAGACTTAAGAATCCGAAGCTCACAGTAGAAAAGTTCCCATAAAAGTAATATTTCGGGTCAGAAGCTAATACGCTTTCAAAATGACAAATACCAGATAGATGGGGTATTTTCATGTTTCAGATGGAAATAGTAAGCCTATACAGAGAGGGCTGTTGCTAGGACTTTCTCTGTTTTATAGGACATTGGTTTATAAATACTGCTGAATCAAATGGAGAGCTTTTTAAAAAATACCCATTCTCTGGCTCCAGGCCAAACCAACCAAATCAAAACTTTCCTTTCAAAATTTCTTGCAAAGTTTTTCATAAGAAGCTACAACGAGGAGGGTCTGAAGGACTGGAAGTGGTCTGGAAAGACCCTGCCTTGCTGGCAGTGGTTGTAGGTTGAGGCCAAGACAAAGCTGTAAGGAGGAGACTGAGTGTGCTGCATTTGAGGTACTCATGGGAATCTAAGTGGAGACAGCCAAGAGTTTGTTTTGAAGCACCCATCTGGATGTCAATGGGAAGACCTGATCTGAGAGACAAAGTAGAGACCTGCCTTTGGTCTTCCTTGCTTCCATAGTGGACACAAATGAAACTTCCTAATATGAGGACACAGAATGAGAAGAAAGCTATCATTTTTACTTTATGAAACACTTTCCCATTTTCTATTATGTGTAAGACATTTCAACAGGTATTGTATATCTGAAATGAGTTTAAGCTCCATCTTTAAGTTAATGCACTGTTTAATGGGAAGATAAGTTCATAACTGTATATGCTGGTAGATAATAATGTTCTGATACACGTAGTGGTACCTCAGCAAGAAGGAAACCCCAAAACATTGGCCAGAAGATGGAAGAGTCTTGGAAACTCTTAATACTCAAGAAAATCAAAACAAGAAGAGCAAGAAGTAAAGTGACCAGATGGATGCCGAAGGTTGAGGAGAAGAGTTCTGAAAGGCGTTCTTCCTTGGGTTTAGCCATTTCTATCTCCTAACTTCCCTAGAGATTTTTTATAGAAGAAATAGCTTATTTTAGATTATGGTGTGTGTGTGTGTGTGTGTGTGTGTGTGTGTGTGTGTGTGTGTGTGTGTGTGAGAGAGAGAGAGAGAGAGAGAGAGAGAGAGAGAGAGATTATCTGAACTTCAATTTTACCTGGATGCTTTTTCCTTTTTACTACTGTCATGATGCAGCAATGATGCTTCACTCTGTTGTCCATACCATTATCACGCATCATTCCAATAATGCTTCATAGCATTCAAAATCTTTCCCTTATAATAAGTTAGCTCTCAGAACATAGGACTCAAGCATCTTCTTACCACATACTATTTCTGTACTTGATTATTGAACTCCTTTAGCCTTTTTTTCCATCATAGATCACCGGCCATCCTAACTTTTGAGTAAGAAAGGATTTGTTTGGCTTACACATCCTATGTCATATAGCCCATCACTCAGAGAAGTTAGTGCAGGAACTCAAGGCAAACACTTAAGGTCAGGAACTGAAGCAGAGGCCTTGGAGGAACATGGTTTACTTGCTTGCTCCCCATGATTGGCTCAGCCAGTTTTCTTATACCATCCAAACCCACCTGCCTAGGGATGACACTGCCCACAGTGGGCGGAGCCCTCTCACATCAATCAAGAAAGAACCTTACAGATTTATTTATGGGTCTATCAGATAGAAACACATTTTTATTGAGGTTATTTCTACTCAGATGACTTTAGTATGTAACAAGTTTACAGACACACACAACACACACACATACATGCACACAAAAATAACTAACTAACCAACCAACCAACCAACCAAGCAAAGAACAAAATCACAAACACAAAAGCAAAGCTAGAAACAAACAAACAAACAAACCAACACCAAGCAAACAGAAACCAAAGAAATCTAATCATTACAAGTATTTATCTGCCAATGTGATGTTCTCTGAGAACATAATTTAACATACTTCAGTTTCTCATGGTAATATTCTTGTTTATTGCCATTCACCGGACAAAGTATTCTCACATAACTATCTCCTCTTCTATCCATTCCCATGTGTGAGCCAGACACTTTGAGATTCAGAGGGCTTTCCAAGGTTACTCTGTTTGATTGCAGCAGTGCGAGACCCAAAGTCCAGCTCTACTGGCTGAGAACCGTGGGCTTCTTTGCTGTACATGCAAACATATTACACTGTCACTCTCCATGTAACCACATACATGACAAGAAGCTATTTAAGGGAAGAGGGATAAGCTGACTCACGGAATGGAAGAGGATCCATTTTGTTGTAGCAGGAAAAATGATGGTGGGGGAGGCATCCTGCAACAGGAGCAGCTCCTCACCACATTTATCATCTTTCAGGAAACAGATAGAGAACAGGAAATGGGGTCAAGCTATAAAACCTCAAGGTCCATCCCAGTGACCCACTACCTCCTGTGATGTGCCTCCTCATAAAGTTTCCGCAACCTCTCTTAGCAATTCCATCAGCTTGAGACCAAGTGCCCAGACACAGGAGCCTGATAGGGAAGGTTAACATTCAAGCCACGACATCTATTAGGTGGATGTTAATGCTCTTTGTTATCAGGTCTTATTTGATAATTCAGTATAGCCTGAGAATGATATTTGAACAATATTCAAATTTGAGATAAATGGCACTCAGGCCATGCATAGTGGTGAACTTCATAGACAAGCTGCGTTTGTAGAAGACTAAGAAAATCATTGACAACTTCCAAGTGTCTCATAGGCAGCTGTCACTAATGTGGCTCTAAAATATTCCTGATAATTATATGTTGATAATTAGAGGTATTCTATTCTTATAACTTCCACAGTTGGAAAAGCATTTGCATAACACTATTTCCAGTTTGCTCCTCGGTGCTTGTAAAGTTGTAAACAATTTCATGAATTAAAATGCCTCAAAAAACCCCTAACAAGTTTATATCTGAAATTTTAATAGGGCATAGATATTTATGTAATCTATTACTACATATTACTATATATTTTTTCACTAATGTATTCCCTCTATGTTTTATGGGACATGAGTCTGATCTCTGAGAGTCTAAATTGAGGTTAGTAAATCTATCATAACAAGGGTATTAGATTGTTATTAGAGGAACATAAAGCTTTTTACATTTAAGTTTAATACTTAATGAATGTCTGCCTTTTTTTTAATGTTGCTAAAAATAAGGGCCCTGTTTAATAGGTAAAGAATCCTCTGCCCCTCCTTGTTTTCTAGATCCTTCTGTTTCCCACCACCAACCATCGCTGCCCCATTAGCTTCTCCTCTGCTGCTTTTGCCTCACACTGCATAAAGGATGCCTCTATTTTCCTGTTAAATGCTCTGTTCTTTTTTAACTTAATTTTATTTTTTGGTTTTACAGAGTGTTATGAAAAACTACCAACTTTGAAAAATTGACAGGTCCATTAGCTAGAGCTTTATGCCTGAGAGTCCAAGCAGTTAAGCCTCCTGGATATTCAGGAAGCGGAGGGTGTCAGAGCCGTCACTTTTATTGCAGCCTGAAATGATGGCTGCAAGGAGTAGGGCTCGCGCGATCACTCCGTATAAATCACCCGGCCTGTCTTTCATTTCTGGCCTTCCCTTAGAAGTGGGAAAGCTCAGAGCTCTTCCACTTCAAATAAGAGAAGAACAGAAAGCTTATGAGTCTGGGTCTAGCCCAACATCCATCCAATTGAGTGTGCATCTTGAGGTATCAAGGGACATACAGAAAGACAAGAATATTCCCTTTGGTTAGTTTCAAAGGCTATGCATGCCTTCCCGATAGATGAGTGTGAAATTTTGTAGCCAGGGAAACTTGGTTATAAAATCCAACCTTGCTGGTGTCTGACAATCTCAAGTGTGGTTGTAGGAATGATAGTGTTATCATCTTATTTAAAATCCTCTCTCTCTCTCTCTCTCCCTCTCTCTCTCTCTCTCTCTCTCTCTCTCTCTCTCTCTCTCTCTCTCTCTGTGTGTGTGTGTGTGTGTGTGTGTGTGTGACCAGAGGGTGGCTTGTAGCTCTGTGACAAACTATCTGAGATAAGCAACTTAATTCTGACTTAGAGCATCAGGTCATGGTCAGCTGACATCATTTTGTGTGGCCAGTCTTTAATTATGTCAGGACATATGTAGTAGAGCAAAAGTGCCCACTTCCTGTCAGCCAGGGAGCAGGGACAGGAGTGGCCCCAGCATCTCCCTCTCAGTGTTTTCTTTTCATTCCTATCACTATGATAAAAGACTCTTACAAAGAACAACTTAGGGGAGAAAGGATCTATTTGATTTCATAATTTCAAAGTACAGTCCATTGCTGTAGGAAAGACACAGAGGCAGGAGCCTGAGATTGCTAGGCATGCCACCGTCCAGTCAAGAGCAAATAGACACAACGCATCCAGACCTTCTTAATCACTTTCTTCTCTCTTAATAGAGAAGGCCTCTTCTGGTTTCTTTATGTTGCTGTGCCAGACATCATGACTAAGAGCAACTTTTGGGGAAGAAAGGTGTTGTTGTTGTTGTTGTTGTTGTTGTTATTGTTGTTGTGCTTATCTGTGAGGTTATTCTGGCCAATCATTAAGGGAAGTCAAGGCAAGAAGCTGGAATGCAGGCCTGCTTGCTAGTCCACTAAACATTACTACCAACCAAGAAACTCTCTTCCCAGCAAAAGAAATGTGGCAGAGTACCATAGGAGAGGATAGTGGTTAGCTGACTCACAGGCTGGCACATATTCAGGTAGCTTTTTTGTGCACTTCAGGATCACTTGTCTTAGGATTTTGCTGCCCACAATGGCATGAGACCTCCTATAACAATTAGCAATTGAGACAGTCTCCGACAGACATGCCCATAGGCCAATATAATAGGGGAATAATTGAGATTCCCTTTTCACACAACTCTAGGTTATGTAAGGTAGGTATCCTTTTATGTCCTGGACCTTATTCCAGTCACCACCCACACTCCATCCCCTCTCCTTCCCTTCCTTTCCCCTCCTTCCCTATTTTCTTCCTTCTTCCTTCTCCTCCATGTTTCCTTTCCTTTGTCTATGATGTAAAGAGCCTCTTCTACCAGGAGCTTCCACCAGCATAACATTCTGCTTAAGTCCATGGGTACAAACAGCCATGGAAAGAACCCTCAGACACCATGATCCCAAATAAATAACTATTTAAAAAATGCTTTATATCAGATACTTTGTTTAGGGATGAAAAGCTAAACAACAGTGGTTCAGCTTCTCCCTCGATCTTCTTTTCTATTCTGCTCACAGTACTGTTGCCATGGCCAATTCCCAACCCATAAGCTCTGACTTAGCATCCACCATGACAGAACTCAACATAAGGCATACCTCTTTTGTCTCAAGTTGTATGACAATCTGTAACATTTTTTTTTAAAAAAAATGTACTGATGCAATCCAAGTCCTTTGTGCTCTAATAATTGTAGGATAGATAGTATCTATTATTGTTGTTGTGTATGATATTACCCATCATGCAGTTTGTTAGCTATATCTTTCACTTTATCATTTCCTCTGGGAAAAGCTCCTAAAGCAACTGTTTTCTAGATTAGATTGTATCTCACCTTCCCTCAGTATATGCAGAGATTCATAGTATATACACACACACACACACATGTACATATAATATTATGTATATTGTATATGTATATAATATTACATATAATATGTATGGATTAGTTAATTCTCATGTGTGTTATTGTTATTCTTCCTAATTCTGCAACCTTTGGTCATAGTTTAAAGAAAAGGTTTTGATACACAGCAAGGAGTCAATTAAATGTTTCCCATGCTAGTCACGTGGGAACAAACACAAAGAGCAAGTCTATACTGAATAATATCAATTCAAACCCACAATATCCTGGTTTCCGAGACTTCTTCTAGTGTAACTTTCCTTAGATAACTTGGCCAGAACCTTTCACATACGTCTTATAGAATACAGTATAGAATTATTACAAGGCTGTTTCTCCTTTAGGATACATGTAGTCCAGGTTAGCCATAAACTTACTATGAAGAAAAAAAAGGATGACTTTGAGCCTTTTATCCTCCTGCCTCCATCTTTCAAGTGCTGAGATTAGATCATTCGCAACCATGTCTGGTTTATATAGTTCTGGGGATCAAACCTGGGGCTTTGTGCATGCTAGGCAAGAGTCCTAAAAAACGGAACTAAGTATCATAAATTCAACATAAAATATGGATCATGCAGGATAACAACACGTTAGTTATTTTCAGGTATGATTCCTAGACCCTAAGCTCCTTGCTTTTAGGGATAAATCTGTTTCATTCTGTTAATGTGTAAGATTTCCATCACTGTGACAAGAAACTTGACCAAACTCAGCTTAGAGAAGGAAGAATTTACTTCGGCTCACAGATATGAAGACTTCAGCTTTTGCTCGCTTTGGCTTGCAGGTTTCTGGTTCTGTGCTGAAACAGAATATCTTGGTGGATATGATCACTAACTTTTTCAGCTTAACCTAACCTAGAGTCACCCTGGAAGAGAGTCTCTGTTGGCTTGGCCTATGGCCATGTCGGGGTGGTTGGGACGAGGACACTTTGTCTCAGACGTGTCTTCCCTCTTTGTAGAGAGCAAGTTAGGTCTTGGATCCTTCATGCAGAGCTCTTTCCCTAAAAGGCTGTCCTGTGGGGAGGTAAATGTCTTGCTCTATCGTGAGTGGGTGAAGAGGATGCCTTAGCCGTTCAGAAGCTTGGGGAACTTATGGACTGAACTCTTAGACTCAGCTCTCTTCTCTGTTTTGGCCTCTCTGAACATTAAAGGTCCAGTTGACTTCCATCTCAACTCTTCAGAACTTAGCTAGAAGTTAGATGGTGGCCAGTGCGTGCTCACTTGGAGACCTTATGGATCCTTATTGCTAAGGATATTTGGGGGAAACTGAAGCCGTGCTGGTCTATGTATTGACTTTCCTTTTCAAGCTGTACAGTCCCAGACTTGGAGTGTCTCCCAAGCAGGGAGTGCCTCTTCCTCTCTAATTCCTTTTTCTCCTTTATAATCTTCCTTTGGTTATTGTCCACAGCAAGAGCTAAATAAAGGTTTTATTGTGTATTTTCCTGAGTTTTTAACATGCCCTAAGTTTCCAAGTTTGCTAGCATACTTCCCACAACGAACATCTTCTTCGGAGGTTGGTTGCCTCAAAAATAACATTAATAAGAGAAACATACGAAATTGACCATTTCCATAGGGCACCCGCACTAAAGTTTTTGTTAGAACTGACAAGCCAGGTGCAGAATATTCCATGTATAATTTAAACCCTTTTCCCGTGGGCTGCTCTGCTGGTTTTGTGTATAACTTCAGTTATTATTGCCATTAAGAAAAGATATTTTAGGGACAAACTCATTTTTTGAATAGATTGTTATCTCAAATTAAAAAAGATTACGGGAACTGGCAATCAATGCAACCATCTAATTGCTATTTCTCCAATTAAAAATTAATATACAGAAAGAGCTGCCTGGAACCAATTGGTCTTTAGATAATTTTGAAATAAGGGGAAAAAATAACAGTTTAAAAGCAATGGGCTTGGGTGCATATGGGAAGGGCTCACAGCTCTCAGTGTCCTCCAGAGCTGAGGCTGCAGGGACAGGTACTGCCCTCCTTCCTACCTGTGGCCACCCCACACCAGGTGACTTGAAACAAGGAACACTGAGATCTGTCTCATTATCCCTCTGTTAAAGGCATGTACAAAGTCACTGCAGTTTGTGATGTACTTAAGAATAGATGGCAGGTGTCACTTTTATACTGTGCGTGTCATTTTGTTGAGGCAGCGAGAAACGTGTGTGTGATGGAGCCTGTGCTAAAAATGTCCCTGTTCTTTGAGTATGTCAGCGAGCCGTTCCAGCTCCTTGTCTTCTATGGAACTCCGTTTGCTAGGCAGTGCTCACAGCGTTCAAATAGATGGAAGCCAAGAAAATGAAATCAAAGAAAGACTCATGTCTTAAAGACAGGACAGCTTTTCTAGCCGGTTCAAAATAAACCTCTTTAATCTGAAAGATTCATGCTTGATATTTTGAAAATACTAGGCTGAAAGGTTTCAGGTTTGGGCTTCAAAGTGGGTTGCTGATACTGATTGGTTTTTGAGGGAGGGATTCAATCATTGAGTTATTTTTAATGGTTTGCTTTATTTTTAAATCACGTGTATAGTGTGTGTGTGTATGACAGAGAGAGAGAGAGAGAGAGAGAGAGAGAGAGAGAGAGAGAGAGAGAGAGAGAGAGAGAGAGAGAGAGAGAGAGAGAGAGAGAGAGAGAGAGAGGTATGTGCACTGACATATTGTATTTGTATGGATTAGAAGATAGCTTTTAGGAGTTCTTCAGTCCTGGATCCTAGGAATCTAACTCAGGCCACTGGCCATTGGGCATGGGCAGTATTTGCTTTTATCCACTGAGCCATCTTGGTAGCCCCTCTATCTCTTAATTTCTTTGCCATTGTGCAGGTTAGTTTTCTATCAACTTGACACAAGCTAGACTTATCTTGAAAAGCAGGAACCTCAATTTAGAAAACGTCCCCACAAAGGTATGCCTATAGGGCACTTTCTTAATTAGTGATTGGGAAGGGCTGGCCCATTGTGGGTGCTGTCATCCCTGGGCTGGTGGTTCTGGCTTCTAATAAGATAGCAGGCTAAGCAAGCTATGGAGAGCAAGCCAGTAAGCAGCACTCCTCCATGACCTCTATCTTAGCTCTTGTCCCTATGTTCCAGCCTTGTTTAAGTTCCTGTTGGTGATGACTTCTTTCAGTGAAGACTACAATACTGAAGTGTAAGTCAAGTAAACTCTTTCCTCTCCACATTGCTTTGGTCATGTTGTCATCGCAGTGGCCCTAACTAATACAGTCATTTTCTCCATACTTCTCCTAATTCCTGCTCTAACACTAGGGAAGAATTTACTCCTCCTGAAAACTCCCAAAGCCTTACCACTCTAGATCTAAATGTTTTAGATGTGAATATGCCTATCTCATTTCTCCTTGAATAATTTAATCTTGGAAGTATTTCCTAGGAATTATTTGGCATCACTTAGTGTGAGCAAGTAGAATAATTCCAATGTGGCAGACTCATGGTTCTGTCTTTAGAGTTACTTGATCCATTAATTATCCCTCTTTCCCTATCAAGTGTGTACTAACATTAGAATCAACATCCCAGGCAGATGAGGAAACTGAGTCACAGAGGATGAAAGCTGTGAGGACAGGTAACATATGGTTGTATGAAGAATGATCATTCATCTGATACATTCCTGCTGTGTGTGTGTGTGTGTGTGTGTGTGTGTGTGTGTGTGTGTGTGTGTGTTGTACATGCAACAACTAGTAGCTTTCTGATGTCCCTCAAGTCTGGCAACCTGAAATCTGTGAGACTGGCAATTGTCATTCTCCTTGAATCTGAAAAGTCTGCTAGAGCAGTAGAGATGCATAGATAGGCTCTTGCATGTCTTGTAGACAGGCTCATGTATGCCTGTTTGCACGTGTGGAGGCAAGAGCAAGATCCAGTGCCTTCCTCTACCTCTACTGCGCTTCACCTTATGTCCTGATGCAAAGTCTCTTGCTGAACCTTGAGCTCACTATCTTTTGATGGTCAGCGTGCCCCAGTGACCTTTCTGTTTCTGGCCACTTCTAGTCCTGGGATTTTAGATTCATGCAGCCATGCCACGCCAAAGTGATCTTTGCTCATGACAGGGATCTGAAGTCAACTTCTTATACTTATGAACCAAGCACTTTACAAAGCCACGGAGTCATCTTCTCAGCCCCTGAGCCACCTTCTTAACAGCTGCCTGTTACATCCATGAGTGGTTTACTGGGACCCTAAGAGTAGCATAGAACCCCGAGGGGACACATATATATTAGCAGGATGCTACCCATGGCAGGGTAACAGTGTAAGCGGTGACTGCATAACAGGTTAATAGGGTGATGGGTTCATCAGATGTGATCACAGGGAACCCACTGCAACTTTTTTATGCTCAGACATGTATCTTCCTTTGTCCAGGAGAAACCACCCAGCTTACAGGACCCTCCCACATGGTTTGCTGTGGCCAAGGTAAGATAAACAGAACACGAGTGTGAGTGGAGGTGGAGGCACCATATATGTTTGGGGCTTGTGACTGCTTCCCCCCCCCCCTCGATGCTTTGATATAGCTTTTTAAGTTAAACTACACTATTTATTTTGTGTGCATGTGTGTGGGCACAGGCATGCTACAGTGGGCATGTGGAGCTCAGAGGACAACTTACAGATGAGTGCCCCTGCATGCTGAACCAATGCTGCACTTTTAATTAAACATGACTTTGGGTACCACTGTGCCCCTGAACCCCATGCATTTCTATGTTTAAGCACCACATATTGGAAACATTTGCTGCTGTTGTTCTTTCAAAAACTCACTGTGTAAACTCATTATATGTGGTACTGTATCAGGGGCATTTTCATGCATGCATCTCTTATATGCTGGGCATATTCTTCCCACAATGCCTGCCCTGTCTTTCTTTTTCTCTCCTTTCTTTTCTCTCCTTTCCATTTGCCTTCTTTGTTCCCTACACGGTTTAACTTCCACAGTTTTTATGAATCTATTCAAAGCCTAGGAATCACACATGAGAAGAAACATACTATAATTGTCTTTCTGAAACTGGCTGACTTCTCTTCATGTGATCATCTCCAGTTGGAATCAAGTTTCCTTCAGATGACATGATCTCACTCCTCCTTACAGCTGACAAAACATCCCTTGTGTCTGCTAGAAGAGCTCAGTGGGATTTCTTATGTATCCAAGAAAATAAAGTCTTCTTTGGGTTACGTGAAGGCTACAGGGTGCAAGGTGACATCAGGGTGAGGCCTTTGTCCTGTTCTGGCTTCCTTCTTCCGGCTTGTCTTCTGGGAGAGCTTGAGAGTCTTGCCTGGTGACTGTTATCGAGGGAAAGCAGGGCTTCTGGGACTTCTCAGCTCAGACTAGCCGAAGCAGGGCCTCCCGCCCAGCCCAAACTGGAAATGCTAAAAATAGCCAACAGCAGGATTTCATGGTCAGCTGCTTCCCTTTAAGGGAAAGATCATTTAAATTTTATATTTAAAAAGAAACTGTCATTGTGGCCACTCATGCCATAAATAAAATCCAATCAGTAATTCCCACATCCATTAAACATACATGTCTTGGGGACCAGATATTCTTAAAGCACAGGGCTAGGCCAGCCCCTTCAGGCTGGTAGGCTCTTTTGCAGCTGACTAGAATAACATTGAAAACAGGTCCTAGACAGGGGCTAGGGCTGTAGATTAGCAAGAGAGTGCTTGCCTAACATGTATGAAGCTCTATCTTTGACCCGAAGCGTTGCAAATTAATTAATTAATTAGTCACTTGATAGGCTGATAAAATGAATACTTAGGATAAAATAAGCTCCTCATCTAAGTGAGTTTAGATAAAAATATTCCTGATAAGCAATCACTAAAATCACAAATCTTTTTTTTCTTCCCTTTTTTTTTTTCAAAAAAAAAAAATGAGGTTGGGTCTCATGTGGTCTAGTTTAGCCTGGATCTCAATGTGTAGTGTACAATGAACTTGAACTTCTGATTCTCCTGCCTCTATCTCCAGAACGTTGGGATTAGAGGCCTAAGCCACTGTGCTTACTCATTTATGTTGTGCTGAGACCCAGGGCTTCATGCATGCTAGGTAAGCACTCTAATAATTAAGCATCCTCCTGCTGCCTCTTCGGCATTCTACACCTGGTGACTTGGAGCAGGTCCCTTCATGGTTTGTCTTCTAGCTTTGCCAGGATCTTCTCTTCTGGATAAACTGTGGTCTCTTCCTTATGCAGAGTTTACTCTACAGGAGCCTCAGCAGGGACACCGAGTTGTTCAAATTGAAACACGGCCTAGATTCCTCTTTGCTTTGTCTTTTATATCAACACCAATACCCAGAGCCTGTGTTTTCTGTCAGCTCTGTTGCAGGTCTGGGAGATGCTGACAGTTCAAGGTGTGGCTATAGGTAAGCAAAGGAGAGTTGGCTGGCCAGTGTTTTCCAGCAGTGTCCAAGAAAAGTGCCTCATTGGCCACCCATCCTAGACTCCCTGCTCTACCCTATTGCTTCCCATCAAGAGAATGCACAGGTATGAAGACGAATCACTTCATTTGGAAGCCTTCCTTCTGCTTCCAGGTTTCTGGGCAGTACTTAATCCTTTCAAGCCCATGTTTGTACCTTTGGAATGGAACACATATGGAATAAGATGGTATTGAAGTTCAATTTGGAGCTGGGGAGAATATAGTGTGTCCTCTGAATAGATGGTAGTGTTCGGGACTTGTTACTGTAGCACAGCCTTTAAGATCTAGAGGAGAACAGGACATGAGTGACTGGCCCCGAGGATGGGGCAGGTAGGACAGAGGCTAGATGCTGTCACAGTCACCACATTCTTTTCCTTTACCTCTGGTGAAGCCCATTCCAAAGGCACTAAAATGTCTTTATCCTTCCCCATTGTACTGATTGTTCTTAATACCCACACATTAACCTCTGTCTGCTCATACCTAACCTGGGTAGTGACCCCTTTACTCTGTCATGATGAACGTGTCCATATACAATCCTAGTGGAAAGTTGTGTCCTTACCACTCCTGGACTGTGGTTACTTCCAGGGAGCTTCTTGCTAGGTTGTCTCCAAACCTGAGGCCCACACTGAGTCACCAGGGTCAGCTCCAGGCTCTTCATCACTTTCAGTCTTGTTACCTTGACACAAACACCTGCAGTTGTTCTAGTTTGCTTTCTGTTGCTAAAAACACTGATAGCAAAAGCAACCTGTAGGGGAAAGAGTTTATTTCAGCTTACAGTTATTGCCTATCATGAAGAGAAGTCTGTGCAGAAACTCAAGGCAGGAATCTGGAGGCAGGTACAGAAACAGAAGCCATAGAGGAGTGCTGCTTACTGGCTTGCTCTCCATGACTTGCTTAGCCTGCACTCTTATACAACTCAGGGCCACTTGCCCAGGGGTAGCACAACTCACAGTGGCTGGGCCCACCTATATAAATCATTAATCAAGAAACTGCTTCTGGCATGCACACAAGCCTATTGATGATCAGTTCCTCAGTCAACATTTCCTCTTCCCAGGTGACTCCGGTTTGTATTAAGCTGACAAAAAACTAGCCAGCACACAGGTAGATGCCACCTCCCACCTCTTTCAGACTAGCTCTTACCACCAAAAGACTGAGCTCTAAGAAAATGACCTGTCTTTGCATTGCTGATGTACAAATTACTGGAATCTTGTGAGATATCCAATTCTGCAAGGAGAAGTCCAGAAGAAATCCTCCATCAACTCATTTGGATGACTTTCTGAGAACTTTGAAAGAGCAACCTGTAGCTGATGTCTGGTTTCTATGTGGTCATCAAAGTCCACATATATTAGAGAACACTGGGGTTGGGCTTCCTTTACTCAAATGGCATTGCATTTGAAGAATTTTACCCCTTTACCTTAAATTATTCTAGATGATGTTGCCACCTTAAATTATTCTATATGATGTTACCTCTAGAAAGGAAAAGCGTAGATTTCCTTGGACATCAAGTTGAGTTTTGAACTTAATGTAGTCTTTTTCTGTGTCAAGATTAGTTAGTCAACTAAGAGAATTCTGCATTGGAGTAGGGACCAGTCCCTCAGCTTTACCCCACTGCTATAAAAGATAAATGTACATATACAAGAAGATAAAATTCTGGAAAAGGAAAAACTATGACTAGGAGTAAATTTCCAATTTCCCCAGCCGCCAACTTAGAGATGAACCATGCTGTAGCAAGCCAAATGCTATCGCATCCAGAAGAGCAAGATAACTTAGAGAGCAAATTGCTTGTTCTGGTTTGGTTTCTGTTGCTGTGATAAAGCAGTCAGAGGAAAGGCAATTTGGTGGAGGAAAGGATTTATTTCAGCTTCCAGCTTCTGTCATTATGGATAAGTCAGGGCAGGCAAGAACTTGAAACAGAAACCATGGAAGAACATTGGTTACTGGCTAGCTCAGGTTCATGCATACATAGGTTTCTCATATAGCCCAGAAGTGCCTACCCAGGGATTGTACTGGACCCTTCTGTTAACAGTCAAGACAAGCCAACACAGACATTGCTACAGCACAATGTGATCCAGGCAATCCCTCAGTGGAGGAATTCTTCAGCATGTGGATGACTCTAGGCTACACCAACTTGACACACAAGGGTAGCCAGGATACTGTTCTTCCTCTCTCTTCCATCATTGATTGCAGACTAGTCATTGAGCTTACTTGATCATAAGTCTTCCATGTTTGGAAATGCATGGCAAACAGGTTCATAGTGTAGCTGCTTCCTGCTAGGATATCCTAAACTATAGAAATGTGTTCTTCATGGTTCCAGAGGCTGAAAGTTTCAGATCAAAATCCCAACAGATGTGGTATATAGTAAGGGTGGGTTCCATTTATTTTGTGCACACAAGCTTCTTTGGGTTCTTTTATTAGGGCAGAGAGGCCGTCAGAAAGGCTCTGATCTCATGACCTCTTGATCCCATCCCATCTGGGATTAAACTTTAACATGCAAATCTTAGGAAATACAAGAGGGCAGATTATGGCACCGGCATTCTGTAAGTATTCTATGTAGCTGACACAATCAACACCATAGCATCCTATGAGAAAGTTGGGACTTAATTTCTGCTTCTCCTCCCTCCACCACTGCACAGACTGGTTCTGCTGCTATGATGCCTTTACAGCAAATCCTCTCCTTCCTTTGTCCACTACCTTGGCTTTTAGTTGAGATTCAGGCACTGCCTTTGCTAACAAAGTAATCTTTCTGAAGTAACAATGTGGTTATTTTTGCCTCAGTGCTCCCATTACTTACTGTGATGTCTGACCTCCCTGATATGGTACACATGTTCTTTTGGATATGGTCTCTGACCGCTCCTCTCTTACTCCTCTACCACTACCTTGCATCTGTTGGTACCCCAATAAGTAATCTCTGTGGTCCCTGAAATGCATTATGCTGTCACCATTATTCTGTCCACTTGCTCTCTTTTCTGCCTGGGATACCCCTTTGCCATTCTTTCCCTGGGAATAGTGGTCATCCTTTAAATGGTGGGCTTGGCAGCAATCTCAAAGACAGGAGGACAGTTGACCATCACAAAGAGTCTACTTGCTGTGTCACTTGTTGTGATGTAATAACTAGGGGTTATTTACCTTCCCTTGACTTTCTCATCAAAGTGCTCTGGCACCATGTCTAAGACATGACGGCTGTTCAGCTAAGCCAAATTCTTATGGAAAAAGTTGCGTACCACTTTATAATTTATACATACTTACACAGACACACAATATGTTATACTATATATAATACACATATAATAGCACATGATAGATACCATAGTGCACATATAATATACATTTATATCATATATACACATTTAACAACATATACAATGATTCATGATCTATATAATATAGCAAATATATAAGAAATACAATATAATATATACCATGTGTAACGCATAAAATCATATACATATATAATAAAATGCACATATAATGTACATATATACACAATATTTATGCATGCATATACATATGTGTGTGTGTATAGTGTAGTAGATGTAAGTTTTTGTGTGGGAGTGTACAACTGTAAGCACAGGTATGTGTGCACATGTGCATGGAGGTCAAAGTTCAACATTGACTGTCTTCCTAGATCACTCTCTACTTTGCTTTACTGAGACAAGGTGTCTCACTGATCCCGGAGCTGATATAGATAGACTGGCTGCCCACTGAGCTCCAGGGATTTCTGTCTCCACCTCTCCCCCAGTGCTAGGATTATAGGTGTGCTCAGCCACATCTGGCTTTTACTTGCCTTGCGTGCTAGATATACAGAATCAGGTCTTCATTCCCACTTGGCAGGCACTTTACTGCCTAAGCCATCTCCACCCCCAATGCAGAGCCATATTATAGGGCTCCTCGGAGATAAAGAAGTAATTCACTTATTTTATTCAAGGTTGTCAAATCTGTCATATATTTAAAAAAAATCTGAGTCATTATTTTGCCTGGAGAGGAATAAAGTCAATTGGAAACCAGAACCATGGAGAAAAGCATTTCACATCAGGTAGAAATTAAAACACTCAGGTAAACAGTAAGACAGGCACAGTGGGGGTTTTAGTGTGTGTCCTCAGGACGGATTTGCCACTAATACTTATAATTGATACTTTCCTGGGAGCTGGGAGGTGCTACTGTGTGGCTGATTTGTTTCCGTTCCTTTTAACTTGTCAGCTGGTTTTATCTTTGCATAGATTTCCTCCCCTCTTCCCATTTCAGCTCAGTGGTTCTCGGTGTGCCAAGGAAGTAAAGCAGTTGGGGGTCCATTGGGATTTCACAGCCATTTGATTCAAAATTTATCCTAGAGAAACCCCCTTAATCCACGGCACTCAAAACCTCACAGATAACCAAAGGAGATGAAGGAAGGCCCCTCTGGGAAACCAGAGTTCAGCCTGTACTGTTTCCCTCCTAGGAGGAAGGGGAATGCTCCCGGGGCATTTCTAGCAGTGGCAGACTGTGTCAGAGGTGACCTCCCTGGGAGTCCCACTGAGAGCTGGCTCAGCACAAGGGTCTTTGAAAGCTCTTGGTTCCTAGAGCTGCACATGCCACAGTCAGAGGGCCCTGTACTTAGGGAATTCCCATCCACAAAGAATCCAGGGGAGGAGGGAAGCTCTTCCTGGGAAAGCTTGGTCTTTAGGTGAATGCTACTGAAGCTGTTTGATGAAGGAGCCATGGCTGCGGAACCCTCCCTCTCTTCCCCCTCTCCCCTTCTCTCCCTCTCTCCCTCTTTCCCTTTCTATTCCTTCCTCTCTCCATACTCCTCCCCTCCCTCTCCTTCTCCCTCTCTCCCTCTCCCTCTCCTCTCTCTCTCTCTCTCTCTCTCTCTCTCTCTCTCTCTCTCTCTCTCTCTCTCTCTGTGATGGGGGTATTGGGAACCAAAATTGGATTCTTTGCAAGAGCAGCAAACACTCTTTACTGCTGAGACACCTCTCCAGCTTGTGTGATCCCTTTTGTGTGAGACAATCTCACATATTGCAGGCTAGCCTTGAAATCACTGTGATTCTGAGAATGACCTTCAACACTGGACCCTCCTGCCTCTACCTCTTTAGTGCTGGGATTACAGATGTGAACTGCCACACCCAGTTTATGTAGTACAAGGGATGGAACGCAGGTAGACAAGGAATCAACTGAGTTACATTCTCAGCCTCCAAGTTTTAAATAAACGTTATATATGGCCTCTGCCAGCTCCTCTACAGTAATTTTAATTGCATGTGTGTGTATGTGTGTAATATATATTTATATACATATAATATACATATATACATATATACACATACATACATATATATATATATATATATATATATATATGTATATATATTTCAATTGCACTGGGGTACAAGCAACCTACCAGGGGCTGCATCCTTGAACAAGCTGATTTATACACACACACACACACACACACACACACACACACACACATTGTTTCCTAAAAGCCATGCTACGGCTTGCAGCTACATCCTCAGGCCAAGGGCCAGCTCTTCTAAGTGTATCCTTGAATACAGTGCAACAGAGGTCACAAAACAGCTTTTCAGATGGATTCCTAGAATGAAGTAGTCAAGCATAGCCAACCAAAAGAGGGTGCTGACGGTGAGTGACCATTGCAATTGAAATTATTTTTAATTTATTCATTGAGACTTTCATACATATATACAGTATGTTTTGACCAGAATCACACTCTAGTCCCTCTCTCCTAGCACCTCCCAGAAACCGCTGCCCAGGTTCCTCCCAACAACCAATGAGTCCGGTTGGTGCTGCTAATGTGTTCACAGGTACAGGACCATGCACTGGGGTACAAGCAACCTACCAGGGGCTGCATCCTTGAACAAGCTGATTTTGCTTATCCCAGTGGTTATCAAATGTCAATAGCTCCTCAGCTAGGGGTGGCCTTTGTGAGACCCTCTTCCACCCATTTGGGAGATTTGACTAGTGTTCTCTTAGGCAGATCTTGAACACAGAGAGTCACAGGTGCAAAGAGTTCATATGTGCAAGGGGCCTGAGTTGACAATTTTCTAATTGTGTATATGTTACCGAAGTGTCCTCAGAATGAGAACAAAGAGCTTAACATAAAAATCGTCACTCACCATCAGGGCCCTCTTCTGTTTAGTTGGTCGTGCTTAACCACTTCACTCTAGGAATCCATCTGAAAAGCTGTTTTGTGACCTCTGTTGCACTGTATTCAAGGATACACTTAGAAGAGCTGGCCCTTGGCCTGAGGATGTAGCTGCAAGCCCCAGCATGGCTTTTAGGAAACAATACTCATCTGTACTGGCTTAAAGGCATGATGACAGAGTCCTGGTTACACAGAATGAAGCTCACCTCTGGATGAACAGTTCTATGATGTTTTACATTACTTTAAGCAGCCACTACGAGATCTACTGTGGATTTTTCCATCACTTCAAAGTTATTCCTTACTTGTCTGCAGTCAGGCCCCTCTTCCAGTCTCAGATCCCCAGTATCTGGTGATCCATTCTTTCTTCTAACAGTTTTGCCAACTCCAGGATGCAATAGGAATGAAATCATGCAGTGTTTTGACCTTTTAATCTACCTTCCTTGACTTGACAAAAATGCAAGGTCCACTTATTCTCCCTATCCGTAGCTTATTCCTCTTTGCTTATCATATTTTGTCTACAGTTGGATTGCTCATTCACCAATTGGACATTTGGTTTCCTCCTAGTTTTTTGATGATTTTCCATAATGCTGCCATAGACACTGGAAGGTAGAGTTTATATCACCTCTACATTTTTTACTCTTGGGTAGATTGCTAAGAGCAGAGTCACTGAGCATGCATTGCACGTGAGTGAAGCATATTCAAACTGCCAGCTGGCTTCCAAATGCCATCAGCAGTGGGTGACTCTGGTTTGGCTTCTATCTCACAGGCATTTTGTATAGTGTTTGTGTGGACATGCACATGCCATGGTCTGCACATGGGAGTCAGTTCTCTCCTCCCCCTGAGAATCCTGTCAACTGAACTCAGATTGTTAATCTTGGCAGAAGGCACCTTTACCCATTGAGCTATCTTGCCATTTCTAAGTTGTTGTTGTTGTTTTTCAGTATGAGAAATTAGACTGGTACATATGCTATCTTGATACAGTTTTTGTATACAAGTCACTAGTCAGGAGTTCTGCTTACCATAATTTTGAGATAGGCTGTCTCTGTGTAGCCAAGGCTGGCTTGAACTCTCCATCCTTCTACCATAGCTATCTGAGTGCTTTAGGTAAGCACCATTGTGCTATTGGTGAGCTCTGTTGTGGTCATGCTGTAGCTTGCTGGGGACCAGCCCACGTGCTGATTTGACATCCATATTTCATCCACAGCAAAACATCTATTAAATTCTTTTGCTTATTTTTTAAACTGGTCATTTGTTTTCTAATTATTGATTTATGAGTCTTCTTTACATATTGTGAATAGAAATTGTTTAAACAGAGTTGTATATTGCAAACACTTTCTTCTGGCCTTTAATTCACTTTTTCGGGTTCCCAAAACATGTATGTAGCTTTACAATAGAAGGCATTTTAAAAAGCTGGTAAAGATTCAACTTATTAATCTGTTAGTTATTGTCGGCAGCTAACTCACAAATGCACTTGGGAAACAACAGTAGCATATAGGAGTTGATGTTTTGAGGAAAGGAGGATTTAGCTGACACTAGAAACCTTGCTTAAATTCCCACCTTAGTTACCTCCACTTATAAGGCCCTTTTCTTGTTTCCTTCTGTGCACACCTGGCTCAGCCATTGCTAGCTTTATGCCTTGCCAAGGCTGCCTGAGACCAGAGAGGGTAGTGATCTACTTGGCTCACACTTTCACTTCCATATTTAATACGTATGGGTATTTGCCTACAAGGATGTACATGCGCTAAGTATTGCAATAGCCAAAGAGGCCAGAGAGGGCATTGAATTCCCTGGAATTAGAGTCACAGATGATCCTGGATGCTGAGAACCAAACCTGGCTTCCCTGCAAGAGCAGTCAGTGCTCTTAACCACTGAGCCATCTTTCCAGCACCTCCCTTCCAGGTTTGTAAGCTACAGTCCAAACTGCATCTCTACCACTTCTCCAAGAAGTGTGATACCCAATTCTGTACCCCTCTACAGGCATCCCACCCAGGTAGCTCTTATTTATGCATTGGGCATTTTCCAATCACTGTTTTTCTTATACTTTTCTTTCGAGTTTCTTCTAGCCCTTCCTCAATTCCTCTCTCTCTTTCTTCAGGCTCCTCCCTCACGTCTCCATCTTGGTGTGAATCCCCTTGACACTATTTCACTTGCTCGGCTGTGTGCAGCCACGCCATCTTTCTTGTGCCCCCCCCCCCCTACAGATGATCTTCTCAGTGTTTGAGTTGGTTTCCCTGTTTCATCTTGTCAATGACTATGTTTTCATCAGAACCCCATAAATCTCTGCTCTCTTGGCTCAATATTACTCCGGGACCTTGCTCATCTGTCTTGCCTACCTCTCTTGCTCCCTCTTGTGAGATGACAGGCCAGTCACTTCAAGCTGGCTGAATCTCACAGCTTGACATGATCAGGCCATGGCTCCAAACTCTCAGCTTTATTCAAAAACTTTCAAACTTCTTCTGTCCTGTGGTTCCTACTTATGGCCCTGCCATTTGCCTGGCTCCTCCATTCTCCTAATCATGGAGGCTATTCTAGACTACAGTTCATGGTATACACCATTCAGCCACCTACTGAAAACATATAAAAGTCATTTTTCTGCTTGGTGGAATTTTTTTTCAAAGTTCTTTCTTCTCTGGGTCTCTCCCCATCTTCCATCCCATGACTCTATTTACTCTTAGGATAAACAATCCCTCTTTTTTTTTTAATTTTTTTTAATTAGGTATTTTCCTCGTTTACATTTTCAATGCTATCCCATATCTACCCCCCCCAACCCCCTACCCACCCACTCCCCCTTTTTGGCCCTGGCGTTCCCCTGTACTGGGGCATCTAAAGTTGGCAAGTCCAATGGGCCTCTCTTTGCAGTGATGGCTGACTAGGCCATCTTTTGATGCATATGCAGCTAGAGACAAGAGCTCCGGGGTACTGCTTAGTTCATATTGTTGTTCCACCTATAGGGTTGCAGTTCCCTTTAGCTCCTTGAGTAATTTCTCTAGCTCCTCCATTGGGGGCCGTGTGACCCATCCAATAGCTGACTGTGATCATCCACTTCTGTATTTGCTAGGCCCGGCATAGTCTCACAAGAGAGAGCTATATCTGGGTCCTTACAGCAAAATTTTGCTAGTGTGTGCAATGGTGTCAGTGTTTGGAAGCTGATTATGGGATGGATCCCTGCATATGGCAATCACTAGATGGTCCATCTTTTTGTCACAGCTCCAAATTTTGTCTCTGTAACTCCTTCCATGGGTGCATCAACGTAATCCATTATATAAACAAACTCAAAGACAAAAAACACATGATCATCTCATTAGATGCTGAGAAAGCATTTGACAAAATCCAACACCCATTCATGATAAAAGTCTTGGAAAGATCAGGAATTCAAGGCCCATACCTGAACATGATAAAAACAATCTACAGCAAACCAATAGCCAACATCAAAGTAAATGGTGAGAAGCTGGAAGCAATCTCACTAAAATCAGGGACTAGACAAAGCTGTCCACTCTCGCCCTACCTATTCAACATTGTACTTGAAGTCCTAGCCAGAGAAATTAGACAACAAAAGGAGATCAAGGGGATACAAATTGGAAAGGAAGAAGTCAAAATATCACTTTTTGCAGATGATATGATAGTATATATAAGTGACCCTAAAAATTCCACCAGAGAACTCCTAAGCCTGATAAACAGCTTCAATGAAGTAGCCGGATATAAAATTAACTCAAACAAGTCAATGGCCTTTCTGTACACAAAGGATAAACAGGCTGAGAAAGAAATTAGGGAAACAACACCCTTCTCAATAGTCACAAATAATATAAAATACCTTGGCGTGACTCTAACTAAGGAAGTGAAAGATCTTTATGATAAGAACTTCAAGTCTCTGAAGAAAGAAATTAAAGAAGATCTCAGAAGTTGCAAAGATCTCCCATGCTCATGGATTGGCAGGATCAACATTGTAAAAATGGCTATCTTGCCAAAAGCAATCTACAGATTCAATGCAATCCCCATCAAAATTCCAACTCAATTCTTCAACGAATTAGAAAGGGCAATCGGCAGATTCATCTGGAATAACAAAAAACCTAGGATAGCAAAAACTCTTCTCAAGGATAAAAGAACCTCTGGTGGAATCACCATGCCGGACCTAAAACTGTACTACAGAGCAATTGTGATAAAAACTGCATGGTACTGGTATAGTGACAGACAAGTAGACCAATGGAACAGAATTGAATACCCAGAGATGAACACCTATGGTCACTTGATCTTCGACAAGGGAGCTAAAACCATCCAGTGGAAAAAAGACAGCATTTTCAACAAATGGTGCTGGCACAACTGGCGGTTATCATGTAGAAAAATGCGAATTGATCCATTTCTATCTCCTTGTACTAAGGTCAAATCTAAGTGGATTAAGGAACTCCACATAAAACCAGAGACACTGAAACTTATAGAGGAGAAAATAGGGACAAGCCTCGAAGACATGGGTACAGGGGAAAAATTCCTGAATAGAACAGCAATGGCTTGTGTGGTAAGATCGAGAATCGATAAATGGGACCTCATAAAATTGCAAAGCTTCTGCAAAGCAAAAGACACCGTCAATAAGACAAAAAGACCACCAACAGATTGCAAAACCATCCCTCTTAATGCAGCTCTTCTCTGGCTTAGAAGGGATCCTGTGACATTGTAATATTGCCTCTGATATGATGTCCTCTCCTTTTTGTATGCTTTCCCACTTTAGGGCTCCACCATGTCTCGCATGTTCATGCTGCTCTTTCTGTTAATAAAGCTCATTATGAAAGGTGATTTTGTGTCTAACTCTTTCCTGAATGCTTCCCCCACTCTTGCAATCTCACACCTCCCTTCTTCTTTTCCTGTTCTTTAGGGTTCCAGGATATCTTGCTCATGCCTCTGAGAAAGCACCCTGCATTCCATGGTGATCAGATATGCACAGGCATGCTCTCTCCTGCTAGACTCTTCCAGGACAGAA
The DNA here is from genome assembly GCF_000001635.26 of Mus musculus. Classification (NCBI taxonomy): domain Eukaryota; kingdom Metazoa; phylum Chordata; class Mammalia; order Rodentia; family Muridae; genus Mus; species Mus musculus. The sequence continues at coordinate 68,314,651 of NC_000075.6, forward strand.
GCTGTGGTTTTTCTTTGTGCTTTAAGCTCCAAGCATTGGAAAAGTTTGATCCATCTTGGATGAATGGAAAACATAACCTGTGCCTTTTCTTATTTCTGTGAATCACTTCTTTAGCTTCCTTCTATCGATGCAAACACCACCTGTACTTCAGGTACAGTATAGGATCTGTCTCTTATAGCTTTCCTTATCCAATCCTGTTTTTTCTTAGCCTGCCTCTCAGTTCCAAAGTCTCCCAGTCTGTTGGGGGTACTGAGGCTGCCTTGGACCTTCCCCTATTCTTTTGTAGTAGTTTCCCCTCCAGAGCCTGATAATAAGGTAGCAGGTAGAGGAGAATTTGCTTGTGTTGCATGTATGTGTTCATAAACACATATGTACTTATATACACATATGCATATATACACACATACACATATATGCATATATACATATACACAAATATATGTGTGTGTGCACATATGTATAAGTGCACTTAGACACCAAAGTTTAGCAATGGTATCTTCCTTAATTCTCTCTATTTTGAGAATTCATTCCTACTGAACCTGGAACTTGCCATTTAGGATAGACTGATTGACCAACAAGCCTCACCAACTAGCAAGAGTAATGACCCTCAATCATAAAGCCTTTATGTTTCCAGGGTTCAGTTGTTTGTTGAATCACAGTCTGATGTATTTGGGCTTAGGAAGGGCTCTTGCTCCCACAGTCAAAAAACTCATAGTTAGTCCTCTATCCTCAACTACCAATTTTCAGCACACTCATGCACTGCCATGTGGAAACAGCAAACTGAGAGAACAATGCAGGAGACTGTACTGCCTGGCCCAGAGTGGAACCTGTTACTCCCACTGATAATTTGTAAGACAGAATTCACCTATGTGTTCCCAGTCTAACAGCAAAAGAACCTAGAAAATATATTCTTTCCATGACCCCAAGAAAAATGACATGTTTATGCTATGTGTTTAGCATCATATATGCTATACAAACCGGAGCTTCTTAACCTCTCTGTGCCTCTCATTCTTATATTTAAAAGAGGATTGTATACATAGCTGGGCATGGTGGTGTATGCCTTTAATTCCAGTACTCAAGGGGTATAGGCAGGCAGATCTCTGTGAGTTCAAGGTCAGTCTGGTCTACAAAGCAAATACCAGGACATCCAAGTCTGTTACAGAGAGAAACCCTGTTTTCAAAATTCAAAACAATAAACAAAACAAAAAGTGATTATATTAGTCAAGATTGGTTTAAATTATTGTAAACAAAAGTCAAATTGCTTTAAAATGTTTAATTGTTCTACTACAAAGGGATATTACAGAATAGGCTGTCTAGCATTGTTACATTAAATACATAAAATATTCAGGAACTCTGAATCCTCCAAACTCTCTTATTAACCATGTAATAACTAAACTCATGGTTTAAAATGGCAACTAAGGTTCTAGCTATCCCAGCCAGGTTCTAAGAAGCAAGATGAGAAAAGAAAATAAAGAGGGTTTAGTCCTCTCTGATAAAGGAAGATCCTAAAAAGATCATATGATCATTTTATTTACATTTCACTGGCTAGAACTTAGTTATATAGCAACACATATAGATAAGAATATCTGAGAAATATATTAAGCTACAAGACAAAAATAAATACATTCAGCTGAAGTCCAAATTTACATTTTCCAAATTAAAGGAAAAATGGATGTTGTCATGGCTTGTTTTCATTTTTAACTTGATACCACTAGAATCATTTGGGAAGACGACCCTCTACTTGAGAAATTATTTGCATCAGAATTGGCCTGTCCCCATATCTGTAAGAGAATGTCTTGACTGATGATTAATGTGGAAAGGTATAGCCCACTGTGGGTGGTACTATCCCTATAACAAAACCAGCTGAGCATGATCTAGTGAACAGGCCAGTGAGCAGCATTCTTCCATGGTTTCTGTTTTAGTTTCAGTCTGAGTTCCTTCTTTGACTTCTCTCAGTGATGGCCTGTGACCTGTAACTCTTAGCCAAATAAATGCTCTGCTCCAGTCCCCAGTTGCTTTTGTTCAAGAGGTTTTTTTTTTTTTTTTTTTTTTTTTTGTCACAGCAACAGAAAGGAAACTAGAACAGATTATGAGATGGCAGCTAGCATTCTACCTCTAGGGTAAGAATATTTACTTACTAAATAAATTTAAGGGTCAAAAAATACATCAAAATTAGTGGCCAATAAGTGATAGTTGTTGTAATTATAAGCACAATTATATTCCTGCCCAGAATAGAGTTGATAAATATTTAAAACAGGTCAATATGGAAATGCGTTTGTCTGAATTTAATTACTTCATTATGCCTTATTTCTTTTTTTATAATTAAATATTAATTCTTTCAGATATCAGAGGTTTCTCTTCTTGAGAAGTTCTTATTTACTGATATTTGTCAAGAACATTTTCACCCACAACACCTTGTTGAACTCTGGGTCACTTATATGGATGGCGATGGGGTGTGGCCTTAGGGCAAATGAGAAGAGAAGGGAATAGACATGAGGTTAAGACTTGGTATGATGAGTAGCTTTCATTGTCAACTTAATACAGCTTAGAGTCACCTGGGAAGAGAGGGATGTCCACACTGGGTTGGTCTATGGGCACGTCTGCAAGAGATTGCCTTACATAATTAATGTGGGAAGACCCAGGCCAGGGTAGGCAGCACCATTCCCTAGGCAGGAGTCTTGAGCTGTATTTGAGTAGTGAAATCAAGCTTAGTACAAGCAAGCAAGCAAGAAAGAGAGAATGCATGTTTCCTTTTCCTCTGCTTTTGCCTATGGATGTGAAGTTTCTGCCTTGATGGGTCATCCCTTGGAATTGTAAGCTGAAAGGCCTCTTTATCTCATGAGCTGCTTTGTTGTCAGGTAGTTTAGCATAGGGACAATTAGGAAACCTGACTTCTGGTCCTAATTCTGCTGCTAAGCAGCTACAGATCTCAAGGATAGCTTTCCCTCTTTACAGTTCTGACCCACTCAACTGTCAGTCGTGGCCCTTCCAAGGCTCTAAGGAGTTGTGTCTTATATATGACATCACCTCTCCTCACTCCTGGCTGATACTTTCTCTCAACTCTCCAGGATGGACCATTCTTTTCTCTCTACAATGTTAACTGATCTGTAACACCAGTGCCCTACTAGAGTACAATGCATCTCTCCATCCTGACTCCTGGTTAGTAAAATCTTTTATGAGACTAGAATTCTTCATAAGCTGAGGACATGGTTCAGGGAGTGCAGTACTAATTGTACCAGCCTGAGGACCTGCATTCAAATCTCTGAATTATATGTAAAGCAAGGAGCAATAACCTTAGTACTGTGCATCTACAACCCCAGTACTCTTATGGCAAGATGGGAGGTAGAGACAAGAGAGTCCGCAGAGGCTCAGGTGTCAGGGATCAGAGCTGATGCAATGGCAAACATCAGCAGCAGCAACAACAACAGCAGCACACGGTTTAAACAAGAGAGAAAGTAAGGACTGACACACTTACACTCATTCATATGTATCATGTACATTAATAGGCTTCTACCTACTTGGGTGGTAGAATCAGGAAGACCACATGCTCAAGGCTTGTCTGGAATACAGAATAATTTCAAGTTCATCCTATGAAAGGGTCTCAAAATTAAATTTAAAAATAAGGCTGGACTGTGTTTAGTGGTAGATCACTTATCAGGCATGACCCAGGTAGTGTAATTTAATTCATGATCTGTCTGTCTGTCCCTGTCTCTCTGTCTCTCTGTATCTCTCTATCTGTCTCTGTCTCTGTCTCTCTCTCTCTCTCTCTCTCACACACACACACACACACACAAACACACACACACACACAAACACACACACACACACACACACACCACACACACACACACACACACACACACACACACACACACACACACACAGAGGTGATACCAGTCTAGGACAGAACCATTGGGTTACAATTCAAACTTTACTTCCAATATTCTTTGGGACCCTGCTTGTATCACCTGCCCTTCCCAGGCCTCCATTTTCTAAGCTCCACGATGAATGGTTGTCACTGACAGGCTCTCAGGGAACAGTCATCTTTAGACTTCTACTATTTAAATATGGTAGGTCACTGTCCTGGTCATCTTCCATATCATGTCAACATCACAATAAGAACATTCAAATAATTGTCATAGTCAATAGTAAGCAGTCTTTTCCTAGGGCCAGTATGCATCCTCTCTCTGACAGCATCCTGAATCTTGAATGCATTTCTTGCCCTATTTTGTACAATACTTTTGTAAAATTGTCCAGCATCCCATTTCTGGGCCCATGGAAGAGATGACAAAGGAAGACTTGCAGTAGATTCTCTTGGATCAGATACATGCTCTAGCAAGCTGTGTGATCCTTATGAATAAAATAGGTATCATGATATCTCCAAGAGGGACTTTGATGGTTATTGAAAATGTGGATAAAAATTCATAGCACAGACACACTCTTTTGGAGATAGTAACCAATATTATTTCTTCTATGGTTACTCATAAACTCACTTTCTTTCCAGAGCCATACAAAGGAATTTAAGGTGGATGGTATTTGATCTCTAGAAGAAAGTGAGCAACTGCCCAATTTCAAATGCATTTTGTTAGGGTATATTGATGTATAGTGATAGGTTTCATAAAAATATTTCATTCAAGAAGTTCTTGTATTTTGAGCATGTTTACCTCACCATACCTTCTTCTGTCTCCTTTTTTCCACTATCCACATTCTGATCCAGAATGGGGCCCTCTGTACTTTCATGCCATATACATACATACATACACACACACACACAAATATATATATATATATATATATATATATATATATATATATATATATGTACATATATATCCACAGATTAAAGAAAACACATGATATTTTCCTGAGTCTAACTTATTTTTGTTTAATATGACTTCTAGTTTCATTCTTTTTCCTGTAAATGACAATATTTTGATTTTCTTTATGGCTGAATAAAATGTCACTGTGGTGGTTTGAATGAGAATGGCCTCCATAGGCTCATATAACTTAAGTGCTTGGCCCCCAGTTGGTGGAACTGTTTGGGAAGGATTAAGAAGTGTGGCTTTACTGGGGAAGATGTGCTACTGAGGGTGGGTTTTGAGGTTTCAAAGGATCATGCAATTTCCAGTTAGGACCCCCTCCATTCTTCATGGTTGTTGGCTCAGTATGTAAGATCCCAGCTTCTGCTCCAGCACCATGCCTTATTCCTTGCTGCTACATTCCCCACCACGAGAGTCACAGACTCTAGCCCTCTGGGGCCATGAAGCCCCAAATTAACTGCTTTCTTTTATAAGTTGCCTGGATCATCCTGTTCTATCATGACAATAGAAAAGTAACTAAGACAGTTACATACCACAGTGGTTATATATTCTATTTTCTGTATCCATTCAACAGACTCTTAAAACATCATCTAAGCAAAGGCTGTGTCATTTCAGGTTCTATGGCAGTAGAACACTCAGCCTTAGATCCTCAGAGTTTTGTTTTCTAAGGTGTTATGCAGGCAGATGGGAAATCATTAGCAATATGTCTGGTATAGTTTCCATGGGTGTCTTCCAAGAGTACTACCAGGTACTCCAAATTGTCCTGTAACTGACTGTTACTTGGCATAATCTGTCGATATGTTTCTCCTCTCACTGCAAAACATTGATAAGCTGAGGGATAAAATAAATATTTTACTAGTTTAGACTTTTCAGAGAGGTATATTGTGTTTCGAAGCAGCTTTGTGCTATTGTGAATTAGCTCAGTGGGTGCCAGTCTCGAAGGGCTGTGAAGTTTAAGAAACCTTGAAAAAGTCATCAATAATAAATTTCATGACAGCATTATGTACATCCTAAAACACTGTCCAAGTAAAAGGATAATGCTGGCTGTCTCTACCAGCTTAATTGTTTGCTGTTGCAATTACTTGGGTCAATTATAAAATTTATGATGTCCTTTGGAACAGAAGAGCCTTTCTGTTGATGAACACAACAGGTATAATCTGGGTTTTAAAACCAAAATAAAGGTAAAGCCAGAAGCTTCTAAAAGATTAAATATCAGAAGGGTCTCTGCTAAGCACCAGGTTAGCATCCCTGGCGTAGGAGGAGATGGTAAAGTGGAGAGCATCTGCAGACACAGACGCTCATCTTCCCAGAGCCTGCCCTGGACTTAGAGCAGGAGCAGTGCCTCTTTAACTCCTGGTAGGTACTGAGTCAGAAGAGAGCAGCCTGGTGGTCAGGAGGTTTTTCCTGGCTTCCAGGAGACCACTATCTCCTTAGATCATGGCTCTATGATGGTACCTGACTTGGATGTCTTAGTTCCTCTCACAGTGCCTGTAATATAGTTGGCATTCAGTGTTTGCCTAAAGAAGGCCATTTCCAGAAGTAAGACATAGTGGAACCCTGTTATCACCAGAAAGATTAAAAAAAAATGGACTTAGAGTTTTCTCATCATTGCCACAGTTGAGTGCCATAGATAAAGGACATGCCTGAGTGAGCTCTTTGGCATGGTCAAGATGCCCAAGAGTACCTGCTCTTCAATTTGTCTAGTAATTAGTTTCTTTAGCCTCTAATGGGACAGATGTGCATGAGGACCACTTTCTGGAATGCTAGATATGATTCACAGAAGTCTGTCAACTGTATCCCAAGTGCTGATGGAAATGCAGGGAACAAAAGGCATCTTTGCTCCTGAATTGCTCACGGCCCAGTGCAGGAGGCAGGCACTTAAAGAGATGTGCACCATGAAGCCGAAATGAAGACCCAGGAGAGGGATCTGAGTGCCAATTGGGTGAAGAGGACAGACTGTCACGGGGCAGGGGAGCTGTTAAAAGACACGAGGTGTGAACTTGTTCCTCAAAGTTAGGCAGGGTTTGCTAGAAGGGAAAGAAGGCTGTCTCAGTCTGAAGAGCAGCATGCAAAAATTCCCAGGCATGCTTAAGACCATTTCAGTTTATAGAAAAGTGGAATGCCTTTATTTAAGAGAATATGATGTAGAAGTCATGGCTGGGGCAAGGTAAGGGAGCATAGAATATATAATAGAGTTTCTGTCATGTAAGAATATAAAATATGGCTGGGTGGTGGTGGCGCACACCTTTAATCCCAGCACTCGGGAGGCAGAGGCAGGCAGATTTCTGTGTTGGAGGCCAGCCTGGTCTACAAAGTGAGTTCAAGGACAGTCAGAGCTATACAGAGAAACCCTGTCTCGAAAAAAACATATATACCCCAATTCATTCATTCATTCATTCATGTACCCAACAGCTGTTTACTGTGAGCCTGTCGTGTTTGGAGCATTGTGCTAAATAGTAGAGCTTTGCATGAGCAAAATAAAATAGAAGCTTAGTAGCTTAGTTCTCTGGGCACTGATATTCTAATAGAGACACAAACCACAGGGAGATGAATAAGCAGGTAAATGGCAGTGGTCTAGAACAGTGCTCTGAAGGAATTTATTAAGGTCCATAGAAAGAGGGACTAGGGAACTTGTTTTCTAATATGGAGGTATAGGCACTATTCAAGCTGTGCCCTAGTGCAGTCATTCAGCTTGGGTAGAGAGAGGAAAATTATCAAGGATGCTTAGAAGCAAGTGACTGGAAAAAGTTCAAGATCAGTGCATAACTGATTTTTTTTTCCTGCTGTGACAAAATAGCTGAGTAAATCAAGGAATGAAGGGGTTGTTTTAGCCCGTAGCTCAAGGGTCCAGTCCATCATAGTGGGGAAGGTACAATGGCAGGAGCATTAGGCAGCTGCTAAACTGAGTGCAATATGTACTGGGATTTTGCTTGCTTCTTTGATTCTTCCTTTTTTATTCAGTCTGTGATCATAGAATGGTGCCACCCATTCACAGTGGGTCTACCTACCCCAGTTAACATAATGTAGAAGCTCCCCCATAACATTCCTAGAGGTATGTCTCCTAGGTGACCATAGATTCTGTCAAATTTACAATTGCTATTACTAGGGAGACATATACAAGATTTTTCAATGTGAGTATTTTTCCAGAGCTTGGTATGAAAGGTGAAAGAAAAAAAATATTTCTGCAAAATATCCATGTCATGGGATGGTGTACTGGCTAGCTTTGTGTCAACTTGACACAGCTGGAGTTATCACAGAGAAAGGAACTTCAGCTGAGGAAATGCCTCCATGAGATCCAACTGTAAGGCATTTTCTCAATTAGTGATCAAGGGGGAAAGGCCCCTTGTGGGTGGGACCATCTCTGGGCTGGTAGTCTTGGGTTCTATAAGAGAGCAGGCTAGGCAAGCCAGTAAAGAACATCCCTCCATGGCCTCTGCATCAGCTCCTGCTTCCTGACCTGCTTGAGTTCCAGTCCTGACTTCCTTGGTGATGAACAGCAGTATGGAAGTGTAAGCCGAATAAACCCTTTCCTCCCCAACTTGCTTCTTGGTCATGATGTTTGTGCAGGAATAGAAACCCTGACTAAGACAAATTGGTACCAGCAGAGTGGGGTATTCCTGTGACAACCTGACCATGTTTTGGGGAGGACTGTGGAAGGACTTTGGAACTTTGGGCTTTAAGATCCATCTGTTGTTAAGAGCTCTGTTGGATGTTGTGTAGAAGCTTGGAAGATAATGTTGAGAACACTGCAGAAGATGGAGGTCTGGTCTGTGAAATTTCAGAGGGAAAATTAAAGACTCTTTTCAGGGCCATTGCTGTTTTGATTGTGAAGATTCTGTAGTTCTGGTTAGCTGGGGCTGAAGAATCAGCTGCGATTAACAAGATACCAGAACTACCAAAGCAAAAACTTTGCATTACTGGGACTATTGATGCTGGTTAGCTGGAGCTAAGAAATTAGCGGTGATTAAGAAGAGACCAACATCATTGAGGTGACATCTTCTGGGAAGTGTTTTCTGAAAGCACAAAGAGGCTGTGATCCAGAGATGGCCAAGGTTGTACTCCTGCTGCAGCGGGACTTGATAATATGTAAGGGTCACCCAGGTGGTACTGGTTTTGAAGGCATGAAGGGGTCACGCAAAGCAGCTGAGGCTCGGCACTGTGAGAGGGCATGGAAGGCCATTGGTGAAGGTGCAGCCTCAGTTGCAATTGAAGGCCCAGGACTGAAGGGGTCATGCAGTGTTTTGGAGATGCCAGTACCATGAGATGACCACCAAGAGCAGAAGCAGCAGTGGAGTACAGGCATCTGGAGCCTAGAGGACGACGCATGTGCTACAAAGGGCATGGCTGGAGAAGTGACCCAAGCCCTTAGAGAAGCCCAGAAGATCGTGAGTTGGATCCCAGACATTGGACGGTTGGAGATTGACTTTTACTTTTGATTGTGACTGTGCCCTGATATTTTCCTTCTTGAAGGAAGAAACTGTTTTAGTGAAGCCCACAGTTAAGAGACTTTTAATTGTAAAAAGACTTTGGATTTTAAAAGAGATGGATATTTTAAAGAGATTGAAAATTTAAGGAGATGTAAAGACTGTGGGACTTTTAAAGTTATTTAGATCTTGGGGATGAATAAGATTGTAAGGGTTGAGGCTTACTAGTGATGTTTTTGTGTGTCAAGTTGACAAGGGGTCAATTGTACTGGCTAGCTTTGTGTCAACTTGACACAGCTGGAGTTATCACAGAGAAAGGAACTTCAGCTGAGGAAATGCCTCCATGAGATCCAACTGTAAGGCATCTTCTCAATTAGTGATCAAGGGGGAAAGGCCCCTTGTGGGTGGGACCATCTCTGGGCTGGTAGTCTTGGGTTCTATAAGAGAGCAGGCTAGGCAAGCCAGTAAAGAACATCCCTCCATGGCCTCTGCATCAGCTCCTGCTTCCTGACCTGCTTGAGTTCCAGTCCTGACTTCCTTGGTGATGAACAGCAGTATGGAAGTGTAAGCCGAATAAACCCTTTCCTCCCCAACTTGCTTCTTGGTCATGATGTTTGTGCAGGAATAGAAACCCTGACTAAGACAGATGGTAAGCATTTTTCTTTCTTTTTTTATTATTATTGGGTATTTATTTCATTTACATTTCCAATGCTATCCCAAAAGTCTCCCCCACCCTCCCACACCCACTCCCCCACCCACCTACTCCTATCTCTTGGCCCTGGCATTTCCCTGTACTGAGGCATATAAAGTCTGCATGACCAATGGGCCTCTCTTTCCACTGATGACTGACCAGGCTATCTTCTGATACATATGCAGCTAGAGACACGAGCTCTGGGGTGGGGGTGGGGGGGTACTGGTTAGTTCATATTGTTGTTCCACCTATAGGGTTGCAGATCCTCTCAGCTCCCTGGGTACTTCCTCCAGCTCCTCCATTGGGGACCCTGTGATCCATCCAATAGCTGACTGTGAGCATCCACTTCTGTGTTTTCTAGGCCCCGGCATAGTCTCACAGGAGACAGCTATATCAGGGGCCTTTCAGCAAAATCTTGTTAGTGTATGCAATGGTGTCAGCTTTTGGAGGCTGATTATGGGATAGATCCCCGGGTATGGCAGCCTCTAGATGGTCCATCCTTTTGTCTCAGCTCCAAACTCTGTCTCTGTAGCTCCTTCCATGGGTGCCTTGCTCCCAATTCCAAGAAGGGGCAAAGTATCCACAACTTGGTCTTCGTTCTTCCCGAGCTTCATGTGTTTCACAAATTGTATCTTATATCTTGGGTATTCTAAGTTTCTGGGCTAATATCCACTTATCAGTGAGTACATATTGTGTGAGTTCTTTTGTGATTGGGTTACCTCACTCAGGATGATGCTCTCCAGGTCCATCCATTTGCCTAGGAATTTCATAAATTCATTCTTTTTAATAGCTGAATAGTACTCCATTGTGTAAATGTACCACATTTTCTGTATCCATTCCTCTGTTGAGGGGCATCTGGGTTCTTTCCAGCTTCTGGCTATTATAAATAAGGCTGCTATGAACATAGTGGAGCATGTGTCCTTCTTACCGGTTGGAACATCTTCTGGATATATGCCCAGGAGAGGTATTGTGGGATCCTCCGGTAGTACTATGTCCAATTTTTTGAGGAACTGCCAGACTGATTTCCAGAGTGGTTGTACAAGCTTGCAATCAAAACAGGAACACGGCTTGTTGACTGTGCAAATCAGGAGATGGAAGAGGGCTTGGGAGTCCACACCCTCTAAGTCCTAACAGGCTCATCTGGCAGGGACATACTATGTATAACACAGATGTCTGTCTTTCTCCATCTTGATGATGGTCTCTATGTTCCCAGCAACAGTAATAGCCCATAGCCCATTTCTTCTATGCCATCATTGCTACTATTTCTTAGAGATTGGGGGCAGATTAACATAGGCCCAGAATCCTCAGTTCTTTATGGAGTACTTTAACGTTTATGGCCCATGTTGCTGATAAAATGAGACAATGTATGTCAACCCAGCATAGTTGGGGTACAGAGGACTGTACTAGGAAGGGACCATAAAATTCAATAGCCCATCTAATATCCATCCCAGAGAACACAGCATTAATTACTTGCTAGTATATGTTTCTGCCTCAGTTTCTCTTTTGTTGCCATGAGGGCACACTCTGACCAAAGCAACTTAAGAGAGAATTTCCTTTGGCTCACAGTCCCAGAGGAGTTACAGTTCCCCATGGTGCGGAGGGGTGGCTTCAGGAGCATGATGCTGGCCCATTGTACACTCTTTTGGTTGTCAAGAAGCAAATGGAAACTGAGACTGGGCTATACAACATCAAAACCTGCCCCTTAGTGACATTCTTCCTCCTAAAGGTTCCATAGCTTTCCTAAACAGCACCACTTGCTGGGGACCAAATGTTCAAACACACAAGCCTGTGGGGGACCACATCTCACATCCAAACCACAAATATATCTTTAAATGTCACCCACTGATGGAGATCGTTAGAACTGGAAGGATTTGGAGCATGAGGGAAGTGTGATCCAGTTTTCTGCTTTCAGATCTGAGAATTATGCTATCTAATAGGGGAGCCATTTGGAGGCATACAGAGGTCATATGTTTTCAGTGTTCTCAGTTGTGGCATTACATCAGCAGAAATTGTATTGTTTACAAGGTGTTTTGCATAGAATATTCCATAAGTCACCCAAACAAGCAGGTCCCTACTCTCTCATTCATTCAGCCATTGACTCAGTAGAGGCTTATTGGAGGCCCTGCTGCATGCCACATGCTGGCTGCTACACTATAACAGCCAGCAGAGATTCACTGTTAAACAAAGAGCTATAGCCCCTGTTTTTTGTTTGTTTGTTTGGAATCTATAATCCAGGTCCCCAAGATTAAGGTCCTTTCTGTAATTCCTTGGCCCCCATTCAGACAGGGTACTTGGTGGAGGGAACCATCGAAATCACAGGACAGGACTCAAAATTCACTATGGTTGTCATCATACTTCCACCAAAAGAATCACCATCTCTGAGTGCCAAGGCAGATACTAAAACTGTATAGACAGGAGCACAGAAGCCCCCACAGAGGCAACTTTTCCCATGCTCATATAACCAATGATCTTGGCTGAGGATGAGATTTTTTCCAAGATGGGAACCTCTCTCTTAGGCCCATGCTCTTCTGGAAGAGGAAGCTCTGATGCTTGGCTCTTACCCAGTGGTCCTCAGTTGGTCTTGGAGAATTTCACAACTAGTCAATAAGAATGTGCAGCCATGGTTGAGAACTACTTATTTGAATGCCTGCATTAAGACTTGTTACTGGGCTGTAGATCTACAGCCTGCCTCACAAGTATGGGGACTGAATTTTGGATCTACAGATCCATCCAGTGTAGCTGCCAGTAGGGATGGCAGCTCACTTCTAATTTCAGCCTCAGAAGGCTGAAACTGGGGAACCCCGGAGGAAGCTAGCTAACAAAACTAGCTCTATCTGTTGGGTTTGATTGAGAGTCCTTGCTTCAAAGAACAAGGCAGATAAGAGATCAACAAAGACTCTTTATATCATGGAGATGAAGGTAGAGGTGATAGGGTGGGGAGTGGTACATGCATAAACATGCAGGTGTACCCACATGTACATGGGACACCCATACACACATGTGCACCCACATACATACAAACATGCACATTTATACACATATCACACACACATCCCTGGCAAACATGAAACATTCTTCCCCACAATCTATCAAAGTGATAACAGGAGACAGGCATGGCAGCATGTGCCTTTATTTTATTGTTTTATTAGCTTACATTTCAAATGTTGCCCCCATTCCTGGCCCCCCTTCCAAGAGTTCTTCACCTCATCCCTCTTCCCCTTTGCCTCTGAGAGGATGCTCCCCCCGCCCCCTCCCCATTACAGCTACTCTGGAAGGAGGGGCTGAACAATCACTTGAATCCAGTCTAGACACTATACAAGAGCTTATTTCAAATATAAAATAAACCAAAGCCGGGCTTGATGCACGTGCTTCTTACAGCAGTGCCAGAGAACAGTGGGAAACTTGCAGCTCACTGCCGCTCAGCCCACAGTAGCAGGTAACTTCCACAACAGTACAAGACCTTTGTCTCAAAAAAAAAAAAAAAAAAGGATGACACCCGAGGAACAGTACCCAAGGTTGTGACCTTTACATGCACAACATACACAGAGAAACACATAGCACAGGCACACACACACGGACAGACATGCACACACAAACACAGAGAAACATACAACACAGAAACATGCATAGATAGACATTCATATACACACTTACACAAACACAGATATAGATACCCATGCACATACATAAAGGCACATACACAAACAGAGAGACACACAGATGCAGAAACACGCAGAAGTACCAATACATGTAAACATGCATGCACACACATGTGTAAATACATACATGTACACATTCACACCCAGACATACCTGCACAGAAATGTACATGCACAGATACAGATACCTATATGCACATGTAACATGCAAGTAAACACATAAGTACACATGCAAAAGCATATACATGTACCTGTACATACATAAACAGTCAAACACATGTACATAAACATGCAGACACACATCGCCAACCTATGCACATAACCTATGCCAACAGGGACTCCAGTAGTTTGGAGTTGTGGGGTGTTCCACATGTCCCTGCAGGTACATACAACCCCCCACTCCTGCTGTTTACTCTCTGGCTTCTAGAATCGAGAATAATTGCCAAAGGCCACTGATAATAATAAAAGCCAATATCTGATAGACGGGAGAAAGCTGAAAAAACATGGGTTCCAAGGGGAGTGTTGAAAGCCAGGCTTTGTTATAAGAGACAGACCCCTGTGATCCTCTTCCCCCAAGCATTACAGCTCTGTTCTTGCTGCCTTTGAAATAAAGCTCCCTTCCTGCCTCCCTCCTCACTTTCCTGAGCAGCTTTAGGGGACACACACAGGACAAGGACTCCCTTAGGCTGTCTGAATTCCATTCAGGAAGAACAGATGACTCAAGCCATGGCCGCCAGCCCTGCCCACTTCTCTTCCACCTGCTCACAGCTGAAAGAGTCTGTAATGTACCTTGTCATCTCAGCTCCATGTTCTCTGTTCCTGGCAACCCTCAGTTCTCTCTAGGTCCTAAATAAGACTTGTCTAGCTTTACAGAAACTCCCCCAGAGTCACCCCTCAACACCCCACACCTGGGGTCTCTGCTCCCTTATCACCACCCTTTCCCTTCTTCCTGCCACAGGCTTTTTCACACAGTCTTAGGAAACGCTCACCACAGCTCCAATTTGTCATTTATTTGGGTGATTTATTCAATGACCACGTGTTCTGTCCGTACTGAATTGTAAGATTGCTATGGGTAAGAGCTACAGCTTATCATTGGGCTTATTCTTCTGTGTATCATTATCAAGCTACAGTGTGCTTCTCACTGATCTCTGACATCTGCTACAGTCCCTATATGGACTCACATATGCATTTATCAGACTGAAGAAATGGATGAGTAGGTCAATTTGTTGCTATAATGCCTGTTCCTTTGTTGCGATGACTCTGGGTCCAAGAATTAAGGCTGTCACTTGTGTTTAGACCTGCACCATCTTTCTTTACATCGACATGGTCTTAGGTAAGGGAAAGGAGTGGATTCTAGAGACGGACAAGTTCAGGTCTCTTCAGAAGCTACCTTTGTAGGTGAGTTGATTGAGACGGCATCAGAAGGGGATGGCACATTCCAGTGCCTCAACAAGTACCAGGCACTCTGTTCAGTTAATCTTTACAGTGGCTACCAAGGCAGACATTACCCAGCCTTATTAAAAATGGAGAGAAATTAAGTAATCTGCTCAGGCTTTCATAGCTAATCGACCCGTGCTGTAGAATACAAACCAGATGTTTCTGAGACTTTTAATCCTGCCGCTGCCTGAACTTTTCTTTAACTTTTTTCCCCTAAAACAGGATTTTTTACACATCCCAGACTGGCCTTGAACTCACTACATAGTTCGAGATGACCTTGAACTTCTGACGCTCCCAACTCTACCTATAAGTACCAAGAGAGCCAGTGTGCACCACCAAACCACTGTTTTATATAGCACTGGGGCTTTATCCCGGGTTTCAGTGCATGCTAGGCACTCAGTCAGCTAGGCTGCACACACACCCCTGAATTGTTCTTTAACAAAACCCAATGGCCACTACATAGCACACAGAGCTAGGGGATGCCTAAATCCCAGGCTATAGGCAGGTAGGACTTCTGAACCCACATAGCTCCTATGATCCCATCCCCCTCAAAGCAGCAGCCAAAGACAAGAGTGCCTCTGGGGGTCTTGAACCTAGATCTTGATTATCCCAGCTAATGATATTTAAATTATGCTTGTCTGTCATAAAAATATATTGCAACCTGCTAAAAAAAAGTACTGCCTGCTGGTAAGTGCTGCTGGCGGCTTCCATTTTTGTCCTTTCCCCTCATCTTGTTCTATTTCATGCTACCCTAAAAGATGCTGCGGTCCCATTAAGCATTTCTTGACATCTGCTACTTGAAAAAAAACCCAACAAATCCATCTCTTATTGTCCCATTAACATTGTTTTATTGAAAAAGTAATAACAAGTGTAGTAGAAAAAAATCAAATAATACAGTAGGGCATACAGGAAAGTATCTCTCTCTCTTGCTTGTAGATCCCCTCCCACTATCACCGCTTTCTTGGGAAAGCTTCTGGAACTCTTTTATATAGACGAAAATATGTCTATGTGTATATGTGTATATGTGTATATATATACATATGTTGTTATACATATACTTCTAATGGCTAAAAGTAAGTCTATGTTTTGAGGAAGCAATAATGTACACCATCAAACATTTCTCGGTAATCCTACCCAGATTCTTACTTCAAACTTGTAATTGCCTTCTATTTATTTATGTGGTTGGAATTCATGACTGGAGGTACAAGGAACTTGGCAGCACCCAGGCGTTTGGCAAGAAACCCTTCCTTCCCTTATAGTAGTAATTAAAAGCCTGTTCCAAAGTGGAAATTAATCTGGTACTTCAAATAAGCAGATATTTATTAAGCTACTAGAAGCACCCTGGCGTGGTACAACTGGCATGGGAATGTGGGGATTAGGACCTTGCAGTGTGGGACTGGATAGGTCACTTCATCTCTCTGAGATCCTGTTTCCTTCCCAGAAAGCTGAGAAAACCAGGCAAGATATTTTTGCCAGATTCCTTATTTTTTCTTTTTTTTACTATTTTACAGCTGCAAGAATTCTGTTTGAAAATATACAAGGCTAGCATCTGGAACATGGCTCAGTGGGTAAGGTTGCTTGCTGTGCAAGCATGAAGACCCACCTGAGTGTGAACCCAGTAGTCACCTGAAAGCCAGGCATGACCATGCATTCCTGAAACTCCAGAGTTAGGGAGAGATGAGTCCTGGAAGCTCTGGGGTTAGTTGAGACAATGAGACAATTGAACTTCCACATGAGTGAGAGACCCTGTCTCAAGGGAATAAGGTAGAGTGTGTAAAGACACCCATGTTGTGCTCTGATCTCTACACACACACGGTCACACACACACACACACACACACACACACACACAAACTATTACACATGCACAACATGGGAACACACATATGCAAAGATGAAAGGGTTATTAACAAAAGTATAACTATTAAAAGAATATTCCAGAAAGAGAGCCTGGGTATTTACCATATGATAATCATTGTTTCTGCCAACTAAGTATCCCCGGCTCTTTTAAGTACATGGTAGGATTTTAAGGACCTTCTTATTAGGGCTCACCCATAGTCACAAGACTTGCTGAGAGTCTGTCAAATGGAATTGGACATGCATAGAAAAAATATATATGTCCTTCCATGATCTTGATCTCTTGGCTCTATTTTCTGGAGCCTTCCTTGGTCTGAGTCCCTAAGCAAGGATACCATGGAACATAGTTCCAGCTAGTCCTCAGTGGAATTATAGTGAAAATAAGAAACAGACCTTAATTTCTTATGTCAGTCATATATATTAGACATTTGTTGATGCTCACATGACTAAGATTATCCAAAGCATCATGAATATGCTAGACGTATCTCTTGAGAATACAAAACTACAGAGCCAGGGCAGCAATCTCCCAGCAGCCACAGGGCTCGGTGTGAATGTTTGAAGGCTTCTTCAGTGATCTCCAGAGCCATTTTTAATTCTTAGTGGGATTTTCCCTTGTCTTTCTTCCCATCTTTTCTCTCATCTTTCTTTCTTTTATTCTTCTCTGTTCCCCTTTAATCTGTTTCCTACACTCTTGACCTATTTCCCTATTTTATATTCCATCTTCTAAGAGCTGGCTCTCCCCTATCCCAGCCCCTCCCCTGTCTCTCCTTTTCTTACAAAGCATTTTCTTGACACTTACCCCCTGAAGATGGCTTCCCTGGGTCTGCCTTTCAGCTTCATAAAGCCCCATGTGATCTCCACTTCCAACCTTTTTCATGCATCTTTCTTCTTTCTTCTGGATCCCCTTAATCTGCTTTGTCTGAATTCCCTAACCAGAATGGCCAGTACCTCCTCAAATATGTTGTGAGCCACCTTATCCTCATTGACTTATCCAATGCTCCTGAGCAACTGATGACACTTTCTTCCTTGGGGACGAGGGGAGGTGTCTTTCAATTTCAGTGAAATTGGAAAAAATTTCAAATTGTTGATATTGCCTTATGGTTCATTGGTTATTTTCAGAATTCATACCATGAGTAGGTCATAGTACCACCAATGAGAAGCCCCAAAACTATCTATCTGGCAGAGATGGATAGGGCTGAGGAGTTACAAACCATGAAAATGCTATGGGAAGGGACAAAATTGACTCAAGAGTTTCTCAAAAAACTCTGCCAGGCAAGGTTCAATTCCAGGCAGTATTAGCTGGGCAATTTCCAGATGTTAATTCAAAGAACACTCAGAGCTGAGTGGGCAAATATATGAATCAGAGTTATGAGCAAGGACTAGTAGCAGCAGGTGGGGTGTTGGAAAGGGGGGCTTTAAGAAAGGGGTGGAAGGATGGTGCTACCTAATTGTGTTAGTTAAAGTTCTCCTGGAACTCTACTCAGGGGAGTAGAGGATCATCTTCTGGAGTTGCTAAAGTTTGGATCAAAGGCATTCCTTGACAAAAGATGCCTAGAAATCAACACAAACATTCACATAGCTCACCCTGATGGAGAATGGATTGAGGGAACTGGTAATGTCTTAAAAAGGGAGCAGATTGAATCAGTTTGTCTTGACAGTAGATATAGGAAGGCAATTTTTCTAATTGGAGTAGCCATGGAATGATAAAGGGAAAAGGCTTCATGAGACATTGAAATGGACTTCAATAAGAGCCATAATCCCTACCATGGAGATAATGGTCTGGAGCTGTGGGGAAAGCATCCAAGATGGAGGACTAGGTGTACAAAGCCTTTCAACACATGTTTGTAGAATTTCATTGGCCATGGGAGAGTCATGGTCAGAGGCCAAGGATGAGTCTCACAGACTTCCTCCTGAAATATCCTGATTTCTACCTCTCCTTAGAGATCCACTTTTTCCTAGATGGTGAAGCTGAGCACAAGTTTTCTGAAGTAGGTGACATTCTAAAAATCATGGGACTTTGCAATGCAGCTGAGTGTGAGACCCTAGAATCAGATAGCTTGTTATTTCTTAATTCACTATTCAATAAGAGGATGGATTGCTGTGACTAAAGGCTTGACAAAAGGAACACCAGGAGGGAAGGATTTATACTGGCTTATCATTCTGAGGGACACAGTCTGTCATGGAGGGGAAGGGATGGGAACAGGAGGTGGAGGCAGCTATTCTTGTCGAATCTACAACCAGAAAGCAGAGAGCAATGATGCTGGTGCTCTGTTTACCCTTCTCATTTTTAGTTAAGTCACAGCCCCGGCCCATGGAATGATTTTGCCCACATTCAGGGTAAGTCTTCTCACCTCAGTAAATCTAGATAATCTCCCTTAGACAAGTCCCAAAATTTGTTTCCACCACGAGTCTAAATCCCATCAACTTTACAGTCAAGATTAACCATCATAGAGAGTGAAAACAGGGAGGTCACCTTAGCTCCCTAACCCTCTTATTTTCTCAGTCTGGGATAAAGTAGATATGTAAACAATCAGATAGCTGCTAGCTCTAGTGTTACCACTGTAACTGTGATTCTGAGAATTGGAACATTGCTACCTTCTTTTGGTAATAGAGAAAATCAGAAAATTCATCATAGCCAGTGTTCTCAATTAGCCCCACAATCAAGACAAAGGCAACTGATAACTTGAAGCCAAAGTCATATGGCTGTAGCTCTTCCAGGGAAACAATGGGTTCTGATTCTCTTCCAACACTCACACACACACAAGTGACTCCACAGGCAGAACTGCAATCCTGTGGGAATACCCTGGTGAAATATGAACCTGGCAGGCACAGCAAGCCACCCTCATCTCCTTGAGATCTGGAACTGGATCAATGGGATCCAACAAGAACTCTTAGCACACAGAGGTTATACTTAGATCTGAGCTTCCAACAATGGCCTCCATAGTTGAACCCTTAGGGAATGAGGCCATCTTTACTTTGAGTTTGTGTGGAAGATGAATATGTGCCTGAGATGGTTTCATGGTTCCCTACCTGGCTATTACTGGTCTTTGGTAGAGGCCATGCTGCCCCTCACACTCAGAGCCCATTCCTAGCTCAGTGAGGTCAGTTGCTTTCAAAACTGTATGCCAAATGCATTCACAATGTTTTGGATCCAACTACACAAACTTTGGGCTGAAAGGGAGACAGTTTTAGCTCTCAGACTGCTTCAGCAACATATGATTCTCCTCCACAGAGTGTCTCCCATATGTCCCAACAGATTCCCCACACTTATCTTTCCTGTGAAGTAGCTTAGATCAATCAAGAGACAGGAGTGTTGTGTCCCCATTGGCTATGGAACCCCAAACATATTGCTTCACCTTTCTTGACCTTTGCTGTCCCAAACACAGAGCTGGCTCCTATGTCTGATGGTTCTTTGGCTCAACACTGTGATTTTCTGAGGCAGGAGAATACAGTACTTAGACATTATCTATGACTAGTGCCAGGGGAGCCTCTGGTATTGTAGTATCATCTCCATTGGGTCTGTTGCTGCCTCAGTCTCCATCCTTCCGCAATGGAAAGAACTCTTTGCCTCAGAGTCTGACTCAGCTTCAGGTAGCTTCACCACCATGAACACACAGCTCACACACTGCCCACTAGTACCTGTGTTTTTGTGGGGTGGGTCCCCACTCAGGAGAGGCTGGTCAAATCCATGTCAGGACAGCATCGTGTCACGGTTCATTTTCGCTTTTGAGGCCCATTTTGTTTGGAAGACGCTTGTTGTCTAAAGCAGCTAAATTTAGCCATATTTTGTCAGCTAGAATGTACGCCCTGAAGAGAAGGCTAGCAAATCTCTGCCATGTCACACTTTATTAGTCATGCAAGCACTTAAAAGCGAGCTAGGAGAACGGCTTCCTAAGACTTGGGGTAGCAACAGTGCAAAATGCTGTGCTGACTCTTTCAGGAGTCACCTCCAGCAGCAGGATGGAGGAAGAGCATGAAATCCCCTCAACAATGAGTTGTTTCTTTGCTGTCTTGCAAGATTGACAAATGGGATATTCAAATGAAAGAAAATATACAAAGCGGGATAGATAATGTTAGCCTAACCTTTCTGTTTGGCACACCATCACCCCTGACACACACACACACACACACACAAAACACTTCAATTAGAAGTCAGAAATACTGTTTTGGTGGCACTTGCCTGATGGCTTAAGAGCTTGGACCAGGCCTGGAGGCGATGCTAACCTTTGCCAGGGGTCCACTTTGGAGCTGTATCATCAGAAAGACACTGCTCCATATCCAAGGGGTTAGGTGTGAATTCAGCTCTCCTGACTTCTAAGTCTAGGTTTGTCCTCTATTTAAAATCAGGGTAGACACAATGAGGAGTTGGATTTACCCAGAGTTTTGAGAACAAAACGTGCCTGCCTTGGTTTTGACTTCTTTTTCCTTTTTATGAGCCAGGGTCTTAGTCTAGCTATGAACTCTGTGTGTAGGTAAGGACGACTTTGAACTTCGGATTCTCCCGTCTCTATTTCCCTGGTGCTGGGATTACAGGTATGCACCACTACCTCTGTTTTGTGGTATGCTGGGGATTAAATCCAATGCTCTGGGCATACTAGCCAGGTACTTTACCAGCCACGCCACATCCCTAGACTCTTGGCTTTCATTTCCAATGCCCATTGTTCTCTATCAGGACTCTGATTTCTCCAGCTATGTCCAAGGATCACGATATATTCTTCTGGCCAAAGCTGTGCCTATCTAGCTACCACATGCTGTCTATGAGTCTTCTGCAGTTGTTGAACACAATCCCCTTTCTTCAGTGAGACATGAATCTTCTTTTTGTATGAGGCCCATATGATACGAAGGCAAACCTCTTTGCTCCCCACAAGGGACAGAGAAATGACCACAGCTTTTGTTCTTCCATGTTTCTATGGCAGGTTGACAATTTAAAGTCTCTTCTGGCAAACCCTCGAACATTTCTGGAGTGGCTAAATAAAGACAAATGCTTAATTCAATATGACAAGATGCCTCTAAGCATCTTGCAAAGAAATCGCTTCAGTGTCCCGACCCTCAGCGGGCAGCCCACTCTCTGGGAATTAAAGGTCCAATGGAAACACCAGTCTGGACTGCTAGAGGTCTGGTCTAGAAGGACAGAAAGGGATTCATGTCCTCTGTGGATTGGCTCTCAGAATGATAATGATGGAAACAGCTCCAAAAAGGCAAACCTGGGGTCATGGTAGTGAAAAGATCCATGCAAGGCTGAACTGCTAGTTACAAATATGGGTCATCTGCCTGGAAGGCTAACGGGTAGTTGCCTAGTGGACCCAATGAAGCAAACCTCTTGACTTTGTCTCCTAACGAACTACCTGACCTCAGGCTACACCGAACCTCTTAAGTCTGTTTCTTCATCTGAACCAGGTAAAGTGTTCTTAAGAAGATCTCGGATCATTAAAGATCCAGCTAAACACCCTGTAGGGAGTAGAGGCTTACCAAATGGAGGCTGTTACTCCTGAGGGGGGAACACACCAAGAGTTGCAGCAGTTCACGGAAGTGATAAATTTGCTGAGGCGGTAAGGAGACTCGGTCAGAGAAGAGTTAGGTCTTGGCCTTATGCCATTCAGATAGAGAGTGGGAACCAGAGGGTGCTCTTGATCAGGAGAGTGTAGTGAGAGCCTCCTGGCAAAAAAGAACCAGTTTAATTGATGATGGGTCAACTTGCTGACCTGGAATAATAGAAAAATTGTTTATTGGAGATCAGGCTTTGGTGGTTAGATGGAAAGCAACTTGAGTGTCAAGCTAAGGAAACAATACTGGTTAACTGAGGAGTAAAAAGAGAGGGGGCAGAGGAGAACCAGGGCTGTGCAATGGTAGCTGTGTTCCCCCCAGACAGCAGACTGATCCATTGAGCTTAGCAACTTTGAGGCTGTGGTAAGGTTGCTGCCATTATGTCAGGAGCTGAGTCACATATGTACACTAACGAGGGGTCTGTATTTTCAGAAGACCTGACATCATCATAGTATTACTTACATCATGGTTTTGAAGCCTCCCTTTTGAGTGCTTTTCTAGAGGATCATGGAAAGGGAGATCTGGTACTCTGATCCACCATGATTTCAGAGGGGCAAATCACCTTACTCCATAAATACCCATCTTTTTAAACTTAGAAACCAAGTTACTCCCTGCCTTGGGATAGCCCACCTCAAATTCTTTGGGTAGTATTGCTTCCATTGGCTTTACTAAATCCACTTCTGCTTAATTGGGCTGAATTTTTTCCTTCCAGAAGACAAGAACGGAGATGGTGTCCTAACAGAAGCAGGTCCTGCAGGCAGTTAGGAGACCATGTTTCTGACCAGAGGAGTGACTGAATGTAGCACGGCAATGTGTGAGTGACCCAGAGGGTGAGCAGGAATGGGGAGAGCTCAGAAGTTGGAAATGGTATGAACATTCTTGTAGCCAGGCAGCCCAGTGAGGAAAACCAGAAATGAAAACTTGTGCCTGTTGGAATGAACGGGAGAAGATGAGTGTGAAGGATATTTTAAAGGGAGGTTGGCAG
Source organism: Mus musculus (assembly GCF_000001635.26). Classification (NCBI taxonomy): domain Eukaryota; kingdom Metazoa; phylum Chordata; class Mammalia; order Rodentia; family Muridae; genus Mus; species Mus musculus. The sequence continues at coordinate 68,338,066 of NC_000075.6, forward strand.
GAGGAGCTCATCTTCTAGTAGGAAAGAGAATTTAATTAGCTTTGTAAAGTGGAGAGGGAATATTCATGGCTTGTTGGTTGAGCACTATATTTTAAAGAAAAGGTGTCCCAATCCACAAATCTAAAAGAAAGGAAGCATGATAAATGATTAAGCCACAACCACTAAAAGACTTTAAGATGATAAAATGAAACGCAAATGAAGATTAAATGCGCAAGATCTGAAAGTCTTGGCTGAAACACAACCCCCGAGGGTTAACTTTTCAGTGTGCATCTTCCTGCTTCTCAAAGTCTTTCCTTCGTGGACCTAGCTGCTGAAAAATGATGGTTGTGTATTAATTGCGCGGGGTGTGCAAGCGCTGATAAACCTTCTCTTGTTTGTATGAGAAGGTGCATGGAACTTGTTTGAGTTTTTCTTAATGATTTCTTCCTCGTTGCCCCCCCCCCCCGTCCCCGTGTGTGTGTGTGTGTGTGTCTCAACTTACTGGTGATGGTCAGAGTGCCCTTTCTCATATTTAGCAGAATTTGGGTCCTTCAAACTGTTCCATGAAGGAAGGATTCATACAGACATAAACTTAAGGGTTAACTTGTACCAGATGGAGATTGAGAAGGAGAAGGTGACAAAATGTATTAAAATATAAAGACATAAGATTGTCAATAAAGTCACTCAAAATGCAGACAACCCCTAACTTCTCAAGGGTGCAAGTAGAGAGAGGCATTCCTGTGCTCACATTACAGCAGCAGCTGGTTCCTCGGGGGAAGGTTCTAGCAAGTTCTGAATGCTAGTGGTGGGAGTGCCAAAGGTCTGAAAGGTAGATCTCAGGAGGGCTACTCTTTGTTGGATGCTGGATTTAGAGCTCAAGGAAGAAAGGTATGCCAAGGCTAGACCTCTGAAAAGGGGATGCCAATCTGTTACTGCAGATATCTCTTGCTAGGAAACTTTTCACAAATGTTGGGAGAAGGAACAGACTGGCACTTAAAAGTAACTGCTGCTGATATGAAGACACTGTAGGATGAGCTTCCAGACATAAAGCAGACAGGAGGCCCACTGGAAGTCCTTCCTCCATCCTCCCTGTCTCCAGACTCCCCAGTGTTACCTAGTGCCTGAGTCTAGCATGGAGTCAGCCAGCAATCCCAGCAACTGTGAGCAGATTCAAGAGCATGGGCATGTGGGTAAAACTGCTTTGAGATTCCAGCTCCCCTCTAGATGGGCTGCCATGAAAAACAGCTAATATCAAGTGCTGGTGAGAATGTAGGGAAAGAGGGAGGCCTGTTCACTGCTGCTGGGAGTATGAACTATGGAGGGATCTCACAAACTAAAACTTCCATATCATTTCTATTTTCCAAATTAAACAAACAAACAAACAAACAAACAAAGACATGGCTCAGGACAAAGGTCTAAAGAGAGGCACCATCTATAATAAATCTGTCCTACTGCCCCGCCTTATCATTTTCTCTCTTGGAAACAGGACTTGTGTTCATCTTATCCAATGCATTATTTCAGTCTGATAATCCCTGACTGTTTTCGTACCTGAGGAGATAGTTTTAACTTACCTTAGTTTTCTAATGCTTTTCACTCCTTTTAGTAGAGACTATATCTGAATAATGATCTTTTTCCATAATTCTGTTTTAAAAAATTAGATAGTGTGTGCGCGCACGCACACGTGTGCATCTTAGTGTAGTCCTTGTGGAGGCCAGAAGATGTAATAGCTCTGCTGGAGCCAGAGTCTCAGGCAGTTCTTCTGTTTTGGGACACAGGCTATCTTATTCGGGCCTGGGGCTCTCTGATTAGATTAGGGTGGTTGCCAGCCACAAAGACCCTCCTCTGTCTGTAGTCCCAGAATCGGGATTATAAACATATACTACTGTGCCCTTTCTTCAAGTTCTGGGGATCAAGTTTAGGTCCTCAATCTTGAATATAAAGCACTTTACCACCCGAAACATCTTCCCAGCTCCCTGGTTTTCTAAGAGCTACCAAACATGAACTTCTTTTTTTTTTAATTAGGTATTTTCCTCATTTACATTTCCAATGCTATCCCAAAAGTCCCCCATACCCTCCCCCCCCCCCACTCCCCTACCTACCCACTCCCACTTCTTGGCCCTGGCATTCCCCTGTACTGAGGCATATAAAGTTTGCATGACCAATAGGCCTCTCTTTCCACTGATGGCCTACTAAGCCATCTTTTGATACATATGCAGCTAGAGACACGAGCTCCGGGGGTACTGGTTAGTTCATACTGTTGTTCTGCCTATAGGGTTGCAGATCCCTTTAGCTCCTTTGGTACTTTCTCTAGCTCCTCCATTGGGGGCCCTGTGATCCATCCAATAGCTGACTGTGAGCATCCACTTCTGTGTTTGCTAGGCTCCGGCATAGTCTCACAAGAGACAACTATATCAGGGTCCTTTCAGCAAAATCTTGCTATTGTATGCAATGGCGTCAGCATTTGGAGGCTGATTATGGGAATGATCTCCTTAGGCTAAACCTCTTTGGAGAAATTCTAACCAGCTAAGAGAGAGATGCACAGGCTTGTCAGAATCCCACCTCCCTCTAGACATATTTAAAGAACTGACAGGTCCGAGGGCAGAGTTTCTGGTCCAGAATACACCCCCTTTTGAAGCATGACCAGGAGAAGCCTCTATTGCCTCTCTTAATAGGTCAGTCAAAACAGGCACTTACTGTGTTTATATTCAGGACAGCAAGGACCTAAGCGTCTTCGGTTTGCTCATGCAGCTTCCTGTTTCAGCAGCAATAGAAACAGGGCTGGTAGCAATGGGGAAAAAGCAGACACAGGATCCCTTATGGGGAAGTTTCTGATTTGGTGCTGTCCACTACTCCATCTCCGCAGTCACTCTTCCCTCACACAATGGGAGAAAGGGGAAAACGGGTACTTTTGATCATAACAGATGTTGGAGCCCGCAAGTGGGAGGGGCAACAAGTTACTACATTTTCACAGGACCTTCTGTCCTTTATCTTTCACTTACCCAGGCTCTCAGAATCAGCTACAGATAGGCACTCCTCTCCACAGCCCTCCTGGACCCGTGATGAGTCACACCAGTCCTCTGATTCCCTCACTTGTCAGGGACAGCCACTCTTTGACCTCCTGGCCCTGAGCTCAGGGTTATGTAGCTACAGCTGCCTTGATTTATAACATCTATTTGTTTTGTGGTTTGTTTATTGTGAATTTTAGCTTCTATATGTCTACCTCAATTCACAAGATCTGCAACTGATGGGCAGAGATAACTAAATATAGGCTTCATTTCCAAACTTTGCTGGATATCCTGGTAACATGAAATAATAATAATAATAATAATAATAATAATAATAGTAATAATAATAAAAGCATAGTAAAAAGAGGCAGTTTCCCAGACCTTGTATCCCTCTGCCTCCTCAGGTCCTAAGTCTGGTGGGGGTCACTATTTCCATGCAATAAGTATGTATTTGAAGCAGTAGCCAAAACCAGCAGATCTCTCTCGGGCTTTTCAGTACAGCTGAGTAAAGGCTGAACTGTTATTTGACAGTGAAGGGAGAAGTTGAAGGGGATTTGAAGATGGAAGCCTAGAGGCTATAGAGGCAGCCTCCATCCCACCCACTCCAGGACTTCACGTCCAATGCCAGACTCCCTTAAGATTCCCCCAAATGACAGATGGCTCTCCTGGATGGCCAATTGGCACAGATGTGATCACAGCCTCTAGATAAACAGTAGTCCTTGCTGGCACTCATAGTAACCTAAATTTCTCCAATTATAAATCCAACAAATGCCATAGTCTTGGACAGACCATGATTTCAGGTCCCACGGCCAAGCTAAGGCAGTGCCACATGAAGTAGAAGATGGACTAAGGTGTCCAGAAAGCTGGGGCTCTGATCTACCTCCTCCCTTTAACACTGGAGTGACCTTGGCCCCAGTACCTCCCCTCTCTGAACCTCTGTGTCCTCATCGATGGTGACCATAGCCAGGATGCTTCTTAAAGCCCTATGCCCATGCCGGGCACCAGCCATTTTCAGTTTCCTGCCTCTTGAGAGCTAGCAGAAGTTTGTTTGGATTTTCTTCTATGACCATGAAACACCATTCTCCAAATTTCTGGGGGTCTTGGGAGTGGGATGGTATCCATTGCCTTCCCTTGCCTCTGAGTTCTGCTCCTGGCCACTCTCATGAGTTCTTCACTCACAGCTTAAGGCTGATGCAGCTCCTTTACCGTTTAGTCCATTTCCACCAGCGAGCGACCACATACACAGAAACCTCCTACAAGAAGGCAAACTTCAAATATTTAAGAGCCTGATGGAGAAAACCTCAAGGATGATCCGATCCTGGACATCCTGGCACTTGAACTCCATACCAGACCTAGGTTCCCAGTCTCCTCCCAACTCTCAGTGTTGCTTGAAGGGACTCTGGCTAACGTGATTATGCCAAACATGGCTCTGGCAGGCCTTGGCCTTCTCCCTAGTTCTCTTTGTCTTGCTAAAAACAAAAAACCTGTTAGATTATATTCCTAAAGCTAGCCACCAAGATCTATTCCCTTATTTGGCCACTTCCTCCTCCTGAGGCTGACTACCAAGATCAAGCTATCAAAGAATTTAAGTCTAACAATCAAAAGCCCACCTGATTAACATGTCCAATTAAAATTAAATACCTCACCTTAATGCCCGGGTTTCCCTTTTACCATTATCAAGTGCCATTTGCCTATGGGCCTTATCTGTCTTCTCTCTATCCAGGGACAGTCCTTTGTGCCCCTGGCACAAATAACCCCTTCTTCCCTTGTTCCTTTCTGATTTCTCCCTCTTCCTCCATCTCCTTTCTTTGTCTCTTATTTCCTGCCCTCTGTCTGTCTGGGGCAAATAAATCTCTTTTGTGCTGAGAATTTGGTCTTGGGGGATCTTGAACGGATATGGGTCCCTTCATTGCTCACAAGCATACACTCCGTTCCTCCTAGTCCTATCTGTCAGCTTCTCCCTGTGCCTCTGTGTTCCAATTCTGCTTTCCTTTGAAACCTTATTTTAGAGACTTTATATTTCCACTCTTAGATGATCACAATATGTATTCTCCTCAGTGTGACTAGCTTAAGAGTAATTCAGATGCTGTTAACACGACACACGTGTATACATACACATTCACACAGCACACACACACACAAACAAACTTAATCCCTCCACGTTTTAGAGTCCTCAATATGTAGGTTTAACAAGAACTCTTGGACACCTGCTGTGTTTGGCACAGAACTGCCCACTATGAGGTCTACCAAAAATGATGGATCCAAATTGATGCTTGCCCAGATGGTAAAAGAAGGTTTAAATGTATGGGAAATTGATTATGATTTAACTGCCATGGTATGTCATGACGAACTTAACAACAAGAAGGACCAAGCTGCTACAGAGAGAGGGTACCAGAGTGATGCCACTCACAAATAGGCTGCCTGCACTAGGTAAATGTTTCTAGAGAAAGGATGATTCTTTGATCCTAAGGAGCAGTCAACACCTTTGCTGAGATGAAGGATCATTGACTTAACTCTTCCTGGCTTGAAAAGCTCCATCCCAGCCAGTATGGAGTTGATACCTCACAGGTGGCTGCTGACCCTTACCCAGTCCTCCCATAGTCACACTTGCTGGGCACTTACTGCAACATTTATTAGTGGTTTGTATACAAATTCCTGTACTTGTGGAGTTCCATTCTAAAGGACTCAGTGATGATAGAGGCAGGTTTGCATCTAAGTCCTGTCATTCACTGATAATGGACCCTTTGAGTCAGGCTGTCGGCCACCGTATTTGCATTGGTGGCACATGCATGTGCAAACATGATGGGGATTGAGTAGGTTAAGGGATGTGGAAAGTGAGACAAATGGCCTATCCACACCCAGGGAGGGACCCTGCTCTCACTTGCCCTCCAGTTGGGACCCCCATCTCTTGTCTTTATAGAACTCATCCATCTTATGGCTGCCTTCAAAGAAATGGGTATGAGAACACCTGGGAAGAAGAAACTGGTCTAGGTCTAAAGGTCATAGGAGAAACTTCAGAGAGGAGGTGATTTCCAAAATGAGTAACATTTTTCTGTGCAGAAATCAGGACAGTGCAACCCTTGAGGACTATAAGTGTTAAGGGATCCAGAACCTCCCAAAAGCAGAAGTTCCAGGTGGCTGGTGCAAGATTATTGAGGTGAGGGAGACAGGAGACAAGGGAAGAGTTTGAGACCTGAGTAGTCTGCGGTCTCACTAAAGCCTTCTGGTTTTTATCACATATGGATGGAATAACCTTTACCCCATGGATTCAAATGCTCCACCTGCCTCTTGGGTAATCCTGGTCTTGACGTGAAGGGTGAACTAAGTAACAAAAGCCTCCTACATAGAGGGACAGACACAAGAGGTTAATTACCACTGTCCCAGTGCATATCAGGCTGGACTAAGCTGGGTGGTAGGAGAAATCAGAGGCAGGTTTGCCCTGGTACAACTGATGCTTTATCAAAATCAACACAGGAACAGTTATGAGTGAGGAATACTGACATCAGTATGCTTTCTGTATATCAAGAATTGTACCGCCTGATTAACAAGACAGACAGTTGTTTTGTATACATTCCTCGAAGGTGACCTGCAAGGTCTTATTAATGATTGCTGGGGAGTTGCATGCTGGTGTGAGAGCCCCTCTTCTCTTGCAGACATTGCCTGAAGATGTATCTGGTTGCTGGATAGAAAGTGCCTCTTTCAGAGTCTCTCCTTAATATGATGAAATCCCCAAGCTCTAGGGGGAAAGTGGGCCATTCCGTGCAGAAGCGATTATAAAAATTGACTTTTAAGTTGCTTGTAGATTCTATAACGTACTTCCCAGCCTATGGTGTATGAAAAGAAAATGTGTGGCAGGTCTCGCCTGGAAGGCAAAGGCTCATCACACGCTGGCAATCTGGTGCTCTGGCTAAAGATGTCCTCTGGAAACATTGACTGAAGGACATTGGGGCTGGCTCTTTCCTCCCTCCTCTGAAACCTGCTACTCAACAGTTCAATTTTAGCTCCTCTAAGTGGCTCTCTGATTCTATATTGTTAAGTGAGAAACTGTTTTGCAAGGGTCTCTAGATTTTGCAGCTGGGTTTTGGGAGGCCATAGAGAAGGAGTCCCATAAACTCCCTCCTAACCTGCAAACGCCCATTAAACAGCTCTGCCTGCACCTGGAACGGCAGAAATTGCTTGAAAATCTTCAGTCTGTAGCTATAATTGCCAGATCAGAGGTAGAAATGTGAAATTTGGGAGTCATTGTGGATGGTTGTGAAATGGCCCCTTTATTGCCCTTTCTTTTGGTAGAGTGTTCCTTGGGTAAAGTCATTTTCAACTCATTGGCTATGGCTGTAGAGTGTCAAGGTGATCAATTAATGGGGACACAGCTCAACATTTTAATGCTTGTGCTGAAGAAATAGGTAAAATAACAGAAATGAATGTGGGGGTATAATAATCTGCTATAAGTTTGGGGAGGGCTATCTACACCATCCTGAACACTTCCAGGTTGGCTCCAGTTGTCATGTATTGAAAACTTCTTACAGTTGGTTAGGGAGACAACTCTTTTTAGTATCAGATATTCATATTCTCTCTCTCTCTCTCTCTCTCTCTCTCTCTCTCTCTCTCTCTCTCTCTTTCAAAAAAGGGTTTCTCTGTGTAGCCTTGGCTGTCCTGGAATTCACTCTGTAGACCAGGCTAGCCTTGAACTCAGAAATCCACCTGCCTTTGCCTCCCAAGTGCTGGGATTAATGGCGTGTGTCACCACTGCCCAGCTTCAGATCATCTCTTAAATCCATTTTCATGAAAATTCAGCCCTTTCTAGATAGAGTGGGTATTTAGCTTTTTCAGCTAGGGGTGTCTGACTATTTGGGGTAGGTTTCTGATTGTACTGTATTGGCCACAAAATGGATTCATTGACCAATAAGGAAAAAAAAAAAGGCGTGCTCTATTTTGAGTTAGATTCCAAAAGGAAAGTCAAATGGATGTCCCAGGAATATTAGGTATTTTTTCTTATTGTTATGATTCAACAAGTAGCAATGTAAGGAAAGAAGAGTTTGTTTTGGTTTACCGTTCAACCATCTTGTCTATCTTAGCTGGAAACCCTGGTGGTAGAAAGAGGGAGGTTGTATTAAATTCATATTCAAAGAACAGAGAATAAACAGGTTATACAAACACAAGGCCTACCTCCAGTGAACTACTTTCTCCAGCAAGGCTCCACCTCTTAAAGGTTCCACAGTCCTCCCAAATAGTACAACCAACTGGTGATCAGGTGTTCAAACACAGGAGTCTTCGGGCGAAGGAGGGCATCTCACATTAAAACCAGAGCAGCAAGTGATATAAGGGAGTGGCTTCAAACTTTAGCATTTCTCTACCATGCATACTCAGAACTGTTCTCTATGCCTCCCTTGTCTATGGCCAGACAGCCTGTCTGGAACTAACAACCTACCCAGTCTTTATTATATACTAGCTACTGTTCTACTTGTATTATCTGACTCAGTCCTCAAAGTAGTTAGTGCTAGACCCACTTTTTCAGGCAAGAAAACCAAAACTTCAGAGAATCACACAGAAGTCTCAGGAACACACAGCTCTCTCTGTGTATTAGCCTCACATTGTGAAGCAGGCCATACATCCAAGTGTCCCCCATTTAACTGGGCAGTGTCTCCTAAAGCCTCTTCAAATGGCCCATCACAGCAAAGTGTCTTTAGACTCACTATGTATACAGTGATGACATTAAACTTTGGAGACTCTTGTTTCCCATCTGGGTGCTGGAATTAATGCCATACACCACCATTCCTGGTTTCATTGGTGCTGGGTATCAAACTCAGGGCTTTGTGTATGCTAGGCAAACATCCTACAAACTGAGCTGCATTCTGAGCCCATATCATGGACTTTTAACAGATTTGCCCTTTGTTATCTTGAATTTCCATTTAATTCATATGATTTGTGAATTTTCTTCTCAAACATATTTTAGTCTGGTTAAAGTATCGGCCTTGAACACTTGTGCTGTAGCCTACCAGAAATTCATGAGAGAGAGGTGACACAGAGGAGGCAAACCTTCTTTCTAGCCACAGGGAATCTGAACTCCTCCTTAGTTCTGAGTCTTTCTGTCTCTCTTTCCATCTTTCACTGGGTCTCTGTCTCTCTGTCTCTCTGTCTCTCTCTCTCTCTCTATCTATCTATCTATCTATCTATCTATCTATCTATCTATCTATCCATCCATCTCCAGTAAGGACTAGTTGACTCTGCTCTGACACATAGGAAGTTCTGACTGAGAACAGCATCCACCTACCTCTTAGCAGTAGCTGGAGCACAAGTGGCATTTTGTGTGTGTGTGTGTGTGTGTGTGTGGCTTGAATTGTGTATGACTCACTCTCCACTGCTGAATGCAGGGTCTTCAGAGATGGGGAGATGGTGCGGCTGAACAGAAGACATTTTCCCCCCTTTCCGGAGATTACACAGAAAAAAAATGAAGGCAGAACTTGCAAAGTGGCTTCTGTGTTCCTGGAGTTGTCATTTTTATCACTCTGTTTGGCTGTGAAGCTGATTTTCACACAGGCCTGGCGGTTGTGAAAGTAAACACAAGTATAGCATTAATACCCTGCATATATTTCCGTGGAACTGACACTCAGTTGAAGTCAAGATGTGGTTTGCTTACTCACTGTTCTTGGAAGCTGTACACACTGACTTCATACTTATGTTTCCTCATAGACTTTCCAACTAACAGTCTCTTCTCCTCGACTTCGACAGGGTTTTTTTTCTTTTTTAAACAAATGTAAGCATATAAAATATGCTCAAAATATCAAGTGAGTAATTTGCAGTCTCTTCACTTTGAGAATCTGCCAGGCCCACTCACAGCGGCCTTCTGAAATATTTTGTGCTTGCAGATTTGGGGTAATTCATTTAGCCCTTTGGGTTTGTAGGGCATGGACTGAACAAAGCTGTCATGCCTTTCTTTGAACTAGTCGCCCCTATTTTGTGAGAAGCCTCACCTGACCAGGTGACTGAGCTGATGGCCTAGGTTCTCCAGCCACCAATCTTGAATGTCTTAGGAATGGGGCAGGAGTGTCTCAGTCATGGCTGCTTTGATTGACAGGTGCTCATACCAGTGCTATAACTGTGCCTGGCATGCAGATGCCACTCAGTTTTGGTAACGCCCAAATTTAACTTCTCCAGCAGTGGGTTAATGACTTTTTTTTCCCTGTAGTAATGACCTACTGATAGCTTTGTAGTCTGAAGCCTCTGTGGATGATTAGTGCACATTTGATATTCAATTGAAAGATACAAAACCCTAATCCTTCACTTTGCAACCTACTTGGGAGGGGACAATGAGAGATCTGACAAAAGACATTAAAAATTCAGATTTTGTGTTATAAAGAGGGTTACAGGGATAGCTCAGTTAGCAAACTGTTTTCCTTGTAATCACAAGGATATGAATTCGATCTCAAAAAACCATGTTTTATTCTTTTAAAACCAAGTGTATTCAAACATGCTTAGGTTCCTATGCTAGGCAGGCAGAGTCAGGGGCATCTTAGTTAGCGTGACCTGCTTGGGGAGCTTCAGGCTAGTGAGAAAGAAAAGGTAGACAACAACTGGGGTCTTCTGACCTCCACATGCTTGTGTACACACACACACACACACACACACACACACACACAATCACACCAGCACTCACATATAGACAAACACAGAAAGAGAAAGACACATACACACACAGAGGTCAAATTTTAAAAAGTCCCCCAAATAGCACAGTGATTATAAATTGCATTTGATTATAGAAAGTAAAAAGGGGGCATAACTGATCTGAGTGGTCTGCATATGTGGTGTCTCCTCTACACCAATCTCCAAGCTGCTTACTCTCTCCTGTCTCATGTTTCAACAGAGTCTGAATCTTTACACGGGAAGGAGGTTGCTAATGTTTTTATTGCGATCACATTAAGGCCTGTAGTATGTGTTTCTCAAATAGCTTTATCAGCCCGTCCATCTTTCCGCTCACTGAGTTCATCTTTCCTACCACCTGCCAAAGCATATTGCTTTCCTCCACATGTGTCACAGCTCCCGAATGGCTGCTAGCAGGCATGTAATATGTTCACAGCTATTAAAGATGAAAACATTTTTCCAAGTGGGTGGTGGTTAAAAGATGTTTGTATATCAATCTTGTATCTGACCCCCATCCGGAAGTCTGTTTCTGTTCTTTTGATGTATACTGCCTATCTCCATGCAGATGGCAACATATGCATTTTGCTTGCTTTTTCCTCAAGTATGTGTTGTGTGTGGGTGTGGGGTGGGGGTGGGGGGGTACGCACTCGTGCTCGAGCATGCATCCATACAATCTCACATGCGTATGTGTTAACCTACAGAGACAAGAAGGGAGTAACAAGCCTCATGGAGCTAGAGTTACACATATTTTGGTGTCTCCTAACATGGGTGCTGTGGTCTGAACCATGGTACTCTGATATATCAGTAAGTTCTTTTAACTATGAAGCTATTTTCTCCAGATCCTCAAACACTGAATTGTTGAATAACATCTCTCCATTCTCAGGGGATTGTGTCTGTATTCAGGTGCTGCCTATTGGCTTACTGATTGCATCCTAATCCAACTAGCTGTGGAATACAATATGAGTAATTGTTAAAACCCATCCTGCTCTGGGATGCCCTCTACAATGGGTATTAGAAAACCAGGGTGGAAGTCTATTGGGCCTTTCGGTTTTACTCACTTTTATGTTGATATAGAACTAGCAGTGTGCCATTTGACACTAGGATGCAGATATAATCAAAGCATTAGTTGACTCCACCAGTTCAATGTAATGAAACATAAGGGTTTCAGGAAAAAGCCTCAGCTTTCATGTGTTTCAAACGATGACTAGAAAATTCTAGAAAAATAAGAAATAACTCAGAGGCTCAGAGGTCTGAAACAAGGTGTTCTGAAAGAATTAGAAGTGACTGCAATGCATAACAAGGAGGATAAGTGTAGAAAGTCCTACAAAAGAAGCTGGAGCACCTGACATCAACAGACAACAACCCTCAGCAACTGGGTGGATGCTGAGGGCAGTCAGATCCTTCAGTGCATCCATAGCTACCAGGATCACCCGGACTCCAAGAGCCATCAAATTGCCAAGTCTTCTTAAATTTTTTTTAATTAAATGTTTTTTTCAATTTTGATTTCCACAAATTTTGAGTTAGTGGGGGAATTATTTGCTGCCTAGCTGGTAATAAATTGGTTGGAGAGTTATTTTGGGTTCTCCTAGACACAAACCCAAAGACAAGGATTTGAGCACACGTAATTTAATTGTGAGGTAATCCCAGGAGAAGGTGAGTAGAGAAAAGAGAGAAGGCCAAGCAGCCAGTGGCATTGCTGCTGTGGTAACTAGAGTCTTCAACTCAGCTGGAGACGATGGAACGGGAATACGATCCTAGGATTCTTCTACCCATGGGCTGGGGAGGTGACTTAGACATCAACACCTGCTGGTCATTTGTGACAGAGTGCTAGGATCGAGAAGCTGGCCAGTCCCTTGCATGTATGACCTGATCTGTGTGTAGGCAGAGGAGATGCTGGAGCTCAGAGTTCTTATATGAAGCGATACATGTAGGAGCTTGGGAGGTAGTGCAGTCTATACAGGGCGTGCCATGGAAGCAGGAGCACCTGACTTCAATCCCCAGAACTCATTTCAAAAGTATTCTTGGTGTGCTGGAGTCCTTGGTGTGCTGGAGTCCTTGTAATCCTAGTTCTTGGGACACAGGGACAGGCAGACCTCTGGTGTTGTTTGGCTAGCCAGCCTATCCTGCTCGGTGAGTTCTAAGTCAAGAGAGACACAGTCTCAAAAAACAAAACAAAACAAACAAACAAATAAACAAAACAAAGCAGACAGTGTCTGAGGAATAGCACTCAAGGTTGTCTTCTGGCCTCCACATGCATGCGTGCACACACACACAAACACACACACTTCTGTACACAACTCTTACACATCTATATATACACACTCCCACAAAGGAGGTGCAGATGGAAGTATGTCCAACAGGCACTACAAAAGGACTAGGGCACCAGCAGCCTCTGCTATTGACTGGTATTTGCACCCTAGACAATCTTAGAGTACCTACAAAGACTTGCCTATGTAAGTCTTCATTGTCTTCCACAAGTACATAGAATGTTAAGGCTATAAAGTATGACTGTCTATCTTGTTCAAATCTCTCCATGTCATGCTTACAAATGTCACCCCAGCCTTCTTTTAATACCTAGGGACTTCCTCCTTTCTTCTAAGGACACCAATAGCTTCTCTGGATGGCTGATTTAAAATGTATCTGTTGATAGTCTACAGAGATTTGCTCCTATCCATTGGCTTTTGGCTGCCTGCTTACAGCTCCTGAATTCTCATTTCCATGGGTTTCCAATATGTGTGTCAGAATTACCAAAGGGGCCTTTAGAGTACAAGTAATATACCAGGGCTTGCTTGGGATTTGAGTCAAGACTTGGAAAGTCATCTCAGGGTTTTCTTATCTGACTGGTCCAGCTCGGGTCTGTGAAGTAGTTTGGGACCAGTGCTCTGTATGACATCCTTTAGCCAAAGCCAAATGTAGGCAGCCATGACATCCGTTCTGTGAAACCCCTATCCCCAGAGCTCTCCTCTGCATCGGCAGGCTTCCCAGTCCCTGCAAACACTGCCAAAGAGTGGATCTGGGTCCCTTCAGCATTCCCTTCTCTCTTCTAAATATAGGTGTGTCTATTTTCACATGGAAATGTAGCACCAAGAACCAAACAGAATTATGATCTGAAAGTGTGGAGCACAGGAAAGTGATCTGCTCTTATTTTCCAAATGCTGAAATGTAGTTAGTGCGATGTCAGGTCATGTGACCAGTGTGAGGCCAATTGGATTCCTAATGAACTAACCAGTGACAGGAGCTTCAAATCTCCCTGTTCTTATTTTGGTAGTTGGATTTCCACTTTAACTCCTCTTTCACATAAGGACTGTATTACATCGTTTAACAGTTTCCTCAATTGTCTGTATGGTCACCACAACATCTACCATAGGGCAAATGTGTAGAGGGTGAAAGTTGATAAAAATTAGATAAACTGATATGATTAACATGCAAGTTAATGTAGTTTGTAAAGTCTTGCGAAGCTCATGATCTATTAAAAATAATAAGAGTGCACTTAGGGAGATAGCTCAGTGGGCAAAGCATAAGCTTGAAGACCAGAGTTCAAATCCCTGAAACCCATGTAAAACTAGGTGTGAGAGTAACCTTCCTGGGTTTTGGTGGTGGTACAAGTGGTTGTTGGTTTACTGTTTTGTGATGTCTTTCTATTGTGTAGGCCTGGCTGTGCTGGAACTCATTGGAACTCAAGACCAGATTGGGCCTGGGCCTCACAGAGATCTATCTTTTTCTGCTGGGGTAAAGATGCACACCACCACACCCTGGGGACTTCCTGCTTTTATTACTATAGTCTTTTGTTGAGGTGTGTGGCAGTCACTTAAGAGTTCCAAGAAGCTTGAAGGCCTGGCTTATGGAGCAAGATAAGACCTTGTTTCAAACAAGGCAAGGAAGGTGAGAACCATTGCCCAAGGTTGTTTTCTAACCTTTGCATGAGCTCTGTGGACATGTACACCCCTTCCATACACAACACACAACAACAACAACAACAGAAGGTAAAGAAGTCGGGTGTGCAATAAGGTGATAGCTTCAGTTTTGCCTTTAGGTTTAGCAGGCAAGCATGGAGCTCAGAAAGCACACTAGAGGCATACATAGGGTTGGAGTCTAGTTAAACGTTGTAGAGATGTTTTTCCTAGGTCGGGCTATTATTCATAGATTGTATCTGTGTGTTGTAGTTACAGGACAGTCACTTGGGAAAACAACAAGCACAATGTAAACTGTGCTTGGCTCTGAAGACCAGCCGTCCAGGTAACCCAGAGACTGTTCTCAGTATATACATCCATTCAGATACTCCTGAAAGATTTCAAAATGAAGTTCAGGTATGTTGCTTCAGTCGTGTTTTCTTGATGTCATAGATTAATGACCAGGTAAGGAGCATGGTCTAGTCTCAGAAACAAACCATTAGCAAATTATATTTCTGTGTATAATTCTAGTCCTCAGATTATTTGGTCGCCTTAGTGCCATTTGGTTCCATCAGAAGTTTTGCCTCAAGCCTGGCTTCCTTTAAGTTTCTATGAATTGTTTGGAGATGTGGATGAATCAACTTAGTTTAGGCTAATCTACCCCCAGGTAGAAACTTTTAGGGAACACACATGCGTACAGAGTACTTTAATTCAGAAAATAAAGGTAAGGGGCTTACTTAAGGGTGGGAAAGGTACTCAGTCATTAAGAGCACTTACTGCTCTTACAGAGAGTGAGAGTTTAGTCCCAGCATCCACACACTGACACACAAGTACCTGAAACTCCAGCTCATGGGAATCAGAGGTACATATAATGCCTATAAATGCATGTCGGTTTATAAGCACTTACACAATAAAGCAAATATAATTTTTGTTTTTTAAAAAAGATGAGCTGAGAAGATGACTTGACAGTTAAGCACACATACTGCTTCTTCGGAAGAGTGGCATTCACTTTTCAGCACCCACACTGGGGAGCCCACAACTGCCTCTAACTTCAGCTGCAGGGTATCTGACTCCCTCCCCTTGCTTCCTCGGGCAAGGAATTGTACTTGTGTACACATATCTCCCCTGGGTCCCCACATGTATACGTACACATAATTAAACATGAAAAGGAATATGATAGTGCAGGGTATGTTCCACTGGAGAAGTCACTCCTGGGATTGAGTTATCCCTTAACACAGCTTTCAAACTGAGCTGAGGAAGTCCAAGGTTCTCCAGACTTTGGGTGTGTATCTGATCTCTTCTGTAATACGACCTGCTTTTAAAATATTTCTCCCACTCAGGTTTCCCCTAGTTATTCTTTGAGCATAAATCTCATCCTCAGATAACTTAGGCATAAAGGAATCTGATGGAGGAGTAGAACAGACTCACCAAGTGTCTCCTCCTCATTACAAGTGAATAAGTAAACAGAGAACCATAAATAATCCTATCTATGAAAAGAATAGGGTGGGGTTTCTTTCCTAGATGACCCAAATAATTATTGAGGCATTAGGGGAGTCTTGATATTTGAGACATACAAAACTCAGTACAAATGTCTGGGTATGATGTCATTATTTCCTACCATATAAAACCTCTTCAAGTTTTATCCCAAGGAAGTGGGATCAGGAGTGAATTCGTCCTGTTGAGATAGTGTGGTCACGATTTTGCCTTAAGATTTAATTAGGGTCTTGATATAATTTTTGCCTTAAAAGTACTAGTAGTACATGCTCCCCTACAGTTTATGATGATCTGAGGAAAATGACCCTCAATGGCTAACACTGATGTTCTAGAACAGCTTTTGACCTGATTAGCACAGCACATAGTTTGATAGGTTTTTTTCTATCAAACATTAAAAATCAAATGCCTGATCTGTTGTCTCATTGGACTCCCACACATAGATTGCTCAGTCAGTGTCTCTCAGATGGTAAGACGTGATAGATCCTGATTCCCCCTTTGGCATCAGGGGCTCATTGTAGACAGTGTGTTACGGAGGGTGGAGGAGGAAGCTGGATTGCTTCCCAGTGCAGCAGGTGCTGATGAGATGCTAAATATATATGAATCACGTCTGAAGTTGAGAACTACTTTGGCAGTGGTTATGCCCCTAAATCTCTCTACAAAAATAAAGGACACCCCTCCTGACACTGTGGGTGCTCCTGACAGGTGCCCTCAGCTGTCAGCCTTCTTAGGGTTGACTGAGCTTCTCAAGACTGTGCCTCTTTGCACAGGAACCCTTCAGCGAATGATTGGTTGAGCCAATGATTTGAAATGCTACGGCCCCCTCCTGAACTCAAGATAATACTAGAAGGGCAGCCTAGCACCCAAGCTCTTCTGAGGTTTTGGAGGACTTTTCCTAGGACTCCATCACAGCTCAGCCATCTCCCTCTTTGCAGTTCTGGTTCTTTTTTCTCCTGTAGCTGTCAGTGCCAAGAATTATCTATGACCGAAACCTGTATGCTAGGGTCATGAAGATGGCTTAGTAAGAGAAGTGTTTGCTGTGTAAGCACAAGGACATAAATTCAATTCTCAGAACCCACAGGGGTTGGAATGAAGAGATAGATAGCTCAGTGGCTAAGAGCCCTTGATGCTCTTTCCTGAGGTCCTGGGCTTGGTTTCCATTCTTAACTTCCTGTAGCTCCAGATTCAGGGGATCCAATGTCCTCTTCTAGCCTCTATGGATACATACATATACACAGACTAATTAATGCTGTCTTCTGGTTTCCACATGTGTGTGCAAACAAGTACATGAATATTCTTATGTGTTAGTGAATTTTATGTCAACTTAACACAAGCTATGGCTATCAGAGAGGACAGAGTCTCAATTGAGAAAATGCTTCCACAAGACTGGGCTCTATGTAAGCATATAGGGTATTTTCTTAATTAGTGATTGCTGTGGGAAGGTCTAGCCTATTGTGGGTAACATCAGTTCCTGTCTCCAAGGTTCCTGCTTTGTTTGAAGAAATACAGTTGCTGTCCTGTATTCCTCCAATAATGAACAGTGATATGGAATTATAAACAGAGAAACTCCTTCATCCTCAACTTGCTTTGTTTGGGACATGGTGTTTCATCACAGATATTGTAACCCTAACTAAGACACGTTACATACATGAAAATACAAAACCTGCAATGCTAACCTCCATCTCAGAGCCAGCAAGCCTGGGGAACCAACACTTTGGTGCAAGTAGGTCGTCTTGACTTTATGTTATTGTATTGATTATAGTTCTACTCAACTTTTGACCCTTCCCCCACAAAAGAAGGATGAAGTCAAAATCAACATCTTAGTGTCTTCAGATGCCACTCTGAGAACATGGCATTTGACCCATACTTATGTGGCTTTTTCTATCATACGAATGATAAAGATTTTCCCTAAAGGTTCCCAGTCCCTCTTCAATGGGATTCTGAAGTCTTAGGAACCTCATTTGTTTGACACCCCCATGTCCCGGTCTTCTGAAGGACAGCTCCACAGGAAATTCACTGCCCTGAGCCATCTTGACATACTGACTCACTCCAGAGAGCCTGGGGCTTCATTCCTTCCCCAAACTGACTCCTCCACGGCCGTGACAGGAATGTGACAATTATTAATAAGTTCAAAATGGTCCACTTGTATTTCTTCTTGGCTCCTAGAGAAATGTGTCTCTGGGAATGGTTCCAAGGTGTTGTTAGTTCTGTCCTCTGGCGGATCCACAGGTCCAGCCAAAGAGCGTATGTGCTCCAGACCTGAATGTTCTAACAGCCACAGCTCTGTTCTGGACATGGAGGACAAGCTGAGTCCTTCAGCCTCCACTGAGGTCACAGGGCTCAAAGTTGTGTGGCCAGTTTTGCCAGAGACTGTGTTCACTGTTATGGTATCTGTATATAAACTCTTGCACTGAAGTCTTTCCCAGCCTCCATGTCAAGCTGCCACCGGAAGTCAGCTGGACAAGGTACTAGGTCTTGATGGCAGGTTTCTCCTAATTCGAGTTTATCTTTTTGGTAAAGAACAGTAAGATGGTCAGCTGTGTCAAATGTTCACATCTTAGATCTTCTGGAAATGCTCTTGATGTGGTGTCTTCCAGGGCTTAACCATCATCTGGGCTAGAACATTCTCAGCCAGAGAACACCCTATCACAGTTCCTTTACTTTTGCTGTGATAAAATAGACTGACAGTCAAATTATAGAACAATGGGCTTATTTCAGCTTCTAGTTAAAGGGTATAGTCTATTGTGGTGAAGAAGTTACAGCTACAGACACTTTTTTTCAGACAACTGCGTCCAGGAAATGGAGCATGAACAGGAAGTAGAGCTGTACTATAGAAACTCAAGGCCTGTCCCCAATCACCCACTTCCTCCATCTCCTAAAGGTTCCACACCATTCCCAAACATGTAACCAGCTGAGAAGCAAGTATTCAAAACCACCTTTAGAGGACATTTCTCACCTAAATCATAACAATTCTGCCCTCTATTACCACCCAATACCATCTCTTTACCTCATGTTCGTCTGCAAAAGAATTTTGAATGAATTATTTCCCAGCGTCATCTAATCCATTTGAGGTTAAAATGTTAGTAATGACATTTCTGTCACGACAGCAGGACACAACTTTGTATATACTATGACTTTTCATCTCTCCCACTATCACAGAAAAAGATACTGCCTCCAAAAGTCCAACACTGAAGCCGCCCCAAAGAGGCCAAGTAAGTGTAGAGGAGCCTAAATTGTTCTGGCCACATGATCAGCCAGCAGGCAGTCGCCACACTGGCAGTTGAGCCAGGACCCAGCTGCATTGCTCTGATATCTTTTGCCGCCTTTGTGTCGAGGGCAGGCCTTCCCAGTCAGGCATCCCCAGCCACTGACTGAGTGTGGCAGCAGTGCCAAGACAGGCCCATTCCCAGGAGACACAGGACTCCAGTGACAGCTGACTTGGCTAGAGAATTCTGTAGTGTCCTTGCCTAACCTTTTGTGTCCCGTATGGCAACCTGAGGGCTTCCATCTGACTCCTTCTCTCTCCCTTTTCTGCCCACAGAGATGCAGCTCCCAGGGCAGTGTGACTGCTGTCCAACCTCTTTCTTTGCCCCATTTTTGCCCTCATAGGAAGTTCCCTTGATAAATCCTAGAGCATCAAATCCCTTCTTGGCTTCTGCTTCACAGAATCCAGAATCATAGACTGTGCAAGGATGGGATTTTTATGAATTGGATGTGAAATGTCCCTAAAAGCTCATTTTTCAAATCATCTTAGCTGCCAGCATCTTCTGTTTGCTAATTCCTTCTATAACTGATTCCCATCTCAGATGAGTTAGAAATGGTGGTCTCATAGCCTGGGAGATGGCTCAGTCTATACAATGCTTGCCTTACAAGCATAAAGACCTGAGTTCAATTCCCAGCACCCATGTAAAAATTCGGGCATGTTAGAATGCTCTTATAATTCCAGTGTTGGGCAGACAGTGATAGGAAGATCCCTGGATCTTACTGGCCAGCCAGCCTAGCCTCATTAGTGGGTTGTAAGATAGAGGAAAAAAGGATGTCTTAAAATCAGGGTGGATGGTGCCTAAGGAAAAGTGTTCAAGTTTGACCTCTAACCTTCGAATGCAAGCACACACACAAACATTCACATGAACCTGCATAAACAATTACACCAATAAGAATCTCTAAGCACACACATGCATACACACACACACAAAACTATTTTTTTAAAAGGGGGCAAGTGCCAGATAATAGCACTAAAATGGTAAGTCTAATAGATTAAATATTAGTCAGAACATTTCTCTATCTTGTCAGTTTTCCTTCCTGCTCCATTAGATGGGAGCTAAGAAAAGAACAAACTAGTGCATGAGAAGAGCTTAGTACATGCCATGTGTTTGCTGCAAATAACTTTCACAAGAGCATCAACACACATAGACAGGAGAGGCATCTGAGGTATGGAAGGGGAATATCATTAATCCAAGATTACACTATGATCCAGAGATGAGCCAGTGCACAAAGCTAGGCTTTTAGGACCTCAAAATGCATACCCTGTGCACTTGAAAATTAAGCGAGGGTTGCTACATCCACCTTCTGACCAAGGCATGAGGAAGCAAGCCTCAGGGCCATTCCCATGTAACAATCAGCCAGGGGTGAGTCCTTTCTGCCCTTGTGAATAGCTCAGCACTGTGAAGATTGTTTCTAGGGTCTCTAAACCAGAGGAGTGACTTGGTCTACCTGTAGAAGGATTTCCAGAATAGTTATCAATGCCATTTATAGCAGGAGGGAGTGGCAGGGCAGGAGCTGGTTCACGTATCTATGAGGATGAGACCAAGAAACAGACAGTAAAGTCTTCCTCTGGAAATCATAGCTATGCACTTTCTAGTCACTGGAACATCCTTTCACAACCCCCAGGTCCTCCCCTTGTGTGATTTACTTGGTCCCAATGTCATCAACAGACAGATATGAATGTGACTGAATGGGTTTGGAGTTGGTAAACTATGGATAGCACTCCAGAGTGAAGCACAGTTTTCTAGAGAAACAGGCTATAAGAGATAAGGATGAAGCCGATGTGGTTGCCAATCATCTGAATCTAATCCAAATACTGAAGAGGCTGTAATACAACCTGCCATTGTATACAAAAGCTATTCAATATTGAAGGGATCAATCAGGATGTAGAGGTTCTTGAAAAGTTTCTACATATTCTGCTATCACAGAACATTATGCCCATGTCTTTCCCCTCTTTGTTTCTTCCAAGTCTCCACCCCTTATATGAAATCCATTTTGAAAGTGAGGCTTCATATGCTTTGAATGAGTATTCCCAATAAGAAACAAATTGAGACCCTAGTTTTATTTCTTCTGAGAATATTTATTTATAACTTATATAAATGAGTACTTACCATTTGATAATATTTCAAAGCATTTATGTATTTACATCATGCTTTTCTTTCTCTCCTCCTTGAAATGGGCTCATTCTCATATCCCAGCCTAGCCTCAAACTGGCTGTGTAGTCAAAGA
This sequence comes from Mus musculus, assembly GCF_000001635.26. Classification (NCBI taxonomy): domain Eukaryota; kingdom Metazoa; phylum Chordata; class Mammalia; order Rodentia; family Muridae; genus Mus; species Mus musculus. The sequence goes on from NC_000075.6 coordinate 68,359,562, forward strand.
TGATCTTGAACATGTGACCTTCCTACCTCTTACTCCTGAGTACTGGCATTCCAGACTTGAACAACCATCCACTGTTCATGGAGTGCTGGGGAGTGAACCCAGGGCTTCAGGCACTTTGGGCAAACATCCCACCAACTAGCTATATTCCTATTCCTTGTACCAGGTTTTATATAGTAGGTGTGACTCTATGTTGATAGATTTTTAATCTGGTCTTATTAAAAAGCTTTGCCTAATCTCAAAGTAGCAGTGTCCCAGCATTTTCTCAATTTCATTTGTACATCGTATCATTAGTATGCTTTATCTTCAGTGAGACAATTGCTCACAGGTCTCTTGTTTTCCTGCCTATTTGGTGGTAAAAGGAGGAGGAGGAATAAAGGAGGAGGGGACGAAAAAAGAAAAAAGGTGGAGAGGGAAGGAAAGAAGGAAGGAAGGAGAGGAAGAGGAGGAAGGAGAAGGAGGAGGAAGAGGAGGAAGAGGAAGAGGAGGAAGGAGAAGGAGGAGGAAGAGGAGGAAGAGGAAGAGGAGGAAGGAGGAGGAGAAAAAGAGGAAGAAGAAGGAGGAGGAGAAGAGGAGGAGGAGGAAAAGGAAGAAAAGGAGGAAGAGGAGGAGGAGGAGGAGGAGGAGGAGGTGAATAATAAGAGCCTCTGACAGCTTCCATGTTTCCATTCTGGACTATATTTTACTTGAAACACAGGGTCTGGCTTCCTCTAGAACAGAGAACAGTGTATTTGCCATCCGATATGATAAGGATGATGTCATCCCCTAGAGCTCCAGTTGGCTGGGCTTTCTCATAGGACCATTATAAAAGATTTGGCTTTCACTCACTCAGGGTCTCTCAGCCACAACACAAGCACTGCAAGGCCAGGGTCTTCTTGTGTTCCCACAGTGATTCTGTGAACTTGGAGACAGCTAGCTGGACACACATGAGGTTTCATGCTACTTGCTGCCTGATGTTATACTTTTGTCTCTGACCCAGGGTTCTTTTGTCCTTTGCCAGTGTCCATGTGGTTTGTCAAGTTAGCATTGTCACAAGGAAGCAAAATGAGACCCCGCATGATTTTTGACAGTATCATTTACACATTTTTTGAAGTGGAATGTAACACTCTCCTAGACGTGTGGGTATTTAGTTTAGTTTGGTTTGAACAGTATGACCCCGTCCCATTCATCTAAAGTGTAAATACTCACTAATTTGTCTCAACAAACTGCCATAACCTGGGCAAAGACTTGCTGGGCATGTCTTTATTTTCAGGAGCAGAGTCTTTCTCAAAGATGACTTGCTTGGTCTTGGGTCCCTCAGATAACCTGATACACATCAAGGGATGCTATGACATAATCTTTAGTCCACATTCTTGGTATTTCTTTTTTTCATATAGGGTTTCATGTGAGACCTCAGGCTGATCTCTTTGAAATAATTATGCAGCCAAGGATGAGCTTGAACTTCCGGTCCTCCTTCTTCTACCTCTCTAATGCTGGAATTACAGGCATCCATCCCTATGCCTAATGTATGTAATGCTGAGGGTTGAGCCCGAGGCTTCCTGTGTGGACGAATTTTCTTCCAATGGAGCTGAATCCCCACCGCTGGTGAAGCTAATTTCTCTGCAAAGAAATGACGTCGTCATCTCTTCCCACTCCTGGAATACTTTTGGATACCCCTGCTCTCAATTCTATATACTTACAATGAATGATCTTCTGAAATTCATTGTGTGTTTAGAATGACATGTCACCCCACTCCATTAAAATGTATCATTTTTGCCTCATACTACATGTGAGCTCCTTCGCTTTGTTTTGCATTGGAGTTAACTGTGTCCTATATGGATTAGGTACATGTTCATATACCCCTGTTATAAAAAAAAAAGTGGACCCTCCCATCTATACAGTCTCCCTTCCATGACTGCTTCTCTGTTATATAGATGTCAAGACAGAAATTGGGGTGACAGGTGCTCTGTGCCCCTTCTGTTGCCCACTCTTAGGGAAAGTAATACCTTTCTTGATGAGAAAACTTAGACTAAGCCCCCTTAGTTTTTATTATGACTTCAGGTTTGAAAGGGAAATTGAATTTCTTTTTAATGAATCCTGCCTTGTTCTGAAATAACAATAGTAAAAATTTAAATATAGATTTTGTGTTTTGGAATTCTGGATTTGTGGAGAGAGAAGATTGGTAGGTTTGGGGTCAGGAAGGGACTTTAAAAACCAAAAAGCAAATAAAGCCAGCCAGATGTCTCTGTCCCACTCAGGGGCACACCCATACATGGTCAAGTTTATAGGGATGTGCAGATTAAACCATCAATCTCACTGTTCCCATGGTTAAGATATGACACATGGTCTCTGAAGGGCCAGGTAAGTCAGACTGGAGCCCTTGAGTATGGCCATACTTGGTGCCTGCCAATCTGGAGAGAAGCTCATTACCATGATATACTCTGAGATGTCACTGTTATGTTCCCTGACTCTCTGTCTCAAACTCTGCAGCATTGTGCCTTAATAGAACCCAAGTCTGAAGTCTTAGATGGTGACCACCTACCCTTGCAGAGGTGAAAAAGGACATTGCTTATGTGCACAAGGAAAGGAAAAGTGAAGGATATGGCTGAGAGACAGAGAGAAAGATAGAGACAGAGAGACAGAGAGAGAGACAGAGAGAGAGACAGAGAGACAGAGAGACAGAGACATAAGAGGGAAGGGTGATAGGAAGAAGAGGGAACATGTCCAGCCAGGAGAGGGAGGTGGGGTATGATTACAGATGTAAAATCTCTCAGGTCCAGTTAGATGCCCCATTCGTGTTCCATGGTCAAGCCCTATACGGAAATAGTTCTGAGAACTACTAAATGCATATTTACTGGAGGCTGCAGAGACCCATGACAGGCAGATTCCTGAATGCAGAAACTAGGGTGTGGGCATCAGAGGGCAGACAGGCAGTGGCAATAGTTACAGAACGATGGTGTTTGTGAGCCTTTTATTACTTTTGCATTGTGAGGAAGTCCTGAAACCTGTTGTTCACTGTTTCTTCTTCTCTTTAAAATTCCAGGAATGACCATGTCCTTTAGTTATATCTAGTTGCTAATGTGTTATAATATATTGCTCACCTACCTTCAGAACTTTGTCTTTCAGGAGACCAGATATGTGTTTCTAGAGCATTTGTGGAGGAAACACAGATTTCAAGGAAGCGTGCTGAGGGGAGGTAGCTCCACTCTAGGTAGTCTTGCCTAGCATATATGAAGCCCTGGGTTCCATCCCCAGAACAGCATAAGCAAGGCATGATGGTGCATACTGATAATCTCAGCATTAGGAAGATGGAAGATGGAGGATCAGAAATTCAAGGTTATCCTTGGCTACAGAGTTTAAAGCCAGTCAGGGCTATATGAGACCCTGTCTAAAATAGAGGAAAAGAATAAAACAATTGAGATGCACAATCATCCTTTGCAACATAAGGACTATGTTTTCTTTACAACTGGTCAGGAAATTTTGATTATAGGGAGCAAGGACTAATAACTAGAAATATTGAAATTCCTTACAAACAGAAAAAAAAAAACAATGAAATTAGGTATTTAGCATCTCTCTGGCTTTAGAATAAAGCCAAGTTTTTCTTGAATTATATATCAAATTTTTTCAAGCTACAAATTAGAAACAAGGATAATGAGATCATAGGATTGGCTTCAGACCCAACCCCTCATTTTCTAGAAGAGGAAAGTCAGCCTTAGAGATATGAAGAGAATCATCTGAGATCACAAAGCACTTTAGAGCCAAAACCATGTCTAGAACTTGGGATCTGGAGATGTCAGACATTGGTTTTTTGTTTGTTTGTTTGTTTGTTTTGTTTTATTGTGCTTGCTTGCTTGTTTAATGCAGATATTTTATTGAAGAATCAGAAAGAACTCCCCAAGTTCTCCCTCCACAGATGTTCTCCCTCTGGGAGGAGGAGGTGGGAGGTGCGATTGTAGGGGTGCGAGGAGACAGAGGACACAGAAAAGGGCTTCCAGAAACCTGAAAGCACACTTGGTTAACGTTACTCACACCCTTGCCCCTCACACAGGAACAGACCTTAGCTCTTCTGTTCTCATCCCCATCCTGTGCAGACTCCATGGCTCTACCACCATTTGTGGAGTAAGTCAGCCTCCCTAAGGGCAACATGCTCCATCTTCCTTTCAACCGCATTCTTCATCTGTGGCCACCCTGGCCTGAATTAGGCCATGTGTAGCCAGTCAAAGGGAGCATCCACACACAGTGGTAACAAGTATAGAGTGTGCAGGCATGCGCTTAGCATGCTCTTCACCATGTGAAAGCTGGGAAGTCCTCAGGGATTTATCCCACCTCTCTGAGGCTCTGTTCTCTTTGGGGATTGCTTTCAAAATTAAGTGTAATTTTTCTTGTAAGACACTAAATAACATGCAGATAAAAGTCGCTGTACATTGGTCATTGTATATGCAAGACCTGCCCCCTTGAATAACCTACCTTGTGAACGTCCTGGACAGCTCCAGCCCCAAGCTGAGCTGGGTTGTGCATCCAGTTTCACTGGATGTTAGGATCCTGGACTTGAATTCTCCTGCTCCAGTCCGTGCTTTGTGGGTCAGTATTTCTTGTGGAACCATTTGTGTACATCCCTCTCTCCCAGTAGACTGTGACTCCCCCCCCCCCACACTGTCACCCAGTATGGCTTCATGTTGCTTTGTGTGTTGCCAGCATGAATCTTGGTGGCCATAAAGAAAGGAGATGAAGGAAAACTAAGGTGCTGCTTGCTACAGGCTCATGGCCATCATCACCTACAGGGCCAGATGCTAAGACACCTCTGCTCATTGGCTCTCTGGGTAACACAGCCTGAGCAGGTTTCTGTCTTTGGTAAAGGTAGAACCTGAGATTTTTATGTGTCCTTGGTACAGAGTACAAAGCTGGTAAGGCTATATCCATGGTCAGGGTGTGAATGTGACTTTATCTTGCTGACAGATTCTAACTTTGACTAAGTAAGTGGCCATGGATTGGATATGATTGTGGCTGCTGACCCACAGTCAGCAAAGGACTAGATCCTGTGGATGGTCAAGCAAGATTGAGGGTGAGGACTTGTCCCCATCTGGCCTTAGAGAAGGCATGGTTTTGGCTGACACCATCTCTGCACCCTTGAGAGGACTTTGGGACAGAGGGATGCACACCACAGCCTGCTTCTTCTTCACTCTCTTCCCTCCCTCCCTTCCCTTCTCCACTCTTCCCTTCTACTGCCTTCCCCCTTTCCTCCTTTCCCCCCTCTCTCCTTATTTATTCTCTATACTTTACCTTTCTCCTCTTCCTTTCCCCTCCTCTTATTCCCTTCCCTCTTTCACCCTTCCCTTCTCTCTCCCCTCTCCTTTCTCCCCCCTCCCTCCCTCCCTTCCTTCCTTCCACAATACTATGGTTTGAACCCAGAGCCTTGTACATGCTACACACACATTCTACCATTGGGCTATAACTCCAGTCCTGTATCTATACATCTGACCCTCAGAAATTGAGATAATAATCTTGATGCTAGGCTGATAGCTGGGACTTACAGTGTGTGGATAGTAAGTTGTCATGCCCACAGCTGACAAACAGATTTGCTGAGTATCCACAGGAGGGCAACTTTCCCTCTGAACGGTAGTCCCCTAGACAAGGACTTTATTTGTGCTGTTCTCTGGGGTAAGAATAATGTCCGTAATAGTGAGCAAGGGAGACAGATAGTCAGCTTCCTGCCCTCAGGGTGCCTCTTGTCCAGCTTCAGGTCAGTGCATGAGTGATATTACCATTACCCTGCTGGCTGCACAGGGAACTTAAGAGAGAGTCTAGGCTTTTCTTCTAAGTGGCCAGTTAAAGCACTAGGGAGAGACAAAGCCCAGAGCCTTCCTAGAAGCTTTGAGCAAGGGAAATCAGATCAGACTGAGGGGGACTTTCAACACAAGCAGATGCACTTAGCTTTTCGGTTTTACTTTTTAAATGACTCTGCTTTTAAAATCAAGGCAAATGTGCGGCTCCTTCCATGAAATGAGTTTCTGACCTGGAAAGGCATCTGCAACCAAGGCACAAGCTGCTGCTGCCTAGCTCCAGCCAGAAGCCCTTCTGTGTTTTTGATAACTCTGCAGTGATGGAGATGGTACTAGCTCTGGGCCATAGACAGGCACTGTTATAATGGCCTTCCTTCACACCAGTCTGAGAACACTGTCTGGAGTAAGTCCCAGCACCCTTGCCTCTGGGTCCCTTAAATGCCTGTAGCTTTTCACTCCCCGCCTCCTCTAGGTAACTCCCCTTCCCTCTGAGCCCTGGCTTAGTGCACACCCATAGAAGCTCCATCTTTCTCTTGTCTCCTTCATCCATACTCATGGCCACATAGAAGCAGGGAGAGTCTTTAAGAACTCCACCGCATGGGCTGCAGAGATGGCTCAGCTCTGAAAGGCAAGACTCACAACCAAAAAGGCAAGTGTTCCAACTTGGGTCCCACCTTCCAGAATCAGGAACAGGCCTCAAGGATACAAGGCTCCTGGACACTCCTGGCAGCAGATATGGCAAGGGTAATGTTGAGTGATGGATATGACATGACCCACCCCTTGATATGGTCATTGAACATTTATGCATGTATTGAAATGTCACACAGTGGATTCAGTAAAAATAATTACATGCCTATTTAAATACATACATAGATTATCTGTCTTCTCTCTCTTTCCACATAAGCATATGTAACCTTAAGAAGCATGTGCACGGGCACACACACACACACACACACACACACACACACACACGTACACACACGCACACACACTTACACACATGCATACACACATGTACATATACAGCCTTTCTGGGGGTTGATGGGTGGTTGGCTAGTAGGTTTCAGTAAGACAATTTTCTAATCATTAAGTCACCCATCCTCTCTGCCCACTAGGGAAAACCCAAATACCCCTCCCTGGCCTCAACACCATTAGTTCTTGTTTTCAAGTAAAACTCCACAGTTCTCTCTCTCTCTCTTCCCCTCTCTCTGTCCCTCCATCTTTCTGCTTTTCTGTCTCTGTCTAAGAGAGATAACATATATTAGCCTCTCTGTCACCATCTATCCATCCACGGAGCCATCTACATAGAAAGAGTAAGGATAACCAGACAGAACAGTCTACCAGGCTTCCAGTACAGAGGTTCAACTCAATCTCTTATGCCACTGAGACAGAGACATAGAGAGACAGAGACACAAAGAGAAGGACAGAGACACACAGAGAGAGGCAGGGACAGAAAGAGACATAGAGACAGCAAGAGACAGAGACATGGAGAGTTATACTCATTTATTGCATTCATAATTCTAGCTGAGAGACTTATAGCTGTGTCTCTTTTGCCAAACTAGGCTCACTGGTCTCTATGACAGCATCATGTCATGGAGATGGCGTAAAGGATTGGAGTGATGCCTGGGACCCAGCAAACACTTGCCAGTGCTAGCTACTACTGTTAATGCTGTAAAGAGAGAAAATGTTGCTCTCAATATATTTAGTTTGAGGAGGATGTGGGAATATAAACAAGGCTGGCTTCCTCCCTCCCTCGTGGCTTCAGACAGAAGAACAGTTTGTCCTTCAGCCTTTCTCTTGCGTCCTGCCTTCACTCCTGTCGTGAAAACTCCCATTCCTCTGATCCCCATCTTGGTCAAAGACCCTTGGGGCAATGTCTCCCCTGGCTCCCTTTTCCAAAGCCTTGGATTTCACTGTCCCACTTCCCCATCTCATCTCTCCTCTCCCATGTCCTTGTCCCTAAGGCTTTTGCTAGCATCTGATCAGCTAATTTGTGCCAAAATGTTAATCATTCTTGGTTTAAATCAATCATCTTCCATCTTTTAATATATGCTCACACCATATATATGAAATATATAATCCCCATTAGCAGCACTGCCCTTCAACTACCCTATAATCGGAGCTCCCTGTAGGAAGGGGGTGGTACATCCTGGCAAAGCATCCAGTAAACTGCAGGAGGATTCTTATCCCACTACCTCAAGCCACTGAGGCTCACAGCAGGTACGGCCCCTGGGATCCACAGCTTTTACAAATGAAGTGTCAGGCTCTGGATGAGGTTGTTAGGTGGTGGACTTGGGGAAGATATATACCGTGGATCACTTTTTACTTACACGTGTCATCTGTCTTCCCCGATCTGCCTCCAAAAAGCAAACTAGCTGTGGCCTCTTACTCATTTCTCTCTGGCTTTGAAATATAATCTTGTATTAAGCCAGATTCAAGGCCACTGTCAGCTAGCATGTTCAGAACTGGCCTTGGCATGAGCATGTGCCTTTGTGAATAAGGAGGAAGGATGCAGAAATTCTGCAATCTACTTTTCCAAGGCAATGCATGGTTAAGGGGAATCTCCTCAATGGAGGGACTCTGGCTGATCAGCCTGGACTATAAAACTGGTAGAAAAGTCACAGTGGGCTGTCCGCTCATTTTTGCTCATCAGCCAGAGCAAAGTCCCCCCCCCCCCCACACACACACACTACATACTCTGTGTTGTTTATCTCCTATCCTAGGATGTCCTTCTTTGAATGATCCCAATATGCAAATTTCCCATCACTGAGCAGAAATCATGCTTTATCTCATTTTACATGTAATTCTCATGTGCACCCATATGTACACATTTGCCGGTATGCGTATTCACCTACTCAGAGTGTGTGTAGAGACAAGAAGACCTTGAGTGGTGGTTCTCAGGGGCCTTCCACTGTTTTCTTTGAGATGGGGTTTAAGATGGGGGAACTTCACAATGTAGGCCAGCCTAGCTAACTGGAGATTCCAAAGATTCTCTGTGTTTGCTTCCTGTCTCACAGTTGCTAGGATTAGAGGTGTATACCACTCCACAGGCTTTTTATAGAAATCCTTGGGATACAAACTCAAGTCCTTTCTCAACTAATCTCTCTAGTCCTTGGGTGCTTTCAGTTCCTGGAAGTGCTTAGTTTTGTTTCCATAAAACCATTTTAGCATAAGAACAAATCTCTTTTGTCCAATATTGTGTGGGTGGTTGTATGAGTGTTGCTGTAAGATAACCTGTTAATAATACAATTAACTGTGTATATGTGTATATTTAACAACTCCTAGATAGGCGGTTCTCCAGTCAATTAAACTGGGTTCTTGTAAGTGATATTTTTAATTCTAGCTGATTACAGTGTGCTGTCAACTTGAGAATAGGTTTCTAGAAGAATGAGAATTGAACAAACCAAAACTCAAAACAAGACAAAGCAGGATTTCAGCCTCAGTGAAGACTTATTTCAAAGCTTCATGAGCTCTGAGTTTCTATGATTAAGTAAATATCTGTTTACTGTACAGGAAGAAAAAGGTCCACTGTCCAGACATACTCTTGTCTCTCGAAGTTTTATTTACATATATGAATGATATGCAGATATTATATATGTGATATATATATAATATATATATGTATATATTATATAATCATTAATCCTGAAAAAAATATGTTTGATTCAGAAAATATAGTCCCTAGACTGGTGACCTTGATGTTTGCCACAGACGAGTTCTCCTTTGGGCTGGTCCTTGTCTAGGAGTATACAAACATTTTTAGAAATAAGTTTGCTCTAACATGAGGAAGCAGAGACTCAGAGTTTCAGAATTCATGTGAAAACTCTAAGACTACCAGGGTAGAATGCAGCCTCTGCTAACTCAACACTACCACCAGCAGCTCCTCTCCTCCCTCTAGATACTGCCAGGCTCCAGCTGTGAGCCTCCAGCTACCAGGCTTCCAGTGCCAGCATCCATTATTCACCTAGGAAGAGAGAAAGAGCAAAGTGGCTGTGGGTGGCTCCAGCGCCTGCTCCCTAATCTCCTGTATGGTAACCAGAGAGTCTGGCTGGAGGCTTGTGCTGGCAAACCGTCCCCCATCCTCAGAAAGGTATAGAAACCCCATTTCTGCCATATGGACTGTTCCTTAATGGCACTAATAACTTTTCTAATAAATTATTTATATATTCCCCAGTAATCTGTGTATCTGTGTCAGTGTCCTCTTGAACCCAGTTCCTCTCACCATCTAAAACCTTTAGGAAACTAAACTTCTGGGCTCCTCACTGAGGCTTGCCCATGGTACTCTCAAGGGTTGGAGCTCCCCAGGACTCAGCCTCATCTGCCTGAGACGTCATTAATTTCATTTAAGTGATATGTCTTTGGAATGGGTGGCACCATTGACATCCTTTTCAGAACTCTGATTGCATGTGTGCTTTCCCCCAAGGATACAGCTAAAGGAGTTGGAAGGCTTTTCATCCCAGCTGAGTCCTTATCAAGTCTCCTCACGTCTCAAAGTACCTGTGGTGGCCCTGTTCCCTCTTAATTCATTCTCTGGGCTGCATTCAAGAGTATTTGGAATCTTCACAAGAACAAATAAACCCCTGACTTCTGATACACACGGAATCGTCAGAGGTCCACTCCTCAACTCCAGACTGTCCCCAAACGCCACTGAGACAGCATCAGAGGCCGTCAGCCTTTTCTATAGTCCATTTGCCAAAGACTTTGTACCAGACACTGCATTTCCTACCTCAGCAGTAGCTGGAATTACTTTCCTTCCGGTAACCAGAGGTCATAGGTCAAAGGAGAGTCTGCAGGTGACAGATCTGCTCTGTCCCTTCAGCTCCAGGTTCCAGAGCTGATTTTTGTCTTAGCCACCTTTTCTTGTCTTCCCTTCATTTTCTTTGCCTGCACTGTGGCTAAGAGATGAAAGGCTTATCTGGGGATGGTCGCAAAACTGAAAATTCTTTAATCAGCTGTGAGACCTGGAGCCTCAGTATCTCCCTCTGTAAAACAGATAAGTCCTCTCTAAATGCCACTATTTTAATCAACAAACGAGGGAAAAATAGGTTATTTTTTTATCAACACAGCAGGCACCCTTTTTGCTCAACCCCATTTTGATAGTGGCCCTAATGACCTACAAATAGCTTTCCTAGCTTGAAGGTGGTCTGGGAAGATCAAGAACATTTGAGAGAGAAGCACAAATCACTCTTCCCACTTCCTCTGCAAACCCCCAGGAGCCAGAAGCGCTAGGGGTGCTGATTCTTCCCATAATTACTTGGGAAGCTATGTTATAGCCTCCAGCATAATTAACAGCATTTTAATTCATTCTCTCTTTGGAGGCTGTTCGCATTCTTGCATTTGCAAGAAGAATGAGCACAGTATTCTGACCTATTACCTCTTGAAAATGAGGACAAGGATGCTCAACTCTGGCCATCCCCATGCGGAACCTGGAGATCAGTGGAAACCCAGGTCCAGGGGAGCGTTCTGAGGTCCTGGTGAAATGCAGCAGGTCCAAGATGAGCCTGTGCTCCCAAGGCATACATATACCATTTAGCTATGTTTATCCAGAGAATTGCCCGCTCATTATCTGGCCAGCAGGGAAAGATTCCAACAATAAACCACCCACTGATAAAGATATACAGTTACCCAGGGGACTTGGTGAAGGCAGGAGTGTAGGCCCGTCTTCTTCCACTGCAACCTGCTCTTCACTGCAGGCACATCTTAACTCTCATTAACTTCTGTGACATCCATGCTCAGCCTCTCTGGAGCAGTTTTATAATTAACTTACTTATATGTTTATAAAATATATTAATTTGCATGTGTGTACGCCTGCACACATATCTATACAACATGTGTGTACAGTACCCACAGAGGCCAGAAAAGGATGTGGAATTCCCCTGGAGGTGGAGTTACAGGAGGTTGTGAGCCACAATGTGGGTGCTAGGAATCAAACCCTGGACCACTGGAGAAATAGCTTGTACTCCTAATGGCTTATACGTGTCTCTAGCAGCTCTAGAGCAGTTTCTCTTGATGGTCTGGAGCAGTTTCTAATGATGCAGGGAAAAAAATGTTCCTTGAAATGGGGAGAGATGATTCAGGTGGTAAGCTGCTCCTTGAACATCCATAAGGACCCACGTTCAAATTTCCAGCACTCACATAAAAAGGCAGATGTGGTTGTAAACTTCCATAATTCCAGTGCTGGGAAGGAAGAGTCAGAAGATGCAGGAACTTTGCCAATGGACTACTTTAGCCAAATCCTTTTATGCCGGCTTCAGTGAGAGACTCTGTCTCAAGACCAAAATGGAGAATGGTTGAGGAAGACACTAGATATTGGCTTCTGATTTTCATGCACATATATTCCACACATGCATGTGCAGGTGTACATAATACAGACAGACAGACCGACATGCACACACAAGGTTCAAATGATACTGCATGTTCACCCATAAACTAGAATGCATCAAACTCTTTCACTGAAATGGTTTCAACCCATCCTGTATCTTTTCTTCACTTATAACAACACACACACACACACACACACACACACACACAAAACTTTACAGAAGCGACTAGTATTGTCTTTTAATCTCATCCTTGATGCAAACGAGATATTTCAAATAGAAGCAGTAAAATGCAAAGCTGACAGTGGTTGAAATTTAGGGCATCTCACTTCCCTATACATTATTCCTAGCTCCTAAAATATTCATAACCATTTAAAGGTGATTTATAGATGTATAGAACTCTATCCTGATAATGAGTGCTTTATGCATTTGTATTTCTCAGAATATGAGATGCAGTTGGAAGCTAAAGTACAGTAAAATCCTTATGACATACATGTTAATTTTGTAAATTAACATACATATACATATTTACCTGTTCTATATACAGACCTATATATGTATACCATATGTTGGCCAAAGCCCTACAATGAGAGATACCATGTTACAAAGCAGAAACCTGTCAGGAATCTATGAATATAAATAGTTTTTAGCAACAGCATATTATCAAGGCATTCTTAACTACATTTGGCATTTTTGGAGCAAGAAAAATGCTGGGCTTTCATTAAGCTGCAGCACAAAGGAAATGCAGAATTTGGGCCCTATATGGAAAATGTCCTTGAAATGAATAGATTGCATAGAAGTGCTGAAAGGTATGTTTATGCAAAATTGACCCCTTTCCAAATTATTTTTTAATACCTATTTTTAAGTGCCCACAAATTAACAGAAAGAAATGCAGTAAATAATTAAGAGTATGTTTAAATGTCAAATATAACATTATTCATGATGAAAGTGAAGTTCATAAAAGATTCATTTGTTTTCTTATTCATGTAAAATAACAAGATCAAATAGAGTGAGACCAGTGTCTTTGTGATTTGTCTCAATTGTGCACACTCCTAACTGATTCTAAGAGTTACCCATAATGCTTGCTGTGAAGAAAAATACTTTTTTTCTCTCCCAATGTAAAAGTTGCTAAGGATATATGAAAAACTGAAGTTATACATGATTTTTTTCTCTGAAATATCTAGGCTGTATTTTCTGCTGCCTCTCCCGGTGCTGTGAGATCAAAAACCCCAGGTACCTCATCTAAGCCAACTGGTCTTTGCTGGTCTCAGCAGAGAAGAGGGCAGTTCTGGGAAATTGGCCATTGGAAATTCCAAAGGTCACCTCACCCCCTCTTAGGCCACGATGCCAGTTGCTAACAGAGCTCTTTGGCCAGCCGGAGGATGCGGCTCACTCTCTGCTTTGCTATGGGATCAAGGATCAACTTTGAGATGCTCAATGTCCTGAAAAAGGAGTGTTTTGCAAGCTTTCTCAAACTTAGCAGACAGAAAGTAGAATCCGTATTGCTTGGGTGTTTTGTTTTTTGTTTTTGTTTTTGTCTCAGGGAAGGTGCTGGAACCATAGAGTGGAGGAGCACTCACTATTAAGATGCACACACTTGAAAGAATGTGAAATCTGGATGCTTGTAAGGAAGGTTAGGTGAAGAATTTTTAGAGATATGGGCAAAGAAACACTGGCTGAGGCGTGTGTGTATGTGTGTGTGTGTGTGTGTGTGTGTGTGTGTGTGTGTCTGTGTGTCTGTGTGTCTGTGTGTCTGTGTGTATGAGTATGTATGTCTGTGTGAGATGTGTGTATGCATGTGTATATGGTGTGTGTGTGAATGAGTGGGTATGTGTGTGTATGTGAGTGTAAATGTGTATGTGAATATGTATATAGTGTCTGTGTGTATGCAGTTTGTGTGTGAGGGTGCATGTCTTGTGTATGTGTATGCACGTGTGTGTGTGTGTATGTGTGTGTATGTGTATGTGTGTGTGTATGTGTGTGTGTGTGTATGTGTGTGTGTATGTGTGTGTATGTGTGTATGTGTGTGTGTGTGTGTGTGTGTGTGTATGCACGTGTGTGTGTGTATGTGTGTGTGTGTCTAGCTATGTTAGCCTTGTGCCTGCTGTGTATCCAAGTTTGAATTTCCAGTCCTACTGCTTACAGCTCCCAAATGCTGGGAGTACAGGAACAGGCCACCACACCTCATTTCATGTGGTATTTGGAACTGAACTAGGGTTTTGCACAGGCTAAGAAAGCACTCAATAACTGAGCTACACTCGCAAGCCTTCTGGTGGTGATTTTAACCCCAGCCTTCTTTACCTTCCATATGAAAAGACTTTTCCTGTCGTGGGAAGTGGCCTGGGCTGTGTACAGCATCTCCAAGGACGTGGTTCAAAAGTCACTTTTAGGTAGAATCTCCTCAACTTCGAGGTTGGCAGTGTATTGGATTTAGTTGGGCTCAAACTGGCCATTCGTCTCAATGGCACTGCATGGTAAGCTGCTGGCAGCAAGTCTCAACTACTTCAGCCATGTTGACTCCACAGAACCTAGCTGATATTTGTGAACTATTTTCCCAAATCCTTTGGAACATAAAGTATAACACCTTTCCATTTATGATTATTGAGGCACAGAGTATGATATATAGAGGGAGTTGAGCTGAATGGTTCTAGCAAAATATTCACTTAGACAAGCTCATGGGCAAATGGCAGAGGAAAGCATGGGGGACCGAGATCTGCTACCTGGGTAACAGACACACACTCCCTGCTTGCCGACTCTAACCTTCTTGCACTCTGTCACTAGCACTTTTCCTCCCTGGAATAATTCTCCTTGCCCCCTTTACCCCTCTTTTTTTGTCTTTCATGTGTACATATGTATGAATGCTTACATGTATGTGGGTACACGTGTATGGGAGTATATGTGCATATACGTGTGCCTGCGCATGAGGAGGCCCCAGGTTGATGTTCAGAATTATCCTCTAATACTCTTCCACCTTAGTCACAGAGATAGGCTCTCTCAATCAAACTCAGAGCTCACAATATTGCTAATCTCACTAGCCAGCTTGTCCTGGGCATTCTCTGTCTCTACCTTCTAATACTGAAACTTCAGGTGGGCTATTATGTTCACTCGCATTGAGTAAGTTCAAGGGATCGGAACCCCAGCCTTCATGATTGTGTGGTAAGGACATACACTGAGCTATCCCTCATGTCTGTCTTGTATCCTTATTTCTTTATAAAATAACACAATTTCATCCTTGTAAGTACTTATTTGTCATGAGTATCATATACCAGGCAACATATATGAGCTATCAATAGTGCTTACATACCTCATTCAAGGGAGGCAAAACTTTCCTCTTTATACTGAGAAGAAAATGTCTAAAAGGAGGTAAAGTGTCTTCCCCAGGACCCCAGAAACCCATCCCAGTCACAGCAGTGACACATATGAGACCTTCCAGTAGCAGCAATCAAACACCCTCCTCACATCCATTCCAAGACCGCAAATTTATATCTATCTGATGCCAGAGTTATATCATGGCCACGCCAAGTAATAATTATTCAAAAAGTAAGATTGTACTCAGGAGATTTAGTCTCCCACAAAGAGACTAAATATAAAAATATAAAATTATATTAACATTTTTGCATTGTTTTTATGTTGAAATAGTAACAGTTTAATTATATTGGTCCACATCCATTGTTAGAATGACTGTTGCCTTTGTCCTTTCTTTGGCCTTTCTCATGTGATAAATTTCTGTTGAGCATCAAGTCTTCTGGTATCCTTGTGGAAGGATGCGGTTAGAAGCTGGCACTGAGCTCTGGGAAACTTACTCTTTCTACTCCACACTCTCACGCCCTCCACAGATTCACCACCAGTTAACTGTCTCCCACTAAAAAACACAGAGAGAGTCACAAACATCCTGGAATCCCAAGACTAACAGGAAGCTTACAGTCGCATGGCTAAAGCCACCGGACTAGTGTGTCATGACCCTTGTCATCACCTGGTCACTGTAGTAGCGTAGGTCACAGGCTTCCTTGCCCCAGAAGTGTGAAGTGGGCATATAGTTAATGACCATTCCTGGGAGCAAACTCAGTGTCCTACACTATTTAACTCAGGGCAGGCCATGGAGTTAGCTTTAGCCAACGGAATGTGTGCAGAAATATCACTCTGCACACTCTACGAATCCACTCTTGGAGCAGGGGACACAGTGCAGATGATAAAGCACCTGTCTACTAAGCATGAGAACCTGAGCTTGGTCCCCAGAACCCACAGAAGGAATCTGGATGTGGTGGTACACACATAGTTCCAGAGAGGTAGAAGCAGGTGTCTCACGGGGTCTCACTGGACAGCCAGCTTAGATTGATGGAATGTTCCAAGCCAAGTGGAGGACTGTTTCAACACAACACAAAACAAAGCAAAGCAAAACAAAACAAAACAAAGCAAAAACAAAACAAAACATAAAAAACAAAAATCTGAAGAGTAACAGCAAAGTTGACCTCTGCCATCTATGTGTATGTGCCTAGAGATTCATGTGTACCTGTACTGTATGTGTGCCTGTATACACAAATGCCCAGGAGTACACACATGTGCACATGAATCTACCCACTGATAAGCTTTTAGGTCCCTCTTTTTGCTTGGATGTGAGACCTAAACATACTTCCTGTCTGAGGGATGCCTCTGTCCACCTGGGCCTCTTGGGAAGACAGTGAGAGTTATGACCAAACTGTTACAGATATGTAACCTGGGTAGCAGATAAACGGCAAATGCTGAAATCCACTGAGTTTCTGGCAGCTTCTGGTGCTGTGTCATTGCCTAGATACAGAACTGTCTCCACTCTGTCATTGCACAATTATATTTGAATTCCTTCAGTGACTAAAATTATTACTCATGCCTGAGGCAGAACATCCCATCTTTCACTGGCCTTACATGGAAGCTCTTCCCAACATTACATCAAGATCTTTTCCTAGGACAACTCTTACATCCTGAGCCATTTCCCCAGCCCCTTTATGCCCCAGTACAGGGAAACGCCAGGGCCAAAAAAGGGGAGTGGGTATGGGGGACTTTTGGGATAGCATTGGAAATGTAAACGAGGAAAATACCTAATTTTAAAAAAAGGAAAAAAAAAGAAGAAAACTAGAAAAAAAATTTTAATTAATTAATTAATTAATTTTTGAGGCAGGGTCTCTTACCTGCCTGAAGCTCTCCAATTTGGCTAGACTGGTTGATGAACTCCAGGGATCCTTCTGTCTCTGCCTGGGAATGCAAGCACATACCACCATACCTGTCTTTATTACTATTATTGTTTTTGTTGGGTTTTGTTGATGTTGTCATTTTAACATAGATTCTGGGGCTACTGAGGACCTTGTGTTTATATACTAGTATCTTCCTGACTGAGCTGTCTCCCAGAACCCTGCTGTTATAAAGAACAAATGCAACAGTATACTCTAGTATCTTCCACTGGATCTACCCTTCAAACAATGGTACTTACATGTTTTCCTCCAACAAAACCAAAAAGGCAAATAAGAAAGGAGATGGCACTCACACCAAGGGCAGCCACTCTGCTTCTCAGGACTCTGTTAGGCTCTTGTGATGATCTGATATCGAAATTTTGCCACAGGATCTCTTTGAAGAGTCATCTGTGTGTGTGATTCAGAAGAGGGCTCTCTTGTGGATTTTCTACCCCTGTCCTGTCTCCTTGTTGTATTTCCTTAATGAATCTCTCTCTCTCTCTCTCTCTCTCTCTCTCTCTCTCTCTCTCTCTCTCTCTCTCTCTCTCTCTCTCTCTCTCTCTCTGTCAATGCAGAGAATCACCACCGTAGAAGATTATGGGAAAGAAGAAGAGGAACTCCACAGCTGATTCCATATAAATATGTGAAAGCACAAGAAATGAGAAGGGAGAAAATCACTCACCATTGCCCTGTGCAGTCATAAAGTGTCAGACTCTCTGCGACAAAGCTGGCTCAGCTCTGTAGGTGCCTCCAGAGTTTGTCCCCAGCACCCAAGGCTGTCCATCCCAAGTCACTTTGATTGGCTTAGATCTGCCTCAGACAACTTGGTGTTCTTTAACATCCTCATAGGTCTACTGATGTCCTACAAGGTATAGAGGAAGACTTTGATTACAAGAAAAGATGCTGAGGGCCTGAGGCTGGGCTTACTTAGGATACACAAAGTCCCAGGATTCACCAGATCTGTGTAAACGGTGTACACCAAATAGGGTGGCACATACCTTTATATGGTTCTGTTTTTCACTTCTTCCTTTGGGGATGTCCAGGAGCTGCTGGATACCAGGCAGGAAGAGTGGAGCAGAGCCCAGTTCTGCTAGGCTTCTTCCCTTGGGGAGTCAGGACCCGGATGCACACCAGGTAAGACTGGAAGGGCAGTCAATGCCCTGTCAGGGAAGTCTCTTAGACGAAGGTCAACAAAACAGTTTGTGCTCTTTACTGGGGGTGAACAAGGACTATGAGAACCTTGAAAAGTGGGAAGAGGTTCTTCTTAGGGAGACGTTTCATTGGCTAAGGTTTAAAGTTCTGGGGACACCTCATTTGCACGAAAAGGCAGTCCAGGAAGTAGAACTTATAATTTCATGAAAGATTCCTTGGCACGCCTCAGGTAGAGGGTTTCCCCAGATAAGGTAGAGAAGAGGAAGTCCTCTGGGAAAGGGCGTCCTCCGTTTTGCAACAAGCTCGGGGGCACTATTCAAACTTCAGTAGCAAGGTTTCACAACAGCTTTAATCCTAGGGTTTGGAAGGTAGACACAGTATAATTAAGAGCTCAAGGTCATCGTTGGCCGTATAGTGAGTTCAAGGCTAGCCTGAGTTTTGTGAGTTTGTGTCTCAAAAGAAACAAATTTAAACAAACAAACTTTTGGGCAGAGTGTGTGTGGAAAGGGAGGAAGAAGTGAGAGAGAGCATACAGAAAAAGAGTATCTGTTGTAATTCCCAAAGTCACTATTGGAGGGAATGGAGAGAGAGGGAGAGAGAGGGGGAAGGGGGAAGGGGGAGGGAGAGAGGGAGAGAGAGGGGGGAGGTGGAGGTGGAGTTGGAGGTGGAGGGGGAGGGGGAGGGGGAGGGGGAGAGGGAGAGGGAGAGGGAGAGGGAGAGGGAGAGGGAGAGGGAGATTGAAAGGGAGAGGGAGAGGGAGAGGGAGAGGGAGAGGGAGAGGGAGAGGGAGAGGGAGAGGGAGCTATTGCAGAAAGAGAGAGAAAGCAAGCCCCCCCAACACTGGGGATGTACAGCCACTTGTAATTCAAGCTCCAGGGGCTCTGACCACATCTTCTGGCCTCCTCAGACCCTGTATACACATGGAACCTTTATGAAAAACATATCACAATGTGTTCTTTAAGCTTAGTCCCCTTTGCATGGGATGTACCCCAGCCCTCAGGTCCCCTGAGCCAGTGCCTTGCAGACACTACTCCTCTGTCACTTCTGGCAGCCTTTCCAACCTCTGCCACAGTACTTTTGTTTTCCTCAAGACAGTGACCAGCTCTGCCCTGGAGGAAGAGACACAGGGAGGCTTGAGTTTCTTCCTTGCTGACAGTATCTGGAGCCACTCGTCCTTCCAGAGTCTAGTGTATACTACACTGTGTGTACATTATACCTGCATTAACATGGCACAGATGTAAATAGGGCAAGAGTGGGTCCTGCACTCTGTGACTAAACCGAGGATCTCATGTTTACACAATCCATTTGGTAGTGCATTTCCGGATTTCTAACCCAATTTCAAGTACCTCGGCTCTCACCATTTGTTAGCAGAAGTTATTCCCCAATTACATTCTGCTTACCTTCAGGGGGTACAATGAAATAAAGTGCCTGCATTTTTTGTAAAATTAGGGTTTTTAATTCCCTCGTACCTCCTTCAATTAGCCCATTTTCTGTCTGTATTCATTACAGACTTTTCCACTCTGATCCATGGATATTTGAGTGGAAAGAGTTTGAAAATTTACTTAGGACTCTGCATTTCTGAACCATCATAGTGGCGAATTGGGATGTGCACAGTAAGCCGGCTCCGGGTGTCCCAGTAAAATACTCTCAAAATGCACATTTATTTCATTTATATGATAGAAACCTGTGACAGAATTATCAACTAAATTTGCCATGGCTGGAAAATTGACATTAACTGAATCACTGATTGTAGTATTACCTATCTTCAACCTACACCCCATGCTTGGAATCACAGCTGCACCCATCCTGGGAAGAAGGCTATCTATATTTATGTGCGATGTTCTGGTATTTTGAGCACTGCCATGCCCAGGAAAGTAGGAAGATACATCCCAATTAAACACTGACATCCAAGCCCCATTCAGGCCTACCCTATCCCTCAGAAATTAAAACAACAACAACAACAACAACAACAACAACAACAACAACATGCATTTAACCACTGTATTTCAGAACTCTCATTATGCCACAAGCAATAGCTCTATACTTGTCCACGGGAAAAATCTCACAGACAGGGGGAAAAAACAGATTTATGAACGGCGGGTATTGTTTCAAACTGTGACTGATTCTTCAAGTCATGTCAAAAAAGCAAATATCAGACCAGACTGAGACTCAACCAAACACCCTCGGATAGAGAAAAGTTGTCAGTGGGGAGCAAAGCGCAGGAACTGCCTATCAAAATGATGTAAGAAGTGGGAGATGCTGGCACCCAGCTGGATGGTCTGAGGTCAGAGGGTGCCCCTGCTTCTTCTGTTGCTGAGACACTAGCTCTGGGGGAACCTTTCCCATCCTTAAGGATGAATAAACAACAGAGAAAGGAAGGAAGAAAGGGAGGGAGGCTGGGAGGCAGTGCATAGATCCCATCGAATGAATATGCAGAGAGCTCTGCATGTGTGCACAAAGCTATGTTTAACAGGTAGATTAAAACATGAAACAGGGGTGCCTAACCTTTCTGATTTCTCTGGGCCATATTGAATAAAATAATTGTCTTGGGCCATGTATTAAAGGAATACATTGCCTGTTGGCTTAAAGGAAGAGGTTAGCCTTAAAGATAATTTTCTGAAATTTAAATACAAATCTTACAATTCTGTAAGATTTCCTCAAGAAGGAACTCAAGACTTCTAGGAAACAAGAGTGGGTTACCAGTAAGGAAAACAAGAAGACACAACAAATATATCTACCGGCAACAAAGGAGATGGCTCCGTGGGTAAGAGCGCTTGCTGTACCAGTATGAGGATCCAAGCTTAAATCCCCAGCACCCACACAAGGAGCTGGGTCAGGTAGTGCATGTGCCTGCAACCCCAAAGCTAGGGCAGGGCAGGCAAGAGAATCACTGGAGTGTCTACTGATTAGCAACCCAGCTCCAGGTTCAGAGAACCTCCTTCTCAAGGGAACAAGGGAGAGAAGGAGAGATGAGGACACCCCACTTTAGGGATTCTCCAGACTCCCATCTGGCTCTAGGAGTGCTGGGATTACAGATATGTGCTATAGCAGCCATGTCTTTACATGTGCTTGACATGTCTTCTTGGGATCTAAACTCGGGTCCTCATGCTTTTCCCACTGTGAGACATCTCCCAACCCAACAGTAACTTTACTTAAAATTTGCCTCTTGGGTCAATTTTTCACCTTGAGGTGAAATCTGTGTGCCCTTTGCTATTTTTGTCTCTTTTGTAAGTAATCTCTCCATTGTTTTCATAGCATTTCTATCTAAGACTGTGTGCAATGCGTTTCTGACTACTTGGAAAAGTTGCATTACACTTAATTTACATTACACATTAATCTAAATAGTGATCATCGGAGTTGCGGAAGTAGAGCACAGTACATTTACTTTTGCACAGGCTTAAACTGTCTTCTCCCTCTCACTTGTAATTGTGCTTTCTAATCATTGTGGATTCTCTGGGCTCATATAGTATTGTAAAATAATTTCACATTTTTTCCTAGTACCTGGCATTCATACAGAAAAGAAAACACACACCCTATGGAATAGCCATAAGCAGTACCCATTGGAAAAACACCAAATATGTAAAAATATTCTAAGGTAATTAGAAAAAAAAAACAAAATCAAAAAGCACACATGGCTTTGTCAGGCCATTCCATGTTGAGGAAGCATTGGATCCCCAATCAAACATAGCAGGGGCCATAGGAATCCCTGCAAGGTCATGATTGTTACATGTTGCTCATGCAATTTTGAGAACAATCTTTTTGGGGTCTTAGAAGACAATTACGATCCTTTTCCATCTGATGTCTCCTTTGTGTTTGTATTTACCAAAGCCATTCTAGCCGAAGCTTTTCACACATGATCTCTATTTCCTGGTGCTTCCCAAGGTAATTTTTCACCTTTCACCCAGGACTCGTCTCTGAACTGGTTCACGTTCAACCTTTCCCTTTTCAGGAAGTTTACACAGAAGCTTGGGATTATTTATCTGTTTTAATTTTTAATTTTTATTATTTTTATTTCATTTATGCAAGCATTTTGCCTGCCCCTAAGTATGGGCAGCATGTTCATGCAGTACCTGTGGGGGCCAGAAGAGGGCGTCAGATTCCCCTAGAGTTGAAGTTAAAGGTGGTTGGTTAGTAAGACCTGAACCCTGATCCTTTGCAAGAGCAGCAAATGTGCGTAAGCGCTGATCCATAGCTCCAACCCTTTGTGGAATGATTTTAAGACTTGGCACAATATTGAGTCTCCTGAGTCTAAACCAGTGAACCCGCAAGATGTGAATTTGATTTTTAATTATTGTAGCTTGATGCAACTCTTGCCATTCTAAGAACCAGGGTATGGGATGACATGAGCCAAAGAATCAGTTAGGATTTGTCACCTCCCACGCAGGCAAGCCAGGGTGATGTGCTCAAAGGACCCAGTGAGACCACTATTGTTGTGTTCAAACTTCAACAGATGCATTGCCATGGGGTCTTCTAATATTTTGCTTCTATTTTCTGTATACCTTAGCTATTCATTAATGATAGAACTAGCCTTTCAGAAATAGCCGAAGAACCGTTTCCATATGCAAGAGTACAGAAGGAATGACTCAGTCTCTGGTATGAAATGAACATCTTGGATCTTGGTGTTTGTTGCAGCCTAGTAAATAAAACTAATTCTTTCGAGTGTTCAATAATGTGCTTGTTCCAAGGTTGGGAACTGTGGGGAAATAGATCTTGAGTAAAAAAGTAGACGGGTCAGCATCACATGCTTGCTTCTGTCTTTTCCAGCCTGGCTCTGTAAGGCTGAGGCATGGATGCTTACAGGTGCCTTTGGCCTAAGATTGATTCAGAATTAAATGTGTTGATTTGTCAATAGAAAGGTTTACAAAGGAACCAAGGAGGGATTTATGTGTGTTGTGTACAAAGTGGAATTTAAAGTTCGAGTCAATAAATCCTTATTTGATAGATTGGATTTTCATCAAGCAGGTGGAAAATGATGCCTGCAAACAACCTTAGTTAAAACTCAGCCCTGACAGGTTTCTCTTCTTCTTTTAAAACTAAAGAAGTGGGGGCTGGAGAGATGGCTCATTGGTTAAAAGCACATACTGCTCTTGCAGAGGGCCTAAGTTTGATTTCCAGCACCCATATCAGATGCTCACAGACACCTGTAACTATAGTTCCAGAAAATTCAATGCTCTCTTCTGGCCTGTGGGAATGAATACCTGCTCTCCTGTGCACATATGTATGTACCTACCCACTTACCTACCTACCCATCTACCTACTCATCTACCTACCTACCTACTTACCCACCTACCTATCTACCCACCCGCCTACCTGCGTACCCAACCATCTACCTACCTATCCACCACCCATCCACATACCTATCTACCCACCTACCTACCCACCAACCCACTCTCCTACCTACCCATCCAACCACCTACCCACCTACCCATCTACCTACCTATCTGCCCACCTACCTATCTACCCACCTACACATGCACATACACCACACACACACACACACACACACACACACACACACACACACACACACTTTAAAAATAATAAAAATTGGGGCAGAAGAGCTAGAAAGATGGCTCAGTGGATAAGGTGCACTACTCTTCCAATTTGCTTCCTAAGTCAAGCACCTCCCAACCACTTATTGCTACAGCTCTGAGGGATCCCACACCCTCTTCTCCTGTCATGGGTACCTGCACTCCATGCTCATACTCAAACTCTGGTACACATATTAACTGAGTTAATAGTTTCCCAGTTAATATTTATGCAGTTAACATTTAAATAAATATTAAAGATCAAAAATAATAAACTAAATTTTAATAGAAGATGGGAAATAATTAAACAGGGATATTCCATTTTATAGACTTTATACTTTTATTTAATCAGCTTTCTATGTTTTCAATAACTCATTTGTAATAATGCTGTTCTTAATATACTAACATAGACTTCTTACCCTTCCTTACTATGATCACTTTTTTATTGATAGAGGTAAGTTGAAAACTGTTTTACATACTATTTTATAGACACTTCCCCATGAGTACCACACATTTTTCTGTGAGCTGGCTAAGCTTAACTAAACTGGTAAGATGTAAATTGAACACCCCTGGAAAGCATTATAATTTCCTATGCTCGGTCTGCATGTTGTTAATTTGTTTATCAAATGCATAGTGAATTCTTAGATATGTCTGATGTTCTACAAGACATTCGGAATTCAAATATGCAGACAACTGGCCTCTGAAGCTTACAGACTAATGAGGGACCTTGGTGAATGAGCTATGGTGTGGTAAATGCTATCTATCACAGAGAATGTGTAAAGAATAGACCAGAGAGAGGCCAGTCTGCCTGTGGGAGTTGGAGAGCTGTTCCCAGAGAAGATTATCTTTCTGTCTGTCGAGTCTTAAAGAAGGAAAGAGAAAAGACTGGATTTAGCATTATAATATGGTGTTCAAGGAAGAGAACAGTGTTTAAAATCAGCTAATCTCTCTTTCTTTCTGTCTCTCTGTCTGCCTCTGTCTCTTTGTCTGTCTCTCTCTGCTCATGGAGGCTTAACATTGATATCAGGTATCCAATTAGCTTTCTCAATCACTCTCCAACTTATTTTTTTTTTAGAAGCAGAAACATCTCTGTCTGAGCTTGGAGCTTTCTCATTTGGCTAGGCTGACTGGCTAGCGATTCCCTTGATTCTCTTGTCTCTGTCTTCACAGCAATGGGCTATGTGCACCATCACACCAAGCTTTTGCAAGGTTGCTGGGGCTCAAACTTAGCTCCTCATGCTTACAGGCTATCTTCCTTGCCCTGAGAAGCAATTAATCTTAAAACACAAGAATAAGTTTGAGGAATGGTTTATCTGATTTAAGAAAATAAGTGAGTTCATATTTAGAACTGAAAGAAAAATCAAACTGAAAAAGTAGATGGGGGCATATATCAGAATTGGTCAATTTTCTCTATAGAGATAGTATTTCTGGCCTTTGGGAGATTCTGAAAGCAATCAGAGACAGTACCTAAATTAATGGGTGTGCTTGTATTCCAATAGAATTTTACTGACAAAAGAAGTAAGTGGGCCAGATCTGACCCACATTGCATAGTTTGCCAACACCTTGCCTAGAATATGACGGGTCATTAATGTTGAGGTTCTAACTCAAGGGAGTCTTCAAGCATGGCACAGTAAATTTGTGTTCTAGGAACTATACTGTTGTGTTGTTATGGAGGCAAAATGGAAGTGGAGATGAATATTAGAATGGGACTAAACCACCAACCACTGAGTACACATGGGGGGTAGGGGAGACCCATGGTTCCAGCTGGATACATAGCAGAGGACTGCCTTATCTAGCATCAGTTGGAGGGGAGTTTCCTAGTACTGTGGAGGCTTTAATACTCAGTGTAGGGGAATGCTAGGGTGCTGGCTGAGGCCGGAGTGGGCGAGCAGGTGGGGGAGCACCTTCATAGAGGCAGGGGGTGGAGAGGGAAGGGGATAAGGGGGTTGTAGAGGGGAAACTGGGAAGGGGGATAACATTTGAAATGTAAATAAATAAAATAACCAATAAAAACAATATATATATATATATATATATATATATATATATATATATATATATATAAAAGAATAACCATCTGAATTCTGATAGGTGGAGGGGGGGAGGGAGGGGAACAATGACCAATGCTTTAAGTGGTTTCAGAATAAGATGGACAGGTGTTAGGACAGAGTAGTAGATGAAAGCTAAGCTGGTTTTGCTCAGGTGTCCCATCCCCCCACCCCCCATGCATCTTGACAGAACACAGACAGGATCGGATACGTCATTCAGTGCCTCATTATCTTGAAGACAGAACCTAAACATCAACCCACAAGGTCTGCATCTAAGATAGGAACGATCTGGATTCAGGTTTCAGAGTTCATTCCAATGACTGACCCCTCAGGTCAGAAATTCTACACACTGGAATCAGACAAGAACAATTCTAAAACCTTAGGATGAGGCCAGTCTCTCTGTCCTGGCCCAAGAGTAAACAGTCCTGTTCTCCGAGAAGACCTGGGAACTGATAGGATTAAAAGATGGCATGAAGAAGAAAAACTTCTTTATTTTGTTCTCTTTGACACTCTTATCTCACAATCTCTTCATAGATGTTAAGTGTTCTGAAGTATTTTACAACATTTGAGATATCCAGAGTACACTGAAACTTAAAAAATAAATCACAGGCATGACTGAGAATTAAATTTTCCATATCATAAATTTCTTAGTAATCTGTCCCCAGGTAGCTTGTCTGTCACTCTGTGTAGGTCGTATGATTTACCCACACTTCCTCGGCTCCACCTCTGTCACAGACAGCAGCCAGCTCTTGGAGATAGATCAGTTCATCTGCCATTGATTCTCAGATGCAGCCTAGTGCATAGATCAACTTAGTGCATAGATCAACTTAGAAAGTCCGAGGCCAGCCTGGTGAGTTTCAGTGAGTGAGTTTCAGGACAGCCAGGACTACACAGAGAAACCCTGTCTTGAAAAGCCAAAAAAAAAAAAAAAAAAAAAAAAAGGTTCTCAAAACAACGAGATGAGTGGAGTTTAACATTGCCTGGCAATTCCTTTCAAAGCATGGTTCCTTGGCAAAGCTAACTGGAAGACATTCCTTATATCTTTGTTATGACTTCCTGCTGGCTTGAACACCTGAGTCCTCTTGTGCTAAGTTCTATTGAGTGGTCTTAAACTTAAGAACTCTCTGCCTTTTGAAGGTCACCCATTAACAGTGAGCATCTCAGTGGTCAGGTACATGTTCTACACTAGCTTGTCTTGACTCCTTCAAAGTACATATGGCTATGTACAAAAAGATTTTAAGAGCCACTTATTTTTTAAAAAAATTGAAAGCTAAGTGGAATACATTTTGTTTCACCCAAAACGATGCGATACAGCCAAGTAACTTCATATTTTCAAGACAGTGAGGTTACTATCCCAACAAAGTTTGGAAGAGTTTTATTTCTTTGTGTGCTTAGTTATAATAATCCTAAAAATTGGAAGCATTCTTAAGTCACCATTGAGACTGGATGTTTGGCTTAAGACATTTAAACTGAAACTTAATTGATTAATTCAAAGTTAGAATCCAGGGTCTGAGAGAATACCTTAGGCCATAAAGTGTTTGCCTTGAAAGGAGGAGGCCCTGAGTCTGATCCCTAGAGTCCATGGAAAAAGACACGTATGTTGGTGTGTGCTTTTTGCTAGAAAAATGGACTCCTGGGACTCACTAGCCAGCAAACCTAGCCTGGTCAGTGAGCCAGCCTTAGGTCTCAAGGAAAGACCATGTCTTAAAAGAAAAAGTGGATAGCACTCTCAGAATGACATCTGAGGTTGACTTCTGGCCTCCACATGCACACACACACACACACACACACACACACACACACACACACACACGCACGCACACACACATAGTACCAGCATAAATATGTTCATATACCTATATAAACATGCACATATACCTACACATACACATCAATTCATTAAAAAATTAGAATGCCAAATTATTGTACAGTATTTCTATTATATGAATATAGACATTCCTACAAGATGATGCTGGGCAGCAAGAAGAATAGCTAGTGACTCCTCCTGGGTTTTACGAGGGATTACATCATCACTGTCTCCATTCCTTACTGGTGAAGGTACTTAGATCTCAGATAACTAAGGCAGGGGGCAATAGTCTGCCCTCTACACAGTGTTCCAGCAGGACCACAGACATGCAGATCACGCTTCAACCCCAGATCATTTCTGGATCCTATTTAAGATCAATAAGCCTACACCAGACCATTTCTAGATCCCATTGTAGATCAATAAGCCTATAATACTAAAAGCAGGCCCTAGGATTTTGTATTTTAAGCCATAAAATAAAAAAATAAAAAGGTTCCAGTGATATTTTTGGACAAACTCAAGTTTAGAGAGTCATCAGGTCTGCTGGGAAGGGCTCGGTTTATGTAAGTTGTGTGGTTAAGAGCCTGTGGGTCATCTGGACTCAGCATAAGCCTAAGAATGAATGAAATCTCAGCCATGTTCAACATCCTTAATCATCAAGAAAATGCAAATCAAAACAATCTTGAGATTCCACCTCACACCAGTCAGAATAGCTAAGATCAAAAATTCAGGTGACAGCAGATGCTAGCGAGGATGTGGAGGAAGAGGAACACTCCTCCATTGCTGGTGGGATTGCAAGCTTGTACAAACACTCTGGAAGTCAGTCTGGGGGTTCCTCAGAAAATTGGACATAGTACTACCAGAAGATCCAGCAATACCTCTCCTGGGCATATACCCAAAAGAAGTTCCAACCGGTAAGAAGAACACATGCCCCACTATGTTCATAGCAGCCTTATTTATAATAGCCAGAAGCTGGAAAGAACCCAGATGTCCCTCAACAGAAGAATGGATACAGAAAATGTGGTACATTTACACAATGGAGTACTATTCAGCTATTAAAAACAATGAATTTATGAAATTCTTGGGCAAGTGGATGTATCTGGAGGATATCATCCTTAGTAAGGTAACCCAGTCACAAAAGAAGTCATTAGATCTGCACTCACTGATAAGCGGATATTAGCCAAGAAACATAGAACACCCAAGATACAATTTGCAAAACACAAGAAAATCAAGAAGAGGGAAGACCAATGGGTAGATACCTCATTCCTCCTTAGAATAGGGAACAAAATACCCATGAAAGGAGTTACAGAGACAAAGTTTGGAGCTAAGACGAAAGGATGGACTATCCAGAGACTACCCCACCCAGGGATCCATCCCATAATCAGCCACCAAACCCAGACACTATTGCATATGCCAGAAAGATTTTGCTGAAGAGACTCTGTTATAACTGTCTTGTATGAGGCTATGCCAGTGCCTGGCAAATACAGAAGTGGATGCTCACAGTCATCTATAAGATAGAACACAGGGCCCCCAATGGAGAAGTTAGAGAAAGCACCCAAGGAGCTGAAGGAGTCTGCAACCCTATAGGTGGAACAACAATATGAACTAACCAGTACCCCCAGAGCTCGTATCTCTAGCTGCACATGTAGCAGAAGATGGCCTACTCAGCCATCACTGGGAAGAGAGGCCCCTTGGTATTGCAAACTTTATATACCCCAGTACAGGGGAATGCCAGGGCCAAGAAGCACGAGTGGGTAGGTAGGGGAGCAGGGCGGGTGGAGGGTATAGGGAACTTTTGGGATAGCATTTGAAATGTATATGAAGAAAATATCTAATAAAAAATATCCAATAACAACAACAACAACAAAAGAATGAATGAAATCTCCATCAGAGGGCTAAGGGGTATTACCTACCTGAGACAAAAATCAGTATTTTAATACTGAGTACATGGTCATTGTTAAGGCCACAGGCATTTTCTTTGAATTGTTAAAATATGTGACTCAGTGCTCCATTTTATTTTTTCATGTGAATATTCTCTCTCTCTCTGTCTCTCTCTGTCTCTGTCTCTGTCTCTGTCTCTGTCTCTCTCTCTCTCTCTCTCTCTCTCTCTGTGTGTGTGTGTGTGTGTGTGTGTGTGTGTGTGTGTGTGTGTGTGTGTGTTGCATACATTTGAATGTGCAGGAGTGTGTGCTACTGCACAGATATCAGGTGCTTTCCCCATGACTGCCTTGAGACAGTCTCTCACTGAACAGGAAGCTTGCTGTTTTAAACTGTGGGTGGGGGTGGTCAGTGAGCTCCTGACATCTTCCTGTCTCTGCCCCAAATGCCAAGATTAGAGACACATGCACCACATGGCCAACTTTTTCTGGGGGCTCTAGGGGCTCAAACTCAGGACCTCATGTTTACTCAGCAAGCCCTCTTACCAACTGAGCCGTTTTCCTACCCCCTCCATTAGCCACTTTATAAATTGGAAAAGAGCAGTGTTGTGTGTATCCTACATCCTATCACTCATCATGACAACTTGCAAAATTCTTTGGCTGTGAGCCTTCCTTCTTCAGGAGTCAGTTTTCTTGCCGGTGTCACAGTATGATGAAATGTGGAAGCAGGTTTCCATTGACTGTCTGCTATCTGTTGTCAGTCTCTGTGTGCTGTCTGTCTGTTGTCTGTCTGTTGTCTGCTGTCTTTCTTTTATCAGCCTGCTGTCTGTTGCTGTAGTGGAGCAGGTGCTCCTCTGTCACATTGGCAAGCCTTTACTTCCCCTTTGGGGTCTAGAACTGAGACAATGGAGATTTGGGGTCTAGAACCAAGAGATTGAAGATTTGGGGTCTAGAACTGAGAAAATGGAGACAATGGTGGCTTGGGCTGGTCGCTTTCCTTTTGTTCTTTCTTTTCCCACATCTGGAAGTAAGAGGAAATAGGATCATGAGTCATGTATTAGTCAGAGTTCTCTAAAGGAAGGGAATTAATAAAGTGTGTGTGTACATATTATACATTTGCACATAATATATACTGTAAATATATTATATATACATTTATATATCACATATTATATCTATATCAAAGAGAATTTATTAGGTTGCCTTTGCATGATTTGGGCTGGTGGCAGTGGCAACAGGGGAGGTAGCATTGGATAAATGAATGTACACACAAGCAAGGAGGGAAAGCAGACAGGAAATCAGCATGGTCCCCCTCAGTTAACTCACCCTGAAAACTCCCTCACAGACCTCCCTGGGGAATTTTCAGAAAGATTTCAGATTCAATCAAATTGATGATCAAGATCAGCTCTCACAGGGCTGGAGAGATAAATGGCTTAGTCCTTAAATTTTTTGTCATGCAACCAGGAGGACCTTTGTTTAGATTTGTCAAACCAGCCTAAAAAGTCAGGTGTAGCAGTGCCTCTAACCCCCTTGAGGCTCTGGGAGAATTGGGGATGGGTGGCTTAGGAGTAGAGACAAGCAAATTCCTGAAGCTCATTGGCCAGTCAGCCTAGCCAGGCTGATGAGCCTTAAATTGATGAGAGACTGTCTTAAACACTGAAAGTAGAGAAAAGTCAAAGAAGAGACCCAGCACTGATGCTAGACCTACCACATGCACATGCACATATGCACACTCCTCAAAAACACATACACTAACAAGTACATAGAACACACACACATATACACACACAAACCACCTTGACAAATCTATTCAAGCTTTGAAGTTCAAAGGTTTTGTGTAATGTAGTCTTCCAGAATTAGAGAATTTCACAGCTGGAAGACAGCTTAGAGTTAGATTGTCAGGTAATGTTACAGAAGATGGCTCAGCATAGACAAACTGAGAAAAGCTTGCTGACTCCAGAAAATGACATTATCCTTCTGCACAGCCATCTTCTTTCCAATAGATCCCACCTATTGGATCAAATAAATGGTGACAGCGTGATTGGAAATGGCTTCTCTGCTGTCACGTTGCAATAATGGGAAATTCTCTTAGAATAGTCAAGTCTGGAAATCAGATATGTAAGTATACACAGCCTCTTGGGCTGACCTGCCTAATATCAGACTACAGAGGTGTAGCATCTACACTGTCACTGTGTAGCATCAATGGGTGGCCTTGTCACTGTGCAGCAGCAATGGGTGGCCTTCATCCTCTCTTCCTCCAGCAGCTCCAGCGGCCCTTCCACCTGTCCTCCAGTTCCCGACTATCTCATCACTAAATATGTTTTCCCTGGAATTTTAATATTTTTACAAAGAACTCACAGTATTTTCTTTGTGTTCCTACTCTTCTTAGGTAATCAATTTGCTACTTGAAGTTTTTTGTTTGCTTATTTGTATTTTAAGATAGACAGAGGCTCATGTAGCTCAGACTGGTTGGTTTTATTTGTTTTGTTTTTTAAAAGTTCTTCCTATGTAGCCCAGCCTTGCCTGGAACTCAGAGATCCACCGGCCTCTACCTCCTGAATGCTGGGATTTTTAAAATTATTATTATTTTTATTAGATATCTTCTTTATTTACATTTCAAATTTTATCCCCTTTCCTGGTTTCCCCTCTGAAAGCCCCCATCCTCTCCCCCTGCTCACCAACCCACCCAGTCCTGCCTCCCTGCCCTGGCATTCCCCTACACTAGGGCATCGAGCCTTCATAGGACCAAGGGCCTCTCCTCCCATTGATGACTGACAAGGCCATCCTCTAATATATATGCAGCTGGAGCCATGGGTCTCTCCATGTGTACTCTTCGGTTGGTGGTTTAGTCCTTGGGAACTCTGGAGGGTATTGGGTGGTTCATATTGTTGTTCTTCCTATGGGGTTGCAACCCCCTTCAGCTCCTTAGGTCCTTTCTCTAGCTCTTCCATTGGGGACCCTGTGCTCAGTCTAATGGTTGGCCGAGAGCATACACTTCTGTATTTGTCAGGCACTGGCTCCTGTCAGCAAGCACTTGCTGGCATCCACAATAGTGTTTGAGTTTGGTGACTGTACATGGGATGGATCCCCAGGTGGGGCAGTCTTTGGATGATCTTTCCTTCAGTCTCTGCTCCACACTTTGTCTCTGTATCTCCTCACATGGGTATTTTGTTCTCCTTCTAAGAAGAACAAAAGTATCCATACTTTGGTCTTCCTTCTGAAATTCATGTGGTCTGTGAATTGTATCTTGGGCATTCTGGGATTAAAGGAGTGAACCGCCCCACCCGGGACTGCTCCTAAACTCAAAATGTAGCCAAAGAAGCCCTTGAACTTGTGGTTTTCCTGCCTGTTTCTGAATGATAGGTTTCGAGGAAAACCTAGTATATTCAGTCCTCGATTGAACATGGAGCCTCATGCATGCTAAAAGAACACTCCACCAACTGAACAACGTCCCTAGGTTATTCCTAATTTTCAATGAGCTTGACTCTTATCGTGTACATATCCTGAATTTTATAAATACATTTTCTATATGTGTTAAAATCTATCTCCTGAGAGGCTTCATCCAGCAGAGGATGCAAACAGATGCAGAGACCTACAGCCAAACACCAGGCAGAACTCAAGGAGTCATGTGGAAGAGTTGGGGATAGGATTGAGAGAGCTGGAGAGGTCAAGGACATCACAAGAAGGCCTACAGAGTCAAGTAACCTGAGTCCTTGGGGGCTCACAGAGACTGAACCACCAACTAAAGAGCATGCATGTGTTGGACCTAGGCCTCCTACACATTTGCAGCAGATATACAGCTTGGTCTTCATGTGGGTCCTCTAACAATTGGAGTAGGGGCTCTCTCTGACTCTGTTGCTTGCCATTGGATCCCCTTCTCCTAGCTGGACTGACTGGTCAGGCCTCAGTAGTAGAGAATGAGATTAGTTCTACTTCCACTTGTTGTCCCAGGATAGGGTGATACCCAAGGGAATGGGGTAGTGGGGGATAGATTTGTGAGAGTGTGACTGGCAGGAGAGAAAAGAGAGGAGGCCTTGACTGGTATGTCATAATATCATAAATAAATGTGAATAAATTAATAAATTAATGAAAAACATGTCCTTTTTGCTCTTTAAAATGCCAGTGGAAATTAACAGCTCTTCCATTAATATATCCTTGCATTTCAAAAACACTACACACCCTTTAAAACATCATAGTACATTATGTATGTGTGCACATACTATTGTAATTAGGGTCTTTACATTTTGTTTGATATGCATGTATCTTTTTTCATAAGTGAATTTAGCCTAGTTTGGAATCAAGATTCTATTACAGTCATAAAATGGCTTGCTAGCGTTCTCCATCTTTGCTCTTAGCTGGAAATTTAAAAAATAGTATGAGATCATCTGGGTATTTGTTTCCTAAAACTGTTGCAATGAATTCTAAAAAGCTTTATGGGGTAAAGCTCAGGGTACCTGGAGCTAGAGTTGCAGGTGGCTATAAACACCACATGGGTTCTAGGAAGTGAACTTAGGTTCTCTACAAGAGTAATAAGAGATCTTAACCATGGTGCCATCTCTCTGACCCATAGTCTAAAAGAGTCTTAACACCATCCCACCCACAAAGGCTCTTGGTTCAGGAAGGACAACACTCATAGCTGTGGGCATGTTCAACTCAGTAACCTCTTTCTTCTATGTTTAGTAGACTATGTTTGCCCCTGGAGGTAGGCTGGCAGTTAAATTTTGAACACAGGCTCAATTAAAATGTGCTATTATGTGGGCATTTTACACTGTGCTGATTTGAAGTTGTTTGAACTCTGATCAGAATATTTTGTGGAAATACTCATGTGATCAAGAACACTCTTAACTCTTAACATTGTTCATCTATGTGATGGTGATACGTGTGTGTGTGTGTGTGTGTGTGTGTGTGTGTACCATGGTTCTAGTTTACATAGCGATGCTATGATAGACATCATGACCAGGAATACCTTAGTTTATACTTCCAGATTGCAGTGCATTTTGGAGAGAAGTCAGGGCAGAAACTGAGGCAGAAAACATGGAGGAATGCTGCTTACTGGCTGAATCTCTAGTTTTGTTTTTGTTTTTGTTTTTTGTTTTTTTCAATCAAGTCACTACGATGTGGAGCCCATTCTCAGTGGATACATCTACAAAACAATCCCAGTCCCTAGGGCTTGGTACATTGTGGAAGAGGGGCCAAAAATACTGTAAGACCCAGAGGACCAGGGAGTTTGTTGTGAGATAGTATCTCCTAGGAATAGCAAGGGCTACACCCATTAAGTCTCATCAATATATCAACCCAAACATTTTTAAAGGAACAGAAAGCCACATTTTGAGCCTACCACTTGTCACTGGCTCCTCTGAGATTATACTTTCTTATGCCCATGAAATATTTTATCCAAAATTCCTGGTTTAGCTTTTTATGATAATAGATCATCATACAGCACACTGTGCATTTTATTTATTTGTTACTCTTGTTTATCATTTGTCTCCCCAGTGGCATAAAATTCTCCCATGAGCACAGCTTCTTATCCAACAGGATCCCTGCTGACTCTCCCGGGCTCCTGCCAATCAGTAGTGTTTGCTGAAAGAATGCATACTGAGAGTGTCAGCCACTGTCATAGCTGTTTCCTGTCCCATTGTACATTAGTCGCCCTGTTCCCTTAATGTTTCGGTGTGCTTTTCTATTTGTTGTTTTAATTCCAATTTCTTCAGTGAAATTCTCAAATCATGAATTAAAAAAATAATCTATATTTTTCAATATAAGTATTGAGGAAAAGGAATGTTGGGTGTGAGCCTGGGAGTTTGTATTTGGGGGTGTGGGCCGTTACTTCTCACTTCTGATGTTATTTGGTTTAGTTTCTTCATGAGTTTTTTTTTCTTTTGTTCATGAATAAGTTAGCAATATCTAGGTTATTTTAAAAATTTTTAAAGAACAGAGATCATTTAGTGATTGGTTTATAATTTGATTGCACTTTGGTGCAAAGATAGGCTCTTTGTATTAATTAATTCACTGCGATGTGCTGAGATGCACCTTGTGGTCTAGTAGGATAGAGTTTTTTTTTTTTTTTTTTTTTTTAATAAATACAGTGTTAGCTGGGCTGTGGTGGCTCAAGCCTTTAATTCCAGCATTCGGGAGGCAGAGTCAGGTGGATCTCTGTGAGTTTGAGGCCAACCTCGTCTGTAGAGTGAGTTCCAGGACAGCCAGGGCTACACAGAAACCCTGTCTTGAAAAAAACAAAAGAAAACAAAGCAACAACAACAACACAATAACAAAACAGTCCTCCTCACACATGCACACCATGTTTGCCATGGCATTATAAAACTGGTAGTTTATGACTTTGTTCTCAGGGAACTGTGGCATAGTTCCCCTTGTATATCACACCATATTCAGATCCTCAGATCATTCCTTCTTATCTCTTAGCCGATGCCACCGCCTCCTCCTCCTCCTCCTCCTCCTCCTCTTCCTCCTCTTCCTTCTTATCACCATGGGCATTGTGCTTTG
This sequence comes from Mus musculus, assembly GCF_000001635.26. NCBI lineage: Eukaryota > Metazoa > Chordata > Mammalia > Rodentia > Muridae > Mus > Mus musculus. The sequence continues at coordinate 68,395,749 of NC_000075.6, forward strand.
CTTCATCCTTTAATAAAAACATGCAACTTGAATGAGTATTAAATAATAATTGGATGTTGGTTGTCAGGCTGTTGATAGAAGTGTTGTAATGCACCCCTTGGAAGACTGACAGTCTTTGAAGTTCAGTGAGATGGCTCAATACATACAGACACTTGCCAAGACTGAGTTTGGTGCCCTAAGAACCGAGACAGGCAAGAATAAGGGAATGGTTTAGTTATGTTGGACACTATTTGGTTTTGGTTATGCACACCCCTGGTAATAATGCCCCTTGCAGCCTAGATCCTTCCCTTGCATATACTATGCACATACTCACCTCTTCAAACAATGCAGCTAGCTGTAGTGATACATTTTATTATCCAAATATCTCTTATATTCTAAGAAACTGGAATTTTTGCTGGACTTTTACAACCAAGTTAATAATACACCTTAAGGCTACTTAGACCTAGTTTGATGCTCTGCTGTATGCTCCAGCCTGTTTGTTTGATCTGGCTGCTTTGATAGAACAGTATAGCAACCAACCTACCTGCCTTGGATTTCTTGTGCAATCACCATTTACAACCTAAACTAATGCACAGCTTTAATCTCATGCTGTATAGTCTATGTCCTTGACACAGAGAGCAATACAGTGTGTGTGTGTGTGTGTTTGTTTGTTATGGCAATAATTTATTGAAATGAAGAAACAAGTCCAAAGCAACTTTATGCAACAAGCATCCACCATAGGTATTGAACGTGGCATATATTGCTTGACAATAGTATGGTTTATAGTATCATGTGCTTTGGGCTGGTTGGAATAAATAACTTAATCCCTTGTAAATCTCTGTTAAAGATTTCTATAAATAATCCATCATTTCTTTCCCACATGATGATTTTTGTGCTACTCAAGAAATATGGAGCAAATCGACTTGTTAGAGACATACATGGGCAGTAGGAACAGATTATACATACATAAGACATTATACATACATTTATAAGACAGACCACAGAAAAGCCAGAATCCACAAACCATAGACATATGGGAGACACAGAGAGAGAAGAGAAGAATTCAAACTTTGCCTCTCTCTTGGTTAACTGAGTTCCAGAGTGCTGAGGTTTCAGCCTTTAAATGTGACTGATACATTTTGGTCCCTCTGAGTTTATCTTTAAAAGGTTTAACCCATGTACTTAGCAATACAAACCTGTCACTTCTCACCTAACCTCTGGCTAATGTAGTACTTCCATCTCTAAACAATAGTATGACTTTTTTTTGCCCCTGATAACAATCAAATTTCCATGGTTTCCATGTAAGTATAGTCCCAAATGTATTTAGGTATGAACGTTAGAAGCACTGATCTGGCCTGAACTAGTTTTGGGTATATACGTAGTAAAGAAAGACTGTCTTCTAGTAGTGTTTAGGGAGAATTCTCTATTTACCATCTTATGCCCATACATAATTAGGCATGCTTATAATTAAAATCAGATACATTGTGGTGAGTGACATTTACAACAAAGAGATGATTACATAATCTGTTAAAGCAGAGAACCAACCAAACTATACCACATAGAAACCTTTCAGTCCCAGAAAAAGAGACTCCAGGTTATAGCTTAGGCTGCTAGAGTACACTCACTCATGTGGCCAGCTGTCATTCTTTAATATTTATTATCATTTAGCTTCAAACAAAATGATCTTGTTTCTTTGCGAAACACTGTGAGCTCTTATTTCTAATCCTTTAGAGAAAAGGCCCAGAGCATGGGCGCACCTGACCTAGACCTTGACCACAGGTAATGTAACTGACCCTTGCAAGTTGTCCTCTGACTTTGACATGTGGACCATGGGACATACTTTCATGCACATTACATACATATGCACACAACACGCATAAGTCAAACAAAATAAATCCCTTAATAATTTTGAATAGTGTGCTCTGAGTACCTAAGATGTTCTTGGTTACTGCTCAGAATATTTCTTCTAAATATCATTGCTTCTACTTCATAAAACTGGGGAGTTAAAAATGAAAAGGTTCGGCGGTCTCCATTTAGATATAGTTTCCAGACTTTTAAAGTAGTCTTCTGCATGAAAAATACACTTATTTCTGGGTGATAGTTTCATGGTGAAATGAGAATTTTTTAACCCCAAAATACAATGCCTTCAATTAAAAAAATATTTTTTTATTCATCCAGTGAGTCAAAATGAGATGTCCAAAGCATTAAATGTCAAGACATGTCACAGTACCTAGTGACCCAAAATATGTTCACTTAAATATGCATGTTTCTTATTACAATGTGCAGATGTTGCAGGCAAGCCTTAGTTCCCAGACACAAAAATAGGCTCTAGTGGTCTGCAGCACAGTAGGGTCACTGAAGTTAGCAGTGGGGTCTTGCAAACTCCAAACTGCCTAAAAGAGGGTTTTGAATGTTCTCATAAAAATTGATGAATGTTAAGAATGGCTGCCATTCGAACTGTCCTGATTTTATCACTGCATGATATATACATTTACTGAAATCCTGTAAATATGACCCATTTTCTGTCCATCATCTCTTTCTTCATTTAACTTATCTATCTCTCAGTGTTGGGGGAGGGGGGCAGAACTCAGGGCCATGGATAGGCAAGTGCTCTACTGCTGGGCTATATCCCAACCCCCCTCAAACTTTATATGGACATCTCTTAAATATTAATAAATTTCTTTTATAAGTCAGTTTTTCAAGCATGGTGTCTCTCATGTGGTATTTAAGAAAGACTGAGAGCTTAGACTAGATCAGATCGCTACTTGATGCAAGGACAATAAAAGTAAAGTACAATATCACTTAACCACTGATAAAATGATGTGTTAAAATAAGTTCCACTTAGTATTTCCACCTGCAATGTCAGGTGTCTGTCTTCCCACTCACCTTGGAAGGAGAAACTTCCCTGCCTTGGCCCACCTCCACTGCTAGCTGCTAGTGTTGGATTGTAGAGAGTTTGCAGGGTCTGTGCATTGCTGGGACCTTGGGCTCTCTGCTAGGGAATCAGCCACCTGCCCTAGCCCCAGCCACGATGCCCTTCCTTTTTCTTCTTGTGGTCCCACTGCAAGTTCTAACTGAGAAAGCATGGTCCTGGAAACCATGAAAACTGAGGTAGGGGGACAGTTTCACTTGTTCCCTATCTCCCTTTCCCCCTATCCATAGTCCTAACTGGGTTCTCAACACCCTCTCCCTCCCCTAAGAGATCACTTCCCCCAGCTTGTTTTTGTTGGCCTTAGACTGTCATATTTGGAAGCATCAAATTTTAGCTACTCCAGAGCTATGCTCTTGATGGTGGGTCCTGTCCAAAAAGGAGCAGCCAGTCCGTGCTTCTGTTGGGGTTCTGAGATATTTTTGGTTCTCTCAACTTTTGGAAGCAAATTCTCCAAACTATTTTAAATCTAGGTGTAAATAAGGGTCTCTCTCTCTCTCTCTCTCTCTCTCTCTCTCTCTCTCTCTCTCTCTCTCTCTCACACACACACACACACACACACACACACACACACACACACGAACTTGCAATGTACCCAAGGATGACCTTGAACTTTGGTCCTCCTATCTCCACTTCTCAAATGCTAAGATTACCAGCAGGGGCGGCATCTGCTTTTTGCAGTGCTGAGGATCAAACCCAGGGCTTCATGAACGCTAGGCAAGCGCTCTGATGACTGAGCCTTAGCCCACCCCAACATCACTGATTTTTATATATCCTGGGGAATAAGCCTTGATACACAGTAGTAGTTCTAACAGCCCACAACCCCCATGCTTCTTATAATGGAAACTAGACTACAATTGCTATCACAAATATGGGTATGCTTTTTTTATTTTCTCTGTTGAGCAGTCCAGAGTTAGGCATCTGTCAGTGTTGGTTCAGCTGCTACCCTGTCCTTGGGAGATCAGGACTTTTTTTTCTCCCTATAGCATGTTAGCTTTTTGTCTTCACAATTCTGTCTATCAAAGTTCCTGGCATCACAAAGCACACTGTTAGTTTAATTCCACCCTTGTACCCCTCCTGCCATCCTGCAGAGCCCAACTGATCTCTCTGTTCCAGGTCTTTTACTTTGGGGACATGTCTGTGCAGCATCTGTGTGTACACACAGAGGCCAAAGGTCAGGTTTGCTCCTCGGGACCACTATCCATCTGGTTTTGTGGAGACAGCATCTCTCATTGACATGGAACTCTTCAGTTTGGGGAATCAGGCTGATCAGTTCACCCCAGAGCTCTGCCTGTTTCTGCTTCTCTGGCAGTTGGATTACAAGTGTGTACCAGCATGACTGGTTTCTTTACGTATGGATAGAACTCAGGCCCTTATGCTTGTGTCTATACCTAGCCCTCTAATTCCTCAACAACATCACTGTAATCCACCTTCCATATAGAACCAAGGTAATCTTTTCTAGAATACAACGCCAGATATTCTGTTTCTATTGCTTAAAAGTCTTCAGTGAACCTCTAGTAGGAGTTAGGAAAGGATCTAGACTATTCTTACCTGCTTCATGCATCCACAGAAGCAGCCACTGTCTCCCCATCATGGACCCTCTCTAGTACTCACCGCCTCTCCTTATGTCCTAGTACACAGCCTCTCCCCTCCCCAAACACCATGCTTATCTTCACTATAGATCCATCATGCCTGCTTTATCCTCTGGTCGAAATCATCCTTGTCCAACAGGGCCTCCTGCCCTCTGCTTCCCTCCTTCCTAACTGTTCCTATTTCCCACATCTCTGTGGTAACTCAATCTCACTTCACCATTCTTATTTGAGTGATCTAGGAAGCTTTTCCAAAATGCCACCTCTAGTCCTTGTTTTATGGCGTCAGAACTGATTGGCCTGTGACAGTCCCCAAGCATTGACATTATATTGCAAGCATTCTACTATGCAGCTTCGACTGGGAGCTCCTAGGCTTCAGGGCTACAGGCAAGGGACCATGAACAATACTTTGAGATAATCCTTTAATGTTGACATTTTCATTGACTCTCTACAACTTAACTTGATGAGGCAGAATTAGGGTGCTCATTCCTGCCCTGTATCCCCTATACCATAAAGAGAGAATTTGTGATGAGTCACGGCTTACAATAAGGAATGACAGAAAATGTTGCAAACTAGAAAGTATGTTCTCTCCATCCCTCCCCCGCTGTGTGTGTGCGTGTGTATGTGTGTGTGTGTATGTGTTTGTGTGTGTGTGTGTGTGTGTGTGTGTGTGTGTGTTTTCGTGCTTGTGTTCCCAGGGAGAACATGGTTTCTCAGCTCATCTTGCCCTCTGTCTCCCTCTTCTAGCTGCCTGGGAGTTGTCAGTCAGGTTGGGGAGATGGACTGAAACCTCAGAGGCTCTCAGCAAGCATGGAGCTGGCCCAAGTGGTCTGTGAGATGAACAGGCAAGGGTCAGAGGCTGACAGATGGTCTTTCTGCCACACAGACTGCAGGCAGATGGCTCTGACAGTTTGGACAAGGCTGCAACTTTGGGCCGCTGAGGCGGAGCCTTGAAAAGATGCTTCAAGAAGCCGCTAGATAACCCTCCCCTCTCTCCCAGAGAGTAGACATGGATTGGGAAGATTCACAGAAGGCAGGGAGGAGAAGTAGCAGCAGGGGAGGGTGGAAGGAGGAGACTGACGCTCATTCTCTTCAGGAAGGCCTGTAACTGTAACTTTCTTGCTGAAGAGTTTGAAGAGCCTCAAACTCACAGGCTGGAAGGCAACTGGGGTGATGCTTAAGCACACAGGAAGTCCTGTGCAAAGCTGCCTGAAATTTCTGCCCTGCTTCTAATTGGGGCACAACTTCTTGTGTGTATGTATGTAGATCTGTGTGCACATATGTGTGTGGATGACGACAGAGGTCAGCCTCAGGTGTTGTCCCTTAGGACTCCATTCATCTTTATTTATTTACTTATTTTGAGAGAGAGAGAGAGAGAGAGAGAGAGAGAGAGAGAGAGAGAGAGAGAGAGAGAGAGAGACTTTTACCTGAAGATAGTTGTCAAGCCCCAGGGAGCTGCCGGACTCTGTCTCCTCTATGCGGGGTCAGAAGGATGCACACCACACCTAAATCTTTTAATTCTGGGTGAACTCAGATCTTGATGCTACAAAGTTAGTACTCCCCGACCTGAGCTATCTTCCACCTAGAAAGCATCATTTCCAAGAGCCACCTAACATCTTTCCTCTCCTATTTCCTCTCGACAGTGGACTCTTCCTCTGTGGACAGCTTTGTGGGGCCATGTGCAGCCTCAGCATAGGGTCTGGCCTACAATAAATGCTTCTAATATGTGAGATGTGACTTGTGCAGCCTGAGGCTATAAAATAAGCAAACCAGCCTGTGCCTCCATGATCCAAACTCTTGGCAGATTTGCCTCTGCTGTGCACCAGTCTCTACCTTCCTCCTATATGCTCCAATTTCAATTTACCAGCAGAGGCAGTTTCTACTGGAAGCAAGGAGATGAGGGATAAGGTACAAGGCATAGGCCCAGGCATGAGGTAGCAGTCCAATCCTGTTGTTATCTATTTAAGCAGAAGCCCCAGCCTGGTCCTCAGCCCCCTCTGCCGCTAATGTCTACTTCCAATGAGCTCTGTAGAGAGCCCAGATGAGGGCTATTCTCCCTCTCACACTTTGGTCTGTGGGCATCTGGGGACAGCTGCTGCAGTAAGTACAATTGTCCCCTTGTCCCCACGCACCAGATTTTGCAGGGCCTCTTGGCACATGCCTACAGTCGACATTTAATTAACATAAAACACTATAAAACACTATTAAGACAGGAGCTAGATTGGGAAGCTGGCAATTCCCCAGCCCCATGCAGCCAAATCCCCAGACACAGGTATGTCCTTCAACTTGTCTGGATGTTTGGAGACGTGCATGTCCTTTCCCGTTCCAGATCTGTCACCTCGGGAGCCAACCCCCACCAACATCCTCTGGCAGACCCTCTGGGGTGGAGCTTGAGGACAGGACTTGAACATTGCATCCTTATGTTTACGGCAAGGGCTTATTGTCTCCTTGGCTGACTGTAGAGCATTATGGCTGCGTGCCAAACAACCTCTGCAATGTGTAGGCCCACCCCAGAACCATGAAGATCACTCTAATCATCTTTCCTTGCTTGTATATGTCTGCTGTCTTCTTCCAACCTAGAGTTCTCATTCTCCAGCAGCTACTTTCCTTGTTGATCTGATGACTTCTTGAGAGGACTTCCTGTCAGGTCTCGTGTGCCTGCCAGTTATCTGAATTATCCCAGTGTTGGCTGATTCTACACAGAAAACAGAAGTATGTCTATCAAACTGCTCTGCAGACTAAACCCATGCAGTACCCTTAGCAGCTAAAGATACATTGGACTACGTAAGATGTGGCTACCGTGGACTAGGAAGTCTTAGGTTCTAATGAGAGTCTCATACACTGACTTCACTTTAGTGTGATGTGGGGACACATTCAAAGTCCTCTGGAAGCAGAGACAGGACTGGCTGTCCTTCCAGGCAGGAATGACGTGGGACATCAAGAGACCCAAGGACCCTGAGAACAGCACTCCCAGCCAAGGTCTTCTGATAGTCACATTTTCTTGGCTATGGCTGCAAAGTCATGGAGCTGAATGTTAAAGGGGTTCAGAAAGGACCTTGTGAGTCATTCCCTCTGTAGCCTAGCCTGGTCTGGGATGTCAACACAGGGTTTTACTGACTTGTTATCCCTTAGGAGACCAAGATTCCCTAATGAAGAAGTTCGTGGACTCTGTGAGGTGCTATGTTTTAGGATTAGTTTTAGCCTGTTTCCCTTTGTCGGTTTCTCTCCGACTGTTCCTAACTCCTAGAAGAAACTCCTACCCAAGTTTACTGGAATCCAGAGGTGGGGCATCGAGGTTTACCTAGGGTTAAACTGCCACATGGGCACATTTGCTTTTCTTTTTAATTGAGCCAAGAGAATTATATAATTTTCCACAAGTTACTTTGTTGGAAAACCAGTGACTGGGTGGGGGTGGGAGTGGTGGGTAAGAGAGGAAACAGAGCAGATGGAAGCCCAAATCAACACCAGAAATAGCCTCCACAAAGATACGGTGCAGCGGGGACATGGTGATTATGAGCATTGGTTGTCCTGGGCTAAGGTCTTATCTGGCTACTTCCTAGTTGGCATCTGTGTCTGAGTGTTCATCTCTTCGGTGCTGTCTACCCTTCCTTTGTATTTGTTTCTACAGAGCAGATCTTAACCCCTGCTCTGTGAGTGTTTACAGTCTGATTAGATACACGCTCACAGTTTATGTGAATCTAACTTGAGAAGCGTGGTCTATGCACATAATCTGGGCCTTACCTGGGAGCTTGCAAGGTTGCTGGCTTGCAAACCCCCCCACTCTATAATTAATGAATCTGTATTTCAATCAGGTCACAAGTGATTTTCTTGCACATTAAAATTTAGGAAACTCCACTCACCACTTGCCTCATGTGACTACATAATAGCATCATGTAGGGAATATTCAAAATTACAAAAGATTGACTGCTCTTCTTATAGGTATCCTCATGTCATTGATATGGAGTCAGCCAGGTCAACTGTATGTCTCAAAACTTTAAGGTGAAACAAATCCTGAAATCTATAGTCCTCCTCAATGCTTCTCAACTCTCTGGTACCTGGCTATTCTGTTTCTCCAGTTCCCATCCATCCGGTTACAAAACATGAAAGGGTCATGTGCCATGGATGCAGTAACAATGTCAAACTGGTACAAACACTAGTAAATTCTTACCCAACTTTTTTTTTTAACTTGTCACAAATTCTTTACTGAGAGTCTGAAGACCCATAGTGGCCATTGGAGTATACTCTGAACTCAGTATAGACAACCCTCCACCCCAGTTAAAACACCGACAATACTTAACCCCATGCACACCGGCATCCTTCAGGTCAAGGGTTCCAGAGACTATTGGACACAGTCTTAGAACACATATTTTCTGAAAGGTGCTATTCTGCTGTTCTCAGTCCTTTAAAGGGTTCCCTAATGACACCAATATGTATATGTACACACACACACACATACACACACACACATATATGTATATATAATAAGTAATATATATAATAAATATATTATAAATAAATTCTATATATACACATACATTTTTCATTACCCCCTTTATGGGAGCTTAATCAGCTACACTGAATGGTTAAGTAACTTACCCAAAGTCGTAGTGGAGGTCAATAGAGGCAGCAGGCTTTATCCCTAGATCTCCCAACTCTTGGGCCTAATTCTGCTGCCCCACCTGTAAGCACTTGTAGTAAAAGCAGGAGACTCCCTCACACACCAGTCCTTCTGTCTTGTCCCTTGGGTTCCTAAATATACTTGATCACACTGCTCCCTCCTCATCTCTTTGGCCTCTTCCACTTCTCTGCCCCCACAAAGGCCCTTGACATCTCTCCCCTGTCCCACAGCAAACCACTCACTTCTCCATTCTCATGCAACTCCCACAATTCCACCTCGGTGAACCTTCTAAACCTCAGAGCTGAGAAGTTTCCAATCTTTTAGCGGCTCTAACTCCATCACCTCCCAGTAAAAGTTTATACCCTGAATGCCATATACTAGTTATTCTGCAAGAGAGCAAGAGAGTTCTGCTCCGCCAGGGCTAGTCCTTCTCCTTGCCTCACTTTCCATGCTAGGTAGCTATGTAGAACCTCTGGTTGTTGACTATGAACCATCTTTTTATGCCTAAGGACTTTCATGCATATAGTTTCCAGGGTGGAGGGCCTCTCTATAAAGCTAGCTCTTTCTCCTCACTCAGATCTAGCACTGACTCTATCTAAAAGTCTTTCTAGATACGCCCATCGCTCCCATGGCTTCTCCAGTAGCATCCCACAGACAGTATCAGAGCTCCCTACTTCTGTACTAGCATCTCCTGTAATGAAGGAAGGTAGCAGCCAAGCTTTCCTAAACTTCCCCAGATAACACATATTCAGGACCATGGGAAGGAAAGAAGGGGTTAGCTGTTTTGGGAAGGGTGGGTGCTCAGCAGCAGCAATGTCTTTTGTCCCCCTGTTTCTTCCCTCCCCTGTGTCCTCTCATGTGTCCTGCCCCCTCTGAACCTGATCAGGAATGGTTCCATGTCCTTCTCTGGCCACACTGGACCCAGTCAGGCTTTTCTGGGGACTCTGCCCTTTACTCCTGAGATTAGCTATAGGGCAGCAGGCACTGAACTGTGGTCTAGCTTTCTCTCCCTGCTTCTTTGCTCTGTGTGCCCCGGAGAGAATATTAAATGTGTACACAAAATATATGCTAAAATATTCATGGATATATTCAAAAGCATTTTTTTCTTTTTTTAAAAAGTTGCTTAAGCCCTCTTTGTCTGAAATTAGAACAGAAGGAACACACAAATGTGAGACTCAGAAACATGCAGAACAAAAGACAATAGTGATTAGCTGGGATTGAACACTTTGCAAAAGGTTATTTAAAGTCCAGTGTCAAATATGGTATTCAAACATACCAAGAGGACGGTGGACTCATTATTAGAGGAATATCAATTTCTTAAAAACTGTGTTTGTGTGAACATGCATGTGCTGTGCACACATGTAGAGACAAGAGGTTGATATTAGATGCCAGCATCAATTTATCTTCACCTTATTTATTTATTTATTTATTTATTTATTTATTTATTTATTTATTTATTTTTGAGATGAGAGTCTTTCACTGAATCTGGACCTCAGCAAAACCAAGGGATCCTTCTGTTTTCACTTCCCCAATGCTGGGATTATAAATGAATGCTACCTGTCAGAGTTTTATGTTGTTGTTGCTGTTGCTGCTGCTGCTGTTTTGTTTTATTTTGTTTTGTTTTGTTTTAATGCGGATGCTGGGAATGAACTCAGTTCCTCATACTTGTAAGACTGAGCCATGCTTTTAAACTGAGCCATCTCCCTAGCCTAGGAATACTCCTCTGCCTTAATAGCTATCTCTTGTCTTGTCTTTATGGTTGAAGGTCACAAGCTTACTCTGTTATTTCTCTTCACTGTACTGGTGTATATTCCATTATTTCTTGAGGCAGCCAAGCTTTAATGAGCACGAAGGATTGGGTCAGAGTAGAGAGCTGGCTGTCTTAGCTTGCTTGGTGTCATGCATTTGGAAGTTGGGCACGGGGAATCCTTGGGACAAGCGTCAAGGAAGAGAAGGTGGTTAATCTCATCAGGTACCCTTGGTTGGAAACAGGAGAGGGCAGCCTATCTGGGTGGGATATGGGTTTTTCTTTTATGGACCGCCCATGGGTACTCTTCATCCTGCTGTCATCCAGCATGCTACAAGATTTCTCAGTCGGCCTTGTCCACTGGCACTTCACAATTCCTAGCTCCCAATAATTCAATCACCTTCACCATCTTTCCTCCACATCTTCCCTCCCCTCCCCTCTCCTCTCTCCCCTCCCCTCTCCTCTCTCCCCTCCCCTCCCCTCTCCTCTCCTCTTCCTTTCCCTACCTACCCTTCTCCTGTTTTCTCCTTCTCTCAGTTCCCCCTTCCTTCTCCTCCATTCCTTCCCCTACCTTTCCCCACTCCCATCCTTCTCTTGTCTTGTCCTATATTATAGAAGTAAGTTGGCATAGCAGGATACAGGGAAGAAAGAACAGAGCATGCATGCATGTGCCAGGAACCCCCAAAACATTCTCTTAACAATGTTAAAGGAAAATATGAAGTTATAAAGGAATTGGTTATTTTTTTAAAGGCCCACATTTTATGTTAGATACTAATTTCAACCATAGGCAAAGGCAGCCACTAAAGGATGCTGGCTGAGGACAGCATGAAAAGAATGTAGTTTCATAGAACCTGGGGCTAGAAAGAACAGGGAGCTGGAGAAAAATGAGTGTGAGGAAGCTATGCTCTGAATGGGATGCTCTGAATGGGATGGGCAAGGGGGCCCCCGACCTAACAGCCTTTTAGGGGATCAACCCAGAGAATGCCAGATTGACAAGGGACTGATCTTGAGTGCTGAAATGTCCTCAGAGGGCTCTCTCCTGAGACAGTAAAGGAAAGCCTTTTCTTAGCCCTTGTCAACAGCAACCCTTGAGCTCAACATAGCTAAAGGAATGAGAGCGGCCTTCTCCATGTGGATACCCAGAAACCCAAGGGTAAATTCTTGCTACAAATGACAAAGGAAAAGAAAAATGGCTCTGAGGCCAGTCACCTCTCAGTGTATTGGTTATAGGGACATGATCCTGTTCACAGACTCATTAGTCACTTTTCTCACCCCTGTGAGCAATAGCTTCCAAGAAGCAACTTAGGAAAGAAAGGGTTGATTCTGGCTTATAGCTTCAGGGTACAGTCTATCGTGGTAGGGATGGCATGGAAGCAGAACCGTGAGGCAGCTTGTCATTTTGCCCCTGGAAGCAGGAAGCTAGAGGAGATAAAAGATGCCGCTGGATTCCTGTTTATTGCTCATTCTAAGATGATCCTCCCTCATTCAGGGTGGTCCTTCCTCTTCACTTAAATGTTTCTAAAGACCCCCCTCATAGACACACCCATGGTTACTTTCTATAGTGACTCTAAATCCAGTCAACTTGACAGTAAAGATTAAGAATTATTAAAAACCTGAGAGGAGTGGGAAGTGGGTGTGCTCGGGGTTCGGGATGTGAAATTCCCAAATAATCAAGGAAAATAACATGAAAAAAATCCTGAAGGGTGATTTGGTGTCATTGTTTTCATCAGAATTTGTCTTTCTTAATCTCTAAACACAGTAGTTCCTAGCTGTAGTGGCTATTCCTGGCTGTCAACTTGACTATATCTGGAATGAACTACAATTCAGAATTGGAAGGCTCACCAGTGATCCTAATCTGGAGGCTGGGAGATACGAATTTCTGATCTGGATCTTGGCATGGAGATCTTGAGGCATAGTGGCTATGAATTCCAGAAGAACCTCTAAGTTCAAGGTCTCTGTGATTAAAGGCGTGGTGGCACACACCTTTAATCTGGGCTACACCTTCTGCTGGAGACCTACATAAGGACATGGAAGAAGGAAGATTTACTCTTTTTCTCCTTCGCCTGCTTGCTGTGTTATACTGAGCAACTGCTAGATCCTTGGACTTACACTCACAGCTGCTGCTGACCATTGTTGGGAGTTGGACTACAGACTGTAAGTCATCAACAAATTTCTTTACTATATAGAAATTACCCATAAGTTCTGTGACGCTAGAGAACCCTGACTAATACACTAGCAAATGAAAGAAAGGAAAGAAAAGATGAACCCAAGTGTTTTATACGGTAAGGAGATGCCCACTTCCAACCAGTGGGCTTAGTCCCTTCCTTTGCCTCCACTGAGATCCTGCTTTGCCTCCAGGTCATGTCATGGTGAAGAACGTATCTTGGACCACATTTTCTGGGCTGTCGTCCTTTAAATGGTGAAGGCAGAGTTCTTCTTTGGTCTTGCAGGCCCCTCCTCCCAGTAGTTGAATTGCTGAGGACTGGATGTAACCAGCCCTATCTAAGTTGTCTCTCCTTTGTCTCCATATACCTGGCTGGGTGAGTAGTTCTACACTTGCCTTCTTTCTCCTTGTTTATTGGCTCATAGAATGTTCACTGGCCCTGTAGTTTAGATCCAAGGAGATAGGCATAAGGACAGAAATGGAGTGGTTGTCTGTTTTAGCCCTGAGCTAAAGCCACAGGTGACAGTAAGGCTTTTAAAATCAACATTTTGGTCCAAGAGTTAGATTCTTACATGGCTATACCATTGCCGCTTACCGTTACACTTATTTGAACAACACGCTCAGGGTAGGGGAAAGAGAATAGAATGGAGGATGGGAAAAAGGGATGCTGTGGTTGGAATATAAAATGGTTTTCTTGGGGTCATGTGTTTGAACACTTGGTCTCCAACTGGTGGTGCTCTTTGGGAAGGCTGTGGAGCCTATCAGAGGTGAGATCTTACTGGAATAAGTAGGTCACTGGGGAAGTGGGAAGGGGGGTTTGAGGCTTTATAACCCAGTCCTTCTCTGACTCTGGACTACAGTGTAGATGACTAGATGGCCCCCCATTCTTGCTGCCATGACATCCCCAGCATGATAGATTGCATCTCATTGAACTGTAAGCCAGAATCGACACTTTTTTCCTTATTTTGCTATTTTTCAAATAGCATGTCACAGCAACATGAAAAGTAACTGATTCGGTTATTCCTGGGAAGATTGCAAATATTTCTGAGTCTCTGGTGACACTAACATCAAACTAGCCTAACCTCTACATAAGTCTATAATAGCCATAGATAGGAAATATGAACAACACCATAGGAACTTGACCAGAGCCGACTGGTCAAGGCTCTCTGACTTCCCTTACTGATTAGAGGCTCGGCTTGGGCCCTTTCCAATGCACACACTGGACCTTGAAGCTCAGGGTAATATACTACCCAGTCTTATGTTCTGTCATTCTGATCAAAGGAACTGTGGTGGAGGCCTCAATGTGTTGGCCAGTCATGATATCATCAGGCCCTGTTGTTAAAGTTTTTGACTTGCTTCAGGGTTAGGAAGCAGTCTACAGATAAAGGAGGTAGAAGTGGGTTGTCATAGTATGTGCCTACTGAGTGCTTGACATGGTGTTTTTATTTTCCTTACTCTTTCTCCATTAGTAATAGAGTATATTTTTCAGGTCACAAGGCACCATGACAATATCAAAGGCTCCAGTTACCCTAGAGGGGAAAGCATGGGTTGGAGGAAAGATTCCAAGTGTATTTCTCAGCTCTGGCCTCAGTGGCATGTGAACTTGAACCATTTCTTTATCGTTCTGGAATCATAATGGGTCTAACTATGTGGCATGAGAGATGATCTATAACATTGTCTTCGAAAATAGGATGCATTTCAGACAAAGGTTTTGTTCACTAAGGTACTCAGTACATATGCAGTGAAGGCTTGAGTTTTCTTTCCTTGTGCAGTGACTGGCAATTGCCCGGTGAAAGGACAGATAGGAAAAGACCACTCAAAGCCACTGTATTCATGGGGTCCCCAGAGGACTCTTACTCATTTCCAGCTACAGAAAAGTGCCCTGGCCTCCTGAGATCCAAATTTTGCTAAGTCATTTAGGAGTTACATGCCTGCCAAGGAGGTGCCAGAGGTGCAGAACTCGCTACACGCTCTTGTGAGTGTGAACTACACTTCTCAGGTACGGCGGGGCTGGCAGGACTATTATAATATTTGGTGTGATGTTGCCTCCTGCTATCACCACCTTGCCCTCTCCTCTTTCCCAAGCTGTGAGAACAGGAGAGGTGTTATATGGCTCATATGACTGGGCTGTATTTGGGGGTCTGCAGAAAAGATAGAGACATGCCTTAAATCTTCATCAACCTTCCTTACTGCAGAAAAAGGCTTCTGAAGGGTTTGGTGGTACTGGGACCACCCACCATTAACCACAAAGTGGAATATGTATCTGTTAGTGGAGTTTTTATCATCTAAAGACAGTATTATTTTTGTCTTCTATAGATATTCAATAATACTTGATTTCCTTTTTCAGTATTGTGTTGGATAATATTTGTCACCCACCAATCAAAGAGCCATTTAGCTATCTTGGAATTGAATCCCTGTTATAGGAAAACTCCAGCAGGCATGCATGATGTTGGCTGGTGTCAGGTAGAAGTGCCTGAAGCCAGAGGTTCCCAGGTCTGACAGTTCTCTGGGTAGCCTGGAGCACTGAAGACTGTGCAGGCTCCTCCCTCACACATTCAGGCTTGATAACCTAGAGAGGACTCAGGCAATGGGCATGTCACAATCTCCTGATGCTGCAGGCAGGATTCAGGAATGGCACTTCTCCACCTGCCATTCTATAGTCACGTGGAAAATCTTACACTCTTCCAGTGCTCCCAGTCTCAATCCCAAGGCTTCTGATCTATTTACCTAATGTGGCTTGGGAATGGAGATCTTTTATTTTATTTTCAATTATCACAAGGAGTAGTTTCACAATGCCATTTCCAAGTAAAACATGCTTTCGTTGACCCCCCCTCCTTTCTTCTCTCCCATTGCTCCATCCCATAGTTTATTCTTCCACCCCCAGGAACCTCCTATTCTTATGCCTAATTGTTCTATTTGCTCCACTACACACACACACACACACACACACACACACACACACACACACACACACACACATCACTGCTGCCTTCCTTAGAATTCCTTTCTCTCTCTTGAGTTTCCTTATCTATACCCACACATACATCTATGTATATAAGTATATATAGTATATATGCATATATACTGGTATCCACACATTGAGAGAGAATATGTGGTATTTGTCTTTCTGAGTCTGGTGATCTTGATTAATACAGTAAGTTCCACATCCACCCACTTTTCTACAGATTTTATAATTTTGCCTCTCTTTACAGCTGAATAAAGTTGTACTGTGTGTCCACACCAGGTTTTCACAATCCAGTCACTCACTGGTGGGCGTCTAGGCTGGTAGGCACAGCGAACATAGAATATTAGTATATTTTAATATTTTATTAATTAATTTAATTACTCACTTTAAATTCTAATAGAAGCATCCCTCCCTCCTCTCCTCCTAGTCCCATCCTCTCATCCTCTTTCTCCCACATCCAGTTCTCCTTCTCTAAGGAGAAGGGGTGCCCTCCTCCTTCCTGGGTACCAGCCTACCCTGGTGTATCAAGTCTCTTCAGAGCCAAGTGCATCCTCTCCCACTGAGGCCAGACAAGGCAACCAACTCAGGGGACAGGGATCCAAAGGCATAGAACAGAATCCAAGTCAGAGATATCCCCTGCTCCAATTGTTGGGGGACCCACATGAAGATTGAGCAGCACATCTACTACACAGGTATGAGGGTAGCATGCTCCTTGGTTAATGGGTCAGTGTCTGTGAACCCTCATGGTCCTAAGTTAATTGGCTCTGTAGGACTTCATGTGATGTCCTTGACCCCTCAATCCTCAATCCTTCCCCTGACTCTTCCTCAATACTCCCTGAGCCCTGCCTAATGCTGGGCTGTGGGTTTCTGCATTTGTCTCCATCAGCTGCTAGATGAAGTCTCTCAGATGACAGTTGTGCTAGGCTCCTGTTTGCAAGCATAGCATATTATCATTAATAGGATCAAGAGTTGGCTCTCTCCCATTGGATATGTCTCAAGGTGGGCCAGCTATTGGTTGACCATACCCTCAATCTCTGTTCCATTTTTATCTCTGTACATCTTATAGGCAGGGCAAATTTTGGGCCAAAGGCTTTGTGCGTGAGTTGATGTCCCCCTCTCTCTACTGGAAAGCCTGCCTGGCTACAGGAGGTGGCCACATCAAGATCCATATCCTCCCTTCTAGGAGTCTCAGCTAGGGTCATCCCCCCATCCCAATCCAGGAGGCTCCCCTGTCCCAGGTCTCTAGCTTGTCCCAGAGATGCCCTTAAAATGTATTAGTCATAAAGTACAGAATAGCCATGCTGCAATTCATAGACCCAAAGACGCTAAGTAACAAGGAGGACCTAAGGGAAGATGCTAGAGTCTTACTCAGAAGGGGAAACAACGTCATTGGAAGCAGAAGTAGAGAGGGAACTGGGTGGAGGAGGGGTGGGGTGGGGAGAGGGAATGTGGTGGGAATGGAGATGGGAACCAGGTATGGGGAGAGTGGGGCTTGGGGATGAGAGGGCTGGGAGAGAGAAGGGAAAACAGTGTTGAGTGGCATCTGTGGGACAGGCATCTTTTAATCTTACTATGTGTTTTCAATGTCAGCCAAAGTTGAGAACCAGTGACTTAGCACCTGAGTCATTCCTTACAAAAGTCCAAGCCCTGGTTAATAGTCAAGTTCAAATGGAAAAATATCAAATGTTACTCCCATAGTGTTCATTACCCGATGCCGATTCAAGAATAATTATAAAAACTGCCTCTGAGAATTCAGATACTCTGACCTATTGCTGAGATCCCAGTTCCACCTATAACCTTAGACCAAGTGAATTGGTTCTTTCTTATCTTAAATCATCATTCAGACTCCAACTGAAGTGACTCATGAGTCTGTACAGTTTGTTATGGACAGTCTCTGGAAATTTATTCTCAACTCCTTTCTCTACCCCAGCCCCATTTTTCCTTAACCTACTGCCTCAATTCCATATGGATTGTGGACCTATTTAGAGCTGTTATAGAGATGATTATAGAGCTATTAACTGACCTCTAAGCGAACATTAGTTGGGAAGATGAGCTAATCTGACTCCTCAGGGCCCTCTTCTTCCAGGTAACCAGGCCAGCTCCCAGCTACATACATGTTGATACTAACCTGCTGGGTATGTAGACAGGAGGATAGCCTCTGTGTTTCCTCAGATGCCACCTATCTTAAACAAACAAGCAAACAAACAAACAAACATGTTCTCTCAGTGGCCTGTATGCAGCTTATCAAGTTGATTAGTCTAGTGAGTCCCAAGAATCCTTCTAGTTCCACCTCCCCAGCATTAAAATTACAAGTGTGCCCCACCACACATGGATTTGGTGAACAAACTCACGCTTGCAAGACAAGTGTTTACCAACTGGGATATATCCTTAAGTTTTGAGTTTAACCCCAAGTCCTGTTTGATTTTGTTTGGGGTCCATGGAATGTATAGACAAATTGGTGGCAGGGGTATGATATGACATACAAAGTCCTACAAAGATCATATATTCTTCTATTTAGGTCCTTTAAATTATTCAATAAAGTTTTAGACTTTCCTCTGAAAGGTATTTACTGTTTCTTAATATATACATTCAATGTATCCCTTAAGAATGCATTTGTTCCTAGTTCACAGACTCTTAATATATGACTTTGGTATATTGATTCTTGTTAGTAAACTTAACATAATTTCGTATTTATTCAAATAGCACTTCTGTTTATTCTTTTTTTTTCCATTTTTTATTAGGTATTTAGCTCATTTACATTTCCAATGCTATACCAAAAGTCCCCCTTACCCACCCACCCCCACTCCCCTACCCACCCACTCCCCCCCTTTGGCCCTGGCGTTCCCCTGTACCGGGGCACACAAAGTCTGCGTGTCCAATGGGCCTCTCTTTCCAGTGATGGCCGACTAGGCCATCTTTTGATACATATGCAGCTAGAGTCAAGAGCTCAGGGGTACTGGTTAGTTCATAATGTTGTTCCACCTATAGGGTTGAAGATCCCTTTAGCTCCTTGGGTACTTTCTCTAGCTCCTCCATTGGGAGCCCTGTGATCCATCCATTAGCTGACTGTGAGCATCCACTTCTGTGTTTGCTAGGCCCCGGCATAGTCTCACAAGAGACAGCTACATCTGGGTCCTTTCAGTAAAATCTTGCTAGTGTATGCAATGGTGTCAGCATTTGGAAGCTGATTATGGGGTGGATCCCTGGATATGGCAGTCTCTACATGGTCCATCCTTTCATCTCAGCTCCAAACTTTGTCTCTGTTTATTCTTTGAGGCTTTCAAATATAGAATCCTAAAATCTTTATTTTTTCTTTACTCATTACTATGCTTTTGTTTCTGTTTTCTTGCAGGATTAATTAAGATGTCTGATGCCCAACAAAAATTAAACAAAAGTGCTAATAATGAAGTTATGGGATAGATGTGGCATGAAATTGGAAAGCAAGATTATGTGTAGCGAGAAAATAGACTAACAAGAAAAGGAAAAGAGAGATAGAGGAGGGGAGTAAAGAGGTAGAGGAGAGAGGGGAGAGGAGGATAAAAGTAGAGGAAGCAAGAGAAGAAAGGAGAGAGGTAGAGGAGGGAAGAGAGGAGAGGAGAGAAGAGGAGAAGAGAGAGGTAGAGGAGGCAGAGGAGGAGTGAAGAGAGGTAGAGAAAGGAGGAGAGAAGAGGAAAAGAAAGAAGAGAAGAGAAGAGAAGAGAGAGGTAGAGGAGGCAGGAGAGAAGTATGGAGAGGTAATGAACAAAGAAAAGTCACAACACTTTGTATTCTAACTAAGAAATTTAATGAATTAAAAACCACAATTTGGGAATGGCCTGTTTTTAGATATTTAAATGAGTTTAAACTCAAGAGTGGCAGTGGAAAAATCCTTGTTTTCTCCCGAATCACAAGTATTAGCCATTCTAGTATCAGGTCAGATTTTTCTTGTTATTTACTGTAGCTCTTTGCAGGTTTTTTCATTCTCCTCCAATCAGTTATGGCTATTCCCCTTCAGTTCCTCATGGATAACTTCCACACTACCCCTAATGTCTCACTCATTCTGTAGCTATGCCTTTTACCCTATAACATTGCAATTCTTCCCTCTTAGCACGCTAAACTTCCCCCACCTCAAGGACATCAAATTTAGTTGGAGACTACACTCTGATATATTCTGCTCATGGAACAATTGCATGGCAGGTCCTAGCATTGGCTTCTGGCAATATCCCAAGTTTCTACTATCGTTTCTGTTGCTTCTGCTGCCTCAAGAAAATATGCCCAGAAAAGCATAAAAATCCCAATATGGACAGCCTTAAATCTGACCCAGAAGTGTAAATAAAGCCTAGGTGAACAAGTGTAAGTCAGTCAACCTCCATTACACTTACCGTTTTACTAAGTTGTATTATGATATTAATAATTCACCAGAGTTCCTAATGTACAGATAGTGTCTTTATTTGTGAATAAATATTGAGTCACATGGAATGCTCTCTCTTCTTCCGCTATGGGGATGAGCATATGTTTATGTCCCTTAATCTGTGATTACATAAAGTTGATGCTTTCTTTAATGCAAATCAGGTTTGCCTTGATGAAAGGAGTTTTATTCAGTCACGATGTGTTCTGGTTTCGATGGATTTCTTGATTTGGTTGGCTGATTTTCCTTGGAAATTTTGCTCAATGCATCAATGTTTATGAATGAGATGTCATGGGATTTATTTCTTTGGAGTTGCCCTTGTCGAACTTGGTAGCAAGGTTAAGGCAGTTGTTTTTTGTTTTTTAAGACCCTTTATTAAATTTGTTCTTTGACAATTTCATACATCTACACAAAGTATTCTGATTACTGTCACCCAAGCCTCTAATCTCCCTCCTATTCATTTCATTTTCTGTCATCTTTACAAACCCTGCTCCCACATTCTTGTCCGTTTTGTTTTGTTTTGTTTTGTGACCAACTGAGTTTAACTAGGGTCATCTGGGTAACCAGTGATTTAGAACTCTCTGTTGGAGTATGATGACTTCATAAGTGGATATACAACTAAGGACAGTATCTGCCCCCTACCCAAGAATTCACTGAGAGCCAGTACTTAATTGGGAAGGAATAGGGCCAATCCATTATTGACAGTTGACAAGGCCAGTCTTGTAATAGGTCCATAGGAGGCAACAACTGCTGCCATAGTTAGATTTTGAGTGCACTGGCTGTGCCATGTCCAGGAGAATATTTCATAGTGCTTCTCCTTATGTTCTGACCCTTAAATTTTCCCCACCCCCATCTTCTGAAATATCCTCTGAGCCTTAAAGATGGCAGTGTAAATGTCCTCTGTATGACAAGCAATCTATGGCTGAGCAACATCCCTAACTCCTCTCTAAATATGTGCTCTGTGTTTGTTTCTGTTTTAGACTTCATCTATGAATAAGTTCATGCAATACTTTTCTTTCTGGGCCTGGGTTCCTTCACGCAGCAAATTGGCTTCTGGATTGTGGCAGCTAGCAAGATATCTTTCATGTTTAAGGTTGGATAATCATGCATTATAAACCTGTACCACATTTTCTTCACCCACTCATCTCTGTTTAAATGTTGAGGCTCTGTCTACATCTTGGCTACTGCAAATGATGGTGCTGAGGAGTTGAATGCTGGGTTATTAGCAAAGAAGAGGCTATCTGTTTCATGTTGGTTGGTGTAGCTCTATTTTCTTTAGAAACACTGGTACTATTTCCCAGAATGGCTGCACACATCTTTATTTTTGCTCTCTTCTTTAATTATCCATTAATGTGTTTATGTGCTTTTATTTGTTATAGCAGACATTCTAGGAGGTGTTAAGTCATCTTGGGATGGTCTCTATGTGCCTGATGATCAGTTAAACGCTCACCTAGTTTCTATTTGGGAAACTGCTTTTTGATAAAGTATTTTTTGATTTTTTATTATATTTTGCTGTTTAATTGTAAGATTTCATTATAATATGTGGGCAATTTACCTCTTATGACATATGTAGTTTATAAGTACTTTGCATAAGTCTGTGCATTGTCTTTTCATTGTGTTGTTGTTGTTGTTGTTTTTGCTTTTGCTGCACAGAAGTGTCTTGGTCAGCAGCTATGGTCCCATTCACTTCTTTGCCCTTTTGTTGGTTGAGATTTTGGTGATAATCTTCCATCCCCAAAAGTTTTCAAGGCCAGTGTTCCAGAACTTCTGCCATGTTCTTTCACAGAAGTTTGATGGGCTTGGGCTTTGCACTTTAATCTATGTTGTGTACCTCCCGCACCTCACACACACACATGGAACATGGTTGCATTCTTTATGTGAGAGCATCCAGTTTCCCAGCTCCACATATTGGCCGTGTTTTCCTCCATGGACTCTCCCTGGGGCCCTTTATAAACAGTAGTTTACCACGTAGGTTCAGAGCAGGTGTTAGGCTCTCTATTCTATTCTGCTTATCTGTTTCAATTTTTAAATTTTATGAAAGTATCACATAACTCAGAAAATGTGATACTCCTAACCTTTAATTTTAAATTGATTATTGCTATGATATTCAAAGTTTTTTACGTGCGTGGTTTTGTAAAAGTTTTACTACTTGTTATGGTTTAAATAGAAATATCCCCCATAGGCTCCTATATTTGAAGGCTTGGTCTCAGGTGAGTTGAGCTATTTGACAGATATTAGGAGAAGTGGCCTTGTTGAAATAGATGCAACCTTATTGGAGAAAGTGTGTCACTGGGTGTGGGCTTTGGGGTTTTAAATGCCCCACCCAGGCCCAGTGTCTCTTCCTGCTGCTTACAGATCCAGATGAAGAACTCTCAGCCCCTTCTCCATCACTATGTATGCCTGCGTGCTGCCATGCTTCTAGCCATGCTGATAATGAACTTAACCTCTGAAATTGTAAGCAAGCCATGTTTAAGGGTTACGCATGGTTTGTTTTAGAAGAGTGGATGTGGTCGGGGTATCTCCTCACAGCAACAGAGCACTGACTAAGACAGTACTAATTTTCTCTTTCTATAAATAATTTATAAATATAAATTTATAAGCAACTCCTGCACCATGCCTGCCTGGATGCTGCTATGTTCCTACCTTGATGATAATGGACTAAACTTCTGAACCTGTAAGCTGGCTACACTTAAATGTTGTCCACATGAGAGTTGTCTTTGGTCATGGTGCCTGTTCACAGCATTAAAACTGTAACTAAGATATTAAAGAAATGTGTAAGATTGCAAACATACTGGGAACCTGAAGAAACTGCTCAGCAGCTAAAAGCACTCCATGCTCTTCAAAAGAATCCAAGTTCAGCTCCCAGCACCAGCATCAGGTGGCTCACAACCACCTGTAACTCCAGCTCCAAGGCATCTCATGTCCTCTATGGAACTCCATGCTTGTGCGCATGCGTGGTACCGTGAGTGCATGTACCCAAACCTAGGCACCTTAAATACATGCAATTACAGAATTAAACATTTTAAAAGCAGGTTTTGATAAATCATTCCTTTTATACTTTGTAACAGTCTTATAAGTTTTAAAGTGCTTAAGACTTTGGCAGCTTCTTATTGGAAATGTAATTGAGGAAAATACGTAATAAAAAATATTAAAAATTAAGACTTTGGCAACTTCTTAAATAATCAGACTTGGTTTTTCTGTGATGATCTGTATTTTATTTTAGTTTGATTTAATTTTTTTTATTTCATTTCACCCATATCTTATTATTTCTTTTCTTTGACTAACTCTGAATGATTTTAATGTAAAATTTATTGCAACTATTCGTGTTTGTTATCTTAATATAGAGCAAATAGCTAATGTTCTAACTGTATTTAAAGGTACATATCATGCAGTTGTTGTATGCCATATGCAGTATTTGTCAATAAGGTCAACTTTTTGTAACATTGTTTTGATTATTGACCAAACTTTGATTGGTTAAAATTTCTTTACTTTTCTTGACTCTTACTTTTTTTTTTTTTTTTTTTTTGGCATTTGCTAAAAGTTACCCCTATTTAGGTGTTTCTGGGTTTCTAAGTTATAGTTCTATCTAGCTTTTACTTTATATAAACACATACAAATTTCCACATGGTCACATGTGACAGTTCCCACATTCGGTCTCTGCGGGCCTGTTTTTGCCGTCTGTTGTTTCTGTCTACAGCAGTGATTCTTTTGTGTGTGTGTGATTCTGTTAATCTGGGGTTTGATCACTACTTTCAGAAAAAAATATTGTGAGATGCCTTTGAAGCTAAGTACAAAACTCCTATCAGCCACAGGGAGTCTGCTCTTAGTGGCCAAGAGCCTAAGTACCTTTTAAATAAAATCCACAGCTTAACAGGTTTTAGCCATCTTTACAGTGTTCAGTGGGACTGTAAATAGACATCATGGATGGCTCCTGCACTGATCTGCAACTCTTCTTGTCAATGTTTGTGGGTTTACTTTTGCATACCCCTCCTCATTAAAGATGTAACTCCTGATGGTCTTGGATTTATATAGTACTATCATTAATCCCTCCACATAGAGAATGGGTTATTAAAACTTAAACTTGGGCTCTCTAGGTTTTAAAAAGCCCCAGGTTGTAGAGCCCTCTGTGCTATGATTGTCTGTATGGATTCACACCCTGTTTTAACCTCGCCCTTATTTGCAGTGCTCTCCAGAGGAGTTTTTAAAACAAGTTTTTAAGTCACCATTCTTATTGCTTTGTGAGAGTAGGTCTAGTGTACACATCTAGAGCCTGTATCAACAGAAGCAGAATGTGGACCTAAGGAATATTTTTGAGAGAACATGCAAGATTTAGAAGATGGTCTGGAGAATACTACCTCACAAAGTGCAAGGGTTGATGAAGAGGAGATGATAAATCATGCTTACAGAATTTTCCCACAAATAGATGTTGCAAAGAGAGAGACTTTGTGCTGAAAGGGACTTTTGTTTTAAGGTTATAAATGTGAAATAACTTTCATTTTCTTATCAAATTCCAAATATACACCAAGTTAAATATGTAGGAGGCAGGCACTAAAGCAGTATCTTTGAGGTAATGAGTAGACATGTGTCTGGACTGGGTACTTGCAGTGTGGGTATGTGGGGGAGGGTAACTTTGATTGGCATCCTAAAGAAGGGCTGGGGCAAATGGGTATAAGGTCAGTGATTAAATGTGATGGTTTGCATATGCTTGGGCCAAGGGATAGCACTATTAGGAGGTGTGGCCTTTTTGGACTAGGTGTGCCTCTGTGGGCGTGGGCTTTAATACCTTTGTCCTAACTGCCTGGAAGTCAGTATTCTGCTAGCCGCCTTCAGAAAGAGATGTAGAGCTCTAAGCTCCTCCTGCACCATGCCTGCCTGGATGCTGCTCTGTTCCTACCTTGATGATAATGGACTAAACTTCTGAACCTGTAAGCTAGCTACAATTAAATGTTGTCCACATGAGAGTTGTGGTGCCTGTTCACAGCATTAAAACTGTAACTAAGATATTGAGGAAATGTGTAAGATTGCAAACAAACATTTCAAGTGCAGTAAGTCAGCTGGTCTTTGCCCTATCCCTGCTCATCTTCTCAAGTGCAGATGTTGAGATGGGCAGGTGCTGTTAAACAGATAAGGTTTTCCTTCTTTTTTCTTTCTTTTTTCTTCCTTCCTTCCTCCCTCCCTCCCTCCTTCCCTCTCTCCCTCCCTCCTCCTCCCCTTCTTTCTTTCTTCCTTTCTTTCTTCTCAGATGGTCTGTTATTAAAACATTTTCTCTTATTGCTTCTTAAGTAGCTAGGCAGTCTACCACACCACTGTTGACATCATCTATGATTTCATGAGGGTGATGGACACCCCCATTGCAGCCCAGAGACCGAGTAGTATTCAGGATCTCCTTAACAGTTCTAGAAAGTTCTCTGGATAAAGATCGGTGTCAAATCTGCTGGGCAATGTCAACAATCTTGTCAAAAGTGACATTTCCATTGTGTTTAATGATCTGCTGTTACTTTCTGTCTCTTGGCTGCTCCTTGAGGGCTTTGATGGTCTGGTAGAAGCAGAGAACACTACCTCAATCTGAGCCTGTCTCTTCTGGCTGGTCAGTTTCACTGTCATCCTCAGACTTTTCTGGTCCCAGGTTGCCTTGGCAATGTCATCACTAATGACATTTTTTTTTTTGAGACAGATCTAGGGGACTGCTCTTGGGGCCTAAGGTAGATGTGGTGCCAACCTTGCCTCTGGTTCACCTCAGATATACAACTTTGACCTCACTGGTGTTGAACTTGGATGGGGTGGTGGAGGTAGCTGTTGCCAGACAGGTCCTGATTCTGGACTACAAAAGAAAGTTGCACTGTAGCCTCCCGGAAGCCAAAAGCCAGAAAACTAGATAAGGATTTTTCTAAGTAAGCAGATGACAAGAGAGATGGGCAAGAAGGAGGGGAGGATTTTTGCAAGAATGACAGCTCATGGCATCAAGATGGTGAGGTTATACAAGAAATAATAAATGATGAAAACAGATCAGAAGGCCAGAGAATCAGGGCCCTACACAGCGTCTGGCGTGGGTGTGTAGGACAAGCTGAGCTTTGAGAGCAGAGAAAGGGGTATGAAGCTGAGAGGCTATTGGCAGTGATCAGTCTAGGATCCGACCACAGGAAGTAGTTTGTGAGGGGGGTGGATCAGATAACAGGAATTGAGGTCACCGGAATCTAATGGTGATTACAGAATGGTAGAAAACTGATAAGCCTGGAGCTCAGGCAGGAGGTCACTGCAATTGAGCTATAGCCAGAGTTTCCATCTGATGACAGGGACTTAGAGTACTTTCAAAGGTTTTATTTTTATTTATGTGTGTGCGTGTACATATGTGTGTATATATGTGTGTGTACATGTACCACAAAGACTAGAAAAGAGTGTCAACATCCCCTGGAGATGGAGTTAACAGTCAGTGAGTACTGGGAACAAATCTGAGGTCCTTAGGAAGGGTAGTATTCCCTAAACCACTGAGCCATCTATCTAGCCCCA
This sequence comes from Mus musculus, assembly GCF_000001635.26. NCBI lineage: Eukaryota > Metazoa > Chordata > Mammalia > Rodentia > Muridae > Mus > Mus musculus. Next base: position 68,422,634 of record NC_000075.6, read on the forward strand.
TACAGTATGCTTTTTACACATGGTCTCATCTATATGTGGAATCTAAAGGATGAACTCAGAGTAAAGAAATATTGAAGACAACTATGGAGATAGTATCTGGAGTGAATGGGGAAGAAATAGATGATGTTGACCAAAGGATACAACATTTAGTAAGTTGAAGAGAACCATTCTGCAACAAGATGATTATAGTTAATGGTGATGTGTTATGTTCTGGAAAACTGCTGATAGTAGATTTTAATTATGTGAACTACAAAAATATTAAAAATAAGATTAATATATGTTAGCTTGCTTCAGCTATTCCACTATATATACATGTTTCAAAACTTTATAATATATATTATATATAGTTTTTATCAGTTGAATTAATTAATTACTCCTGTCTTGAGAATGATCTCATTATGTAGCCCTTGATAGCTTGGAAATAACTGGGCCAACTGGACTTTGATTTACAGAGATCCACCTGCCTCTGCTTCCCAAATGCTGGAATTCAAGGTGTGCACCACCATGCCTAGCCAACTAATTGATTTGTAGAATAATTAGGAGGCAATTAATTTCTATGTTTAGGCCAGAAATGGAAACCACAATTTTGTGTTTAGTAGTGAGATAGCTAGAGGAAGCAAGAGTGAGGTGGGGAGACCCTCATACCACTGAACACCAGGAGGTTTATGGATAGAAAGGAAAGACCAACTTCCAGTAGAAGTCTCTGGGAAAAGAGGACCAGACATCAGCACCAAGGTGGACAGGCCATTTAAAGATGCATCTGAGAGCTCTTTTCCATGTCAGACTTGGGTCCACAGAGCAGATGTTAGATAATCTGGGTAACCAAGACTCCAAATGGTCCAGCTGAAGAGGACCCTGAGAATTCTAAGGCAGGAGACATGGTGTTCTACAGTCTGGTGCCTTTGCAGTTGCCTCTTAGGAGGAAGATGAACAGCTTAGTTTACAACTTCAATCTACTAGATGGTGGGTTGTTAGACAGGCTGCTGGATTGAAGTAGCAATAGGGGAAAATGGATGGAGCAGAAGTTGAGGTTTACCGCTAGGGACACAGAGAGATCTTTGAGCCCTCATGACTCTCTATTTTTTTTTTAATTCTTTTAACCTTATGTGTATGGATGTTTTGCCTTGCTTTTAAGTCTGTGTGCCCTGTGTGTGCCTGGTGCCTACAGAGGCTAGAAGAGGGTATTGGCTCCCCTTGAACTGGAGCTACAGATGGTTGTAGCCACCATGTGGATGCTGGGAATTAAACCCTGGTACACAGGAAAGAGCAGCCACTTAACCACTGAGCTATCTCTCCAGGCACAAGTCTTCTTGACTGTTAATTCCAAGGACTACATTTCTTGTTTTTCTCCTCTCCCATGGTATCTAGCAGAGTGTTGCACCTATAACAAGTGCTCATGGTTGGGTAAGGAAATGATTTGCATGTCATGTCAAGGATTATATGGAATAGTGGTTATGATAGATGGCTAATTATGTGGTGATAGTGACAAATGAATTGGAGCTGCAGACATCTGGCATCAAGTCCCTGCCTGGATATAGTCTAGCTTTGTGTCAAGCATGACATTTAACTATGTCCCTCAATGAAAAGTGAAGAGAACTACTGTCACTGCCTGGCAGTGATTTTGAGCATAAAACTCAGAGAGTGTAGCTGAGAACGCATTTAGTACTTACCACTCATCACGGACCAAATGCCATATTATCCCAGGAGCCCATAATTCAGGGGCTAAGTCACTCCAATTTGCACTCAGTGCTGACCACATACTGAGTCCTGTCTCCTCCCAACAGCCTGTGATGGGAGAACTAAGTCATCTACACTTCACAGAGGATAAGGCCATCATCTAAGATGTGTCTGACCGTGTCCCCTTTCCCTTCTTAGTCTCCCCCTGAAAGTAGACTCCCTCAGGTTTGTGGCTCCGGGAAACTTTTACTGAGCCCTTGGCTATTTTCACTTGTCCCTTTCATATCTAAACCACACCACCCACATTTGTATGAGCTACCACTCATGGACTTCTGTTTCATGTAAACTAAGGTTGCTAAATGGATGGTCACCTCCCGATGACAGGTCAGCCCATGGACATCTTCCACTGAATTTATTATCCCGGACCCATAGCTGAGGATACTCTTTCACTCTGTTGCTGTGACAAAATGGTCTGAAGAAACGTGAGGAAAGGATCTGTTCCCTCTTACAGGTTATAGTCCATCCCTGGGGGAAGTCAGGGCAAGAACATGAGCAGGAAGTTGAAAGAGGAACCCTTCCTGCTGGCTGGCTTGTTCCCAGGTCCATTCTCGGCTGGCTTTCTTGTAGAGCCCACCTATCTAGGGATAGTGCTGCTTCCAGGGGGAATGGTCCCTCCCGCATTAGTTAGCAACCAAGGAAATTTCTCATGGACACACTCACAGGCCAATCTTCTAATTGTGACTGTTCTCAGGTGATTCTGAAGCCATGTTGGTAAAATCCAACCAGAACAAACATTACACATATCAAGGTCCTAATGCCTGATGTTGATGCTTGAGGCTTTAGAAAAAGCCTTCTTAATTCTCTGATTTTATGCATGCATGTTAGTGTGTGTGTGTGTGTGTGTGTGTGTGTGTGTGGTGTGTCTGTGTGTGTGTGTGTGTGTGGTGTGTCTGTGTGTGTGTGCATGCACATATTGATGGAGGCCTCACCTGATGTTCCATGGTTACTATTGATCTTGATTATTTGAGAAGAGTCTCTCACTGGCTTGGGGTTTGCCAATTTGGCTAGTCTGGAGAAACCTTAGGATCCTCATGTCTATACCTTCTCAGCACTGGGATTATAGGTGTGCACCTCCACATCTGGCTTTTTATGGGTGCTGGGGAAATAACTCAGGTCTTCGTGCATCCTAGGCAAGCACTTCCATGCCTCCCCAGCCCAGTCCTTAACAGTTCTTGTCAGGTACCTCTGTGAATATAGGATGCTTCATGTCTAAACTCTGTGCTGATTGGTGGATATGTATGTGCATCTTTGAACACAAGATTTACACAGTGCCCAGGTGGCTACATACACAATGGACTAGAATGAAATCCATTCATTATCTAATTACATATTTTTAGATTTCAATTTCCTGGGTCTCACCTTTAAGCTATAATATCAGATGTCTGAACTCAATTCTGTAAGTTTCCTTTAACTATAGCTTCTCCAAACTTCTGGAATTTGAGGATATGACCAATATAGGAGGTCCTCATTATGTATGCCCAGATAAATCCCCAATTAATTCAACTGGTTCTCAAAATGAGACTAGGTAATTAAGTGATATTATCCTCATTTGTGGATGAAGAAACTAGGGCTCAGAGCAGTTAAGCAACCTGCCTCTGGTCACACAGTTACTAAGGGAAAGGATAGAGAGGCTTTACCAGGGTCCTACTGAAACCAGTGCATATAACGCTCCTCCATGACTCTCACTCTGTCTCCTCAAACCGCTGCCTTAGCAGTAATGAAAGATATATATTTTTGTTTTATCAGATTTCTTATCCTGCCTCTTCACTAAACGGACTGTCTCAGGCTTAACCATGTCAGAAAAAAAAATCCCAAGGCTATTTGATTTGAAATCTGTCTCCAGCAGCCCTTCCTTTGGTAGGCCCATGTTTGGCTGACTTTAATTTGTCATTCATTAAGCCTGGAGGAATGGAAGGAGAGACATCTTTGACTTTGCAGGAGCCAGAAGAACAAAGTTATTGCCCATCCTCAGTGTAAGCACTTGGGCTGTGCTTGGGTTTGAGAGTCTGGCAAAGGTTCAGAGCTTTACATTTTCTGTGAAGCCATTGCCCATTCCTGTCAGGAGATCGGTAAATTTTGAAAGAGATTCCAGAACTGATGGGTGAGTCACAGACGCCTGGACTCCACAGAGCCTTGCTTGCACAATGCACTGTCCAGATGAAACCCTGTGTTCTTTGTGTTGTGTGGATGCTTGCCATCAACCCTGTAGGAGTGGGTGTGGAATGCTGATAGACAGGAACACAGAAAGTCATAGAAAGGTCATTTAGAGGTGTCTTCAGAAGGTTTCCTGAGGTGGGTGTGACTTCCTTCAAGTGAGAATCAAATGCTGCTGAGACAGAGTTCGAATATCTGCTTTATTGAGATACACAAGGGATGCCATGCTGCCTCCCTTCACTGACCTTCATTTGAGTTTTCTTACAAGTCAAACCCAGACAATCTCAATAGGTCAGGCTATAGTGGAATGAGATACTGTCATGCAAATAGCAGACACATCATATATGATAGGATTTGCAAGTGTATGTATGTGCACGTTTATTTGTATGAGTACAAGTACATAGATGTATGCATACATGTTTACATGTATATCTCTGCATGTGGAATCTAGAGGTCCACACGGAGCTTCCTCATAGGTTGCTTTCTATCTCATTGTCTTTAAATAGGGACTCTCACAGATCATGAAGCTCACTGATTCTGCTATGCTGTCAAGTGATTGAACCCCAGGGATCCTTCCTCCTGACTCTACCTCCTAGCACTGGGATTACAAACATATATGTGGCATTAAAACGAAACAAAACCCACCTCAGGAAGCCTTCTGAAGGTTTGGTTGTTTTCATTGGAATAGGCCCTTGGGCTCATATGTTTGAATGCTTGGTCACCAGTTGGTGGAACTGTTTGGAAGGATTGGGAGGTGTGGCCTTGTGAGAGGAGGTGTTTCTCTGGAGGTGAACTTTGAGGTTTCAACAGCCCACTCAATTCTGCCATCTGACTTGTAGTTGTTGCCTTAACATGTAAGCAAACACTCAGATATTGCTCCATCCCCATGTCTGCCTGCCTGCTGCCATGCTCTCTCTATGATGTTCATGGACTCACCCTCTGAAACTGTAAGCAAATCCCCAGTTAAATGATTCCCTTTATACACTATTTTGGTTATGGGTTCTCTTTACCTCAATAGAAAAGTAACTAAGACACATGGCTTCTGGGTATTGAACTTGGGTCCTCACGGTCACATGAAAAGCACTTCACTAAGTACAAGAAGTTTAAATGCCAGACTATTATGCTATGACTCTTCAAGATAATAATCTTGTCTTTTTTTTTTTTGGACAGCTGTGAACACACCAAAGGCAACACAGATGGAATAAAGCCACCACTCGTTTTCTGACCACTGATGACAGAAACAGGGTGAGACCTTAAGTCAATGGTTTTCAGCTTTCCCAGTGCTGTGGCCCTTTAATACAGTCCTTCCTGTTGTGGTGAGCCTCATCCATAAAAATTATTTTCTTAATACTTTATAGCTATAATTATGCTACTGCTATGAATTGTAATATAAATATTTGATATGCAGGATTTTTGATATGAGACCCCAAAGAGGTCACAGTACACAGGTTGAGAAACACTTTTCTAGCTTATGGCTTGTATTTTAGATTCACACACACACACACACACACACACACACACACACACACACAAAATGCCATCAGAGGCCAGAAGAGGGTGTTGTCTGTTGGATCTGTAGTAACGTGATTGTGAGCCACTTGAAATGGGTGCTTGGAACCAAACACTGGTTCCCTAGAAGAACACCCATGCTCTTAATTACTGAGCAGTCTTTCAGCACCTAAGCTCTTTTTAAATAAACTGTATAAGGAGATTATCTCCTGAGAATTAGTGTTTTTATTTATTAGCAAATATGGGACTAATATCCAATATATATAAAGAACTCAAGAAGGTAGACTCCAGAAAATCAAATAACCCCATTAAAAAATGGGGCTCAGAGCTAAATAAAGAATTCTCACCTGAGAAATACTGAATGGCTGAGAAGCACCTGAAAAAAATGTTCAGCATCCTTAATCATCAGGGAAATGCAAATCAAAACAACCCTGAGATTCCATCTCACACCAGTCAGAATGGCTAAGATCAAAAATTCAGGTGACAGCAGATGCTGGCAAGGATGTGGAGAAAGAGGAACACTCCTCCATTGTTGGTGGGATTGCAGGCTTGTACAACCACTCTGGAAATCAGTCTGGCGGTTCCTCAGAAAATTGGACATAGTACTACCGGAGGATCCCGAAATACCTCTCCTGGGCATATATCCAGAAGATGTTCCAACTAGTAAGAAATACACATGCGCCACTATGTTCATAGCAGCCTTATTTATAACAGCCAGAAGCCGGAAAGAACCCAGATGCCCCACAACAGAGGAATGGATACAAAAAAATGTGGTACATTTACACAATGGAGTACTACTCAGCAATTAAAAAGAATGAATTTATGAAATTCCTAGGCAAATGGTTGGACCTGGAGGGCATCATTCTAAGTAAGGTAACCCAATCACAAAAGAACTCAAATGATATGTTCTCACTGATAAGTGGATATTAGCCCAGAAACTTAGAATACTCAAGATATAAGATACAATTTGCAAAACACATGAAACTCAAGAGGAACGAAGACCAAAGTGTGGACACTTTGCCCCTTCTTAGAATTGGGAACAAAACACCCATGGAAGGAGTTACAGAGACAAAGTTTGGAGCTGAGACAAAAGGATGGACCATCTAGAGACTGCCATATCCAGGGATCCATCCCATAATCAGCCTCCAAACGCTGACACCATTGCATACACTAGCAAGATTTTGCTGAAAGGACCGTGATATAGCTGTCTCTTGTGAGACTATGCTGGGGCCTAGCAAACACAGAAGTGGATGCTACAGTCAGCTATTGGATGGATCACAGGACCCCCCAATGTAGGAGCTAGAGAAAGTACCCAAGGAGCTAAAGGGAACTGCAACCCTATAGGTGGAACAACATTATGAACTAACCAGTACCCCGGAGCTCTTGTCTCTAGCTGCATATGTATCTAAAGATGGCCTAGTTGGCCATCACTGGAAAGAGAGGCCCACTGGACATGCAAACTTTATATGCCCCATTACAGGGGAACGCCAGGGCCAAAAAGTGGGAGCGGGTAGGTAGGGGAATCGGGGGGGGGGAGGGTATGGGGGACTTTTGGGATAGCGTTGGAAATGTAAATGAGGAAAATACCTAATAAAAATATTAAAAAAGAAAAAAAAAAGAAAATGTTCTGTGAAATGACAAGGTCATTATGTCCAAAGCTCAGGCTTCCTTGTAAAGAGAAATATAAGGGAAGAAACTATGTTTGTTTGTATGGCAAGGATTTGATTCCTGGTGGTTGCCAAAACTCATGTGTTCAGGATCTGCTGTGTGATAGCTATCAGTGCCTGTGAAGTCATTTATTTCCCTCTTTCCACCCTTCTTTCCTCCCTCCCTTCCTCACTCCCTCTCTCCTTCCCTCCCTCCCTCCCTCCTTCCCTTCCTCCCTTCCTTCCTTCCTTCCTTCCTTCCTTCCTTCCTTCCTTCCTTCCTTCCTTCCTTTTTCCTTCCTTCCTTCCTTTCCTCCTCCCTCTCTCCCTGTCTGTCTGTTTGCCTTCTTGCCTTCCTTCCCTTTATTCTTTAATGATGGGACTAAAAACTTTACATTGAAAAATAAATTAGCTTCTTTTTAAATAAAAAGGTATTTCCATGCTCAATAAATTTTAAACATTATTTAAAATGCAAAAATGTCAAACATTCTGAGCTTTATAAAAACTGTGGTAGAAAAGAGAAACAGAAACTATGTAAATGATACAAGCTTATCACAATATTACCACAATGCTTAAAGGAGGCTTATTTTTATCTTTAGGTGAGTGAGTGTGTGTGTGTGTGTGTGTGTGTGTGTGTGTGTGTGTGTGTGCGAGCGCACGCGCGCGCACGCCTTACCTGGGGAGGTAGAAGGTGGTGTTTGGATCCCCTGGAGCTGGAGTTATAAGTGGTTATGATCTGTCTAATGTGGGTACTGGGAATTGAACTCACATCCTCTGGAAGAGCAGAAAACATTCTAAACCACAGAGCCATTTCTCCACAATGTATACTTTACTGACATAGTCATTAATGAATTTATTGAATTCCTTTTTATCTGAAAAGCAATGCGCTTTGTTCTTTGGATTCATCCATTCACTTAACTTCTATGATCTCACAGTAAGGTAGACACTGTTCCAAGTCCTTCTTAGGTGAGGAAAGATTGGACAGAGAAGGGAGAAGGTGACAATTAACTCAGTGTTAGCCAAGTGACAATGCCAGACTGTCTGTCTCCAGAGTCTGATTTTTCTGCCACAGTAAATATGGAACAAAAGACCATGGGTCTTGGAGACAGAACACCGCAGGGTTAGAATCCCGACTCTGCCACTTACTGGCTGTATGACCTTGGGCCACACTACATATTCAGTGTTGCTCTGTTGCAGACTACTTGGCTGGTAGACAACTCTATATTGATTAGGAAAGATGCCAACTGAGTAATGATGCCAACTGAGTCACTGCATGGTACTGCATAAAGAGACCTCTATTAACTCATCAATGAGAACAGGAATGTATTGGTAAATGTGAACAAAGGACCCTGGAGTTTGGGAAGGGGGGATGCTCCAGATTTATATATAGTGGCCACTGATTTTTGTGTCATACATGCTACCCCCGTAGTGCAATGTAGCTTAATTTCTAGTTGTAATGAGAGACATGGGTATCAACTTACAAATGACAGAAGTTTACTCCCATTATCACTGAATGATTTCAAACTCTACACCAAGTATGGACTTTAGTTTCCAGAGATCATCGGCAATCAGGCAAGTCGTTGGATCTTCATGATGTAGTAAACTAATGTGCACACAGGGATATTCATTACTGTTCAATATGTAAAAACATGGGAACAACTTAGTGACCTACAGTGAAGGACTGGGAGATAAAACAGCATAATTTAAAAGGATTCACATCATTCACCACAGAGAGTTGCCAGCTTTGAATCAATATGTCAAACAAAATATGTTTTTGTGGTCACATACTGTCCAGGGCACATTCAACAGGTAGAACATTGCATTGAATGGGCCTCAGAAAATAAGAGCAGACAGATACAAAATGTACAGGGAAGTGGTGTATATGTCAAGTCAATGCCAAAGAAAATTTCAACTTTATGCTAAAAATTACAATTTGGCCTATTGATGATTCAAAGTCTATGGTCACAGCAAGTAATATGAAAATGGAACAGATGATACATGAAAAGCTCTTAGCAGTGTCTGACACACAGTCATTGTTAACCTAGCTATAGTTATCATTGTGAATATCTGAGGTGTAATCTAAGGGGGACTGTGGTCATTAGACCTTGTAGATATTACATTGATTTGATAAGATACACACAGTGCAGTGCAAAGTAGACTTAGTATAGATAATGACTCCATTTTAAAGAAGAAAATGTAACTCAGTTTTGGTAGTAAAAAATTATATGAAATTTATAGCAAATATTTCTTTATGGATGGCAGGATATTAGAGAATTCCAGGGTTTTTTTGGTGGTGGTGGTATTTATAAGTACATGCTAAGTTATTTCCTTAAAAACTTAGATCTCTATCTGTCTCTGTCTCTGTCTCTGTCTCTGTCTGTCTGTCTGTCTGTCTCTCTCTCTCTATCTCTCTCTCTCTCTCTCTCTCTCTCTCTCTCTCTCTGTGTGTGTGTGTGTGTGTGTGTGTGTGTGTGTTTGTGTGTATGTGCATGCTCACGTAACTGCTGGTATCCTCAGAATACAGCAGAGGACATTGGATTTCCTGATGTGGAATCACAGGTAGTAGAAGCTACTTGCTGTTGGTGCTGGAGACCAGACAAAGGCCCTCTGCATGGGCACTGTGTGTTCTTAAATTCTGAGCCAATCCTCTAGCTCCAGAAGTGGTTCACTTTAGCATTAAAATATTTTATTTAAACTTAAACAAGCCTATATAAATATTTGTTTTCTTGTTTCCCTAAAAGAAAAGTTGTATCTGTTGAAGTGATTCAAAAAGCCACAGATGTTGAGTCTGTTCTTCATTCACTTTGCTAATAACTAGAAAAGTTAATAATAAGACATGGAGCCTGGACTTCATTTAGAGTGCTTTTTATCCTTTCACAAATTGCACAGCTGAAAAACAGAACAAAATAAATGAAGCCAGGAAAAAGGAAACTATGCAGAATTACTTAATATCATTTTTGGCATCTTTTACTTTTAAACTCTAACTTTAGTATGTTTAAAGCATGTTTCCTCATACTGTCACATAGAGCTTTGATTTTCAGATCTGATGATCTCTGTCTTTCTGCTGGGGTATTTGCAGCATTTATATCTAATACAATTATGAGTATGTTCAAGTTCATCTAACTGTGTGTTTCCTGTTTGTCTCATTTGTTCTTTTCTTGTTTACAATTATTCATTTACTTTTGGGGTGTGTCGTGTTCTGAAGTGTGTATGTGGTGGACAGAGAATAACTTTGGGAATTAATTTTCTCCTTTTACCATGTGGGCTTCTGATTTTGGTCTCAAGTTATCAGGCTTGCAGGCAAGGTTTTCATTCTCAGAGTCACCTCATCCACCAATCTCTGTCCTTTTCTTTCTTCCCTCTCTGAGTGACTACACAGTTTAATGATTTTGTCACTTGCATTGTTAACTAAGCAGCCCCTGTTCCTGATTCTCATCTTTCATGGTGACTTTAGCATTTATAAAACACATTTTCACCTTACTGTGGTCTTTTCTGTGCATCATTGTTCTTGGTGACAGAGGTCTGGTGTTTGCTTACTTTTGGAATATAGACATCATAAGGCAAATAGGTATGCACATCAATTTAAATTAGTGAATAAGACACAACAAAAAAGCAAGGAAGTCATTAGCTAGGATGGATTACGTTTCCCTGTGGAAATATCTGCACCTGTCTCTGCATCAATTCTCAGCACATTTTATTACAATTAATTTTTATAATTTATCTTTCTTCATCTTTCTTTTGGTCCGCTGACTTAGAGAAATCCCCCATATAGCAGAAAAGCATGTCCTTCAGAGCAAGGCCACTGCAGGTGGTCTGGGTTGCTACTTTCAGTTGCAACCTAGAATTTGCTAGCCTCAGTTTCTCCCTTTATAAAGGGAAGGTATCACCATCTACATCTAAGGGATTTTATAAGGCTAAATTGTATCATATATATAAATGTTCTAGCAACAGAATGCCTATTTTGTCATTTACAGCCTCTCTCATCTGTCTTTAGTAACCTGTAGATAGCTTCTTTCTGTCAAATTTATCTTGGATGGACTGGAGGGAAAGGCTCACTGATTAAGAGCATGTACCCCTCTTGCAGAGAACCTTAGTTTTGTTCCAAGCACTTCCATTGGGCCTCTCCAAACTTCCTGTAACTCTACCTCTGTGGGATCTATCACTCTCTTATAGCCTTCATGGGTACCTGTACCCATGTGTGCATGCACACATACATAAAACTAAAAATAAAATTTTAAATAATTTATGATGGTGGTAAAACAAATTTTGATTATTTTCCACCCGTCTTTCCCCTGTGGCACCTTACTTTATTAGAACAAAACAACAATAGCAACAACAATAAAAAAGAGTCAGGATTTCCATCCTATCTTCTGGCAACTACAGATGCATTCCATAGGTTGTTGGGCCTTAGTTTCCTCAATGAAATTGAGATAATTTTGTTAAAACTTTCAAAGAGTACCTGAGAGAAGGTAGTAAAATTCATGTTTCAAAATGGCTCTATACAGCAGTATAATCATTATTCAAATGTGTGTGTTTACATGCTGTGTGCATACATACAGGCAGATATATGTGCACTTGGAGCGCAATACCTTGGGTATTGTTCTTCCAGATATTATTCACCTTGTTTATTTTGAGACAGTGTCTCTCATTGGCTTAGGACTCACTAGTTCAGCTAGGCTGGCTGGGCATCGAGTCCTCTGGGCCTTCCTGGCTCTCCTTCTCTAGAATTTACATTATAAGCACGTGTTATGATGCTTGCCTTCTTATGTGGCTTCTGGGGACAGATCTTAGGTCCTCATGCTTTCATGGCAACTGCTTTACTGATGGAATCATCTTGCCAGTCCCAAATATAAGTTAATGACATTGGTGATGGTGGTAAACATTGGAGTTTGCTGTCATGGACTTATCCATCCAGCAGATACATAGATTCTCTCCTTAGGATATTTGCAGTGTACTGGAAGGAAATGGGTGAAAACATATGGTGTCATACCTGCCAACAGTACACTGGATAAGATTACCTCAGATTGCACTAAGTTGTTTGGGAAAAGAAAGAGGCTTCTGGACTAAAGGATTCAAAAAGGCTTCTACCTCTGTTTTAGAGAAATGCAAGGGTTTTACAGACACATTAGAGCCATGCAAATAAAGGTGAAGGAAGGAGGGAACAAGGTGGGAGAGATGGATGTAAAGTAGCAGTCAGCCGTGAGCCACAGAAGCTTGAAGTGCCAGCACCCTAAGAACCTACCATGAGAGCTGGGACAGGGTCTTCTAGTAGGAAAAAGGAGAAGGGAGTGAACCAATGCCTTGGGTTCCTTAATGAGAATATTTCCCAGCATGCTAAGTGTAGTGACGTGGAAGTACAATACAGAGGGTGCTAGGCACCAAAGGAGGGAAGTGGGCAAATGGTGTTCTGCACACACACATGCACACACACATATGTAAACATGAAAATAGGAAGTAGACTATACTATAGTATATTTAGGAAGCAGAAAGGAAATAGGAGGAGAGACATGAAGGGACCGGCAGGATGAATATAACTAAAATTTATTACATAATTCATCAAATTAAAGTATGTATTTGGTCAATGCTTTGGTAATATGTATGGTAATATGTATGCATATGTTCAGTCATATATGTATACGTGTCACATATACACATGTACTATTTTCTTCATTTTCTTTTATTTCTCTCTCTTTCTCTCTCTCTCTCTGTTTATGTGTGTGTGTGTGTGTGTGTGTGTGTGTGTGTGTGTATTCTCAGTATATGTGAGTACAGATGTGTGAACAACACAGCAGATGTAGAGGTCAGAGGCTGCCTTGTATGTCAATTCTTGCTATCACCAACACGAAGCAGCCCATATAAGGGATCTTTCTTCTTTCAAGAATATTGACAGGATTGGGATTTAGCTCAGTGGTAGAGCACTTGCCTAGCAAGCACAAGGCCCTGGGCTTGGTCCTCTGCTCTGGGAAGAAAAAAAAAAGAATATTGACAGCATTTTTGTTTAACCTCTCTAGTTGGATAGTATTTAAATAAGTATACTTTATTCAGAAGGACAATGTGCAGTAGGAAACTGGCTCTCAACAGAATTTCTTCTGCTCCATTGGAAGTAGTCTCTAAGTGCCATGTACTCTTGTGTGGCTCTGTTGTTGGGGACAGTGACACCTGTTCCCCAGGATGCTTTGCAGTAAGTGGTTGGAAATACAATTTAAGACAGCCAGTGGGACTGAGGAGATGGAGCAGAGTTTAAAGGACATGTGATGTAATCAAGAAGATGGGATTGTGAATTCTCAGAACTATAGTGCAGCTGTGACAGTCCACCTATGATTGTAGCCTTAAAGGGCAGAGGTGAGGGGTCCCCGGAGCAAGATGGCTGCAGAGGCTAACTTATCCAGGATCTCCAAGTTTGAGTGAGAGACGCTGCCTTTAAGATACTTACTGAGGAAGACACCTGATGCCAGACTCAGGGCTTCCCATCCATGTGCACACATGTGCCCATATATGCACCCACAGACAAGAGAACATACATATACATATGTACACACACATACACATTCTCAAAAATAAGAAAACGAAAAGAAAAAGACTGCCTGAGGCATTTCTCTGACCTTTCCTCTCCATAGCCTCTCTGCCCATCTTTATTGACCTGGTTCCTGTCATAAGGGAAAAGAGGCAGCAAAGTTTCACAGTGAAGTCAAAGCTATTTTGAGTTCTCCTTTTTAAACAAGCTACTTGGGAAAATTGCATTTCATTTACCATATGTCATAATGGCTCTCGACAGAATAGGGAACTATTAGATCCAAGTAACTTGAAGATCCAGGCAGGTGATATAAACTTCATGAACTCAAAACTCTCCAACAGCTGGGCGATGACCCAGTGGATAAAGTGCTTGCTGCATAAGCAGGAGGGCCTGAATTCAGGTCTTCAGAACTCACATACAAAAGCCGGGTGTGGTGGGACACACCCGGAGTCCTATGGCTAGGGAGGCAGAAATGAGGACTACTGTGTCTCACTGGCCAGCCAGCCTAGCTGAGAAAGGTGATCTTCAGAGTACATGAGAGATCCTAGCTCAAGAAATAAGGTGAAGAGAAATTGAGAAATACACTCACCACTGACCTCTTGTCTTCATGCATGTCTGCATAGTTGAGTGTGCTGTCTATATGGGAACACACTTATTGCACACACTCACCCACACATATGCACACACAAAACAGAATTCAAAAATAATGACAGTAGAATACTTTACTTAACCTACAGCTAGTTTGGTTAACTTGTCAGGCATGAATTCAGTTCACCTGAGAAAAACCTGGGCTAGGCATAGTGGCACACTCCTTTACTCCCAGCACTCTGGAGGCAGGCCAGTCTCTGAGTTCAGTCTCTTTCAACCTGGTCTATAGAGTGAGTTCCAGGATAGCCAGAGCTGTCAAGAAAAAAAAAAGGAAGGAAAAAGGACAGAGGAAGGTAAGGAGGGAGGGAGGGAGGGAGGGAGGGAGGGAGGGAGAGAGAGAGAGAGAGAGAGAGAGAGAGAGAGAGAGAGAGAGAGAGAGAGAGAGAGAGATCTAACAGAAATTTTAAATCAACTCTCAGTGTGAAATGACCAGTCTGTTGAATCAATACCTGAGGTGGTTGTGCATGTAGGTTGAACAGTGGACATCTAGACATTCTCTCCTTACTATTATTCTTTCCCATTTATTTATTCATGTGTGTGTGTGTGTGCGTATGCATGTATGTATGTATGTGCACTTGTGTGTGCACACAGCAGAGGACAACCTGCAAGGTGGGTTTCTCCTTCCATAATGTGGACTCCAGGGAATGAACTCAGGTTGTCAGGCTTGTCTGAATGCTCCTCTGCCCAGTGAGGCATCCATCCCATGAGACCCTGCCTGGTTATTCTTTATCAAGCAGCCTGAGAAGTTGAAGAGTTTTGCGAAAGTCAGTGAATATCACAGTTCCTGCCCCAGGATTAGCATGCAGCCACCTCTCTCAGAGCACAGAGGATCCATTAAGTGTGTATACCAGATTCTGGTTCAAATCCAAGCCTAGCCCAGGGCTTCCTGGCATCTCCTGTGTCATTTCTGTCCACATCCTTGAGCAGCCAAATTGGGTTTAAGATGCCCTGTTTCTGTATATGTCCTGACAACTTGTTTATTTCTCCAAGGACAGTGTTTGCTGATGTGGGGTGGGGATCAGATAACTGCAACATGGCTGACAACGCACCAAATTAATTTTTGTCTGGAACGTGTATTTTAAGTTTTTGGGAAGAGGAAAAACAGGCAGGAGGGAAGGAGAGAGAAAGGGAGAGAAGGAATCAATTTTTGCATATCGGAGAAAACATTATATACAATCACCACTTAGAAAATTAAATGAGAAAATGTATTTATATTTCATCATAAAATAAGTAGAAATTGAACCAAACCAAATTATACAACTTTAATTTCCTCCTAATCCAAAGAACCCTTTCTTTTTTCTTTTTTCTTTTAAAAAAATCATTTCTTAGCATTATTTTTCTTCTTTTTGCAGCTTCCATCAGGATGTTAAAGTGGCCCATTGTCTAGCAGAGAACAGCTTTGTAGGGACTGGAGTTTGTGCTGCTGCTGTGTCCAGAACCCTCACAAATAGGAGTTCTGTGCCAGAGCTCTCTTTGGGGAAACAGGTTCAGTGGATGAGTTTTTATTGCAGAGAAAAGTTAAAGTTTGCAGATTTCATAGCAGTCAAACTCCCCTCTGAAGAGCCTTTGAGGTGAGTGAAATGAGTCAGAAGCACGTGGATTACTTTCTGCTCCAAGTGCCTCAGGGCTCAGAATGTTGGGCTAAGTGCGTTTTAGGTTATTCCTAGTACAGAAATGGGGAGGGGGCAGGAGGGGGGAGGTCCTGCTGTTGCCTGAAGCACTTTCCCAAACTCAACCTGTACTAGATCCAGCTGCTAGACCTTCTCCCCTTCTTCCCTCAGAGATGCAAATGAGCCCAGAGCTTCAGCCTACCCTAAGGGAGTAGATGTCAGGTCTGTGCCAGGGAGCTTCACAGATGACATCACTTATGAAAAGGGAGGGAGGAAGGAAGGGAAAGAGGAAGGAAGAGAGAGAGGGAAGGAGGAAGAGTAACAAGGAGGAATGAAGTAAGTTAAGAAGGAAGGAAGACCTGGAAGGAAGGAGAGAGGAAGGAAGGAAGGAAGGAAGGAAGGAAGGAAGGAAGGAAGGAAGGAAGGAAGGAAGGAAGGAAGGGACAGGTTAAAGTCAGGTGAAAGAAAGGCTTCAGACATCCCTGGTGCTAGTGAAGTCACTAGCTCAGTGCTCAGTGTGTGGAAACTCACCAAGTTAAGTGTTTGTGGTATGCCGGCTTTTCTAGTCTATCTTACAGGACCATGTAAAGGTTTTAACACTTTGTGAAAGACTAATATGTGCATATGTGATAAACATCACAGCCAGAAGCAGCTTAAGGGAACAAGTTTGCCTTGGCTCACAGTTCCAGTGATCTAGAGTCTGCTGTAGTGGGTATGGCATGGTAGCAGATGCCAGCTGGTAGCATTTCATCTGCACACAGGAAGCAGAGCATGAACTGGAAGTGGGAGGAAGTTGTAGACCCTCAAAGCCAGTGCCCAGGAACATGCTTTCTCCAGCAAGGCTCCAGGTCCCTAAAAGCTCCAGAACTTCACCAAACAGCAGCACCCACGGGGAACCAAGGCTTTAGCTGCATGAGTCTGTTGGTATGGGGAACATAGCTACCTCATGCACACCATAGCACCGGCATGTATGAAGGCTTCCCCTCGTTTCTACCTTCAGTGTCTTTGTACATGTTCTACAGTGCTATGTCTTTTACTTTTATTTTAAAACTGACTAAGGACATTTGGTACTTATTTTTTTAAATACCTATTTCTCTCTTTCTCTCTCCCTCCCTCTTTCCCTCCCTTCTCTTCCCCCTTCCTCCCTTTCTTTGCTTCTCTCTGTCTCTGTCTCTCTCCCTCTCTCTCCTTCTGTGTGTGTGTTAGTGTGTGTGTGTGCACATGAGTGCAGTGCAGAAACCCTCAGATGCAAGAAGAGAACATAAAGTTCCCTGAACCTATGTAACCTGGCAATTGTGATTCTCTCAATGTGGGAGCTGGGAACCAAACCCAGATCCTCTGAAAGACTAGGAAATGCTCTTCACCACTGAGCCATGGCCACAGCTCTCTGCATTTTTCTAAGAAGGCATAGAAATTATGCAATCTGCTATATGTTTACATAACTGATTTATCTAGCTCATAGCTACTCAAAGCAATTTGTTCAGGAGTATCTATAAAGTTATTGCATATATTATGACTATAGTATATAAATGTCATACATGCATCAATATACACTTGTAGCAACTTGTGGAATGGCCTGAGCAAATGCTAAACTGGTTACTAATTTTGGCATGTGTTGACAGATACACGTGTTAACACAATTTGTCTTTTTGTTTCCTACCAATGTAGAATGAATGTTCTGTTCTTCCATGACCTTTTCTCTTTTATGAGCAGGATATATATTCTTAGCCTTTTTCAGTATATCTGACGTAACATGTTAAAATCTATCACCTATTAATTTAATCTATATTAACTACTTTATTGACTTAATTATTAGGTAAAGCTTATTCCATGAGTTTATGTATGTTGTTATTTGGGTTTTATGGTTTTTCAAGTTATTACTTGCTTAGTTTTTTGAAATTTTAAAAATTAATTTATTTTTAAATGTGTATGTATGGGTGTGTGCCTGCTTGTGTGTAAGCGTACCACATTCATGCACTGCCCACAGAGGCCAAAAGAGGAAGTCAGATCTCCAGGATCTGGAGTTACAGGTGGTTATAAGCAACCTAATATGGGTGCTGGGGATTGAACCAGGGTCCTCTACAAGAACAGCAAGTGCTCTTAACCACGGAGTCATGCATAACACTTGCTTCTTTTAAAAATTATGATGTAATGTACGTTAAGATAAAAGTTTCTGTTTTAGCCAATTTTAAATGCATAAGTCACCAGCCTTGGGTGTGTTCTCTTGGCTGAGGACCAGCAGAAGCAACCGTTTCCAGAACTTATCCTCCAAATGGAAACTCTATACCCATTAAACACCAACTCTTCATTTCCTTATTAGTTTTATGAGCTTTCTATACATTAGGATAATTTATGGTTTGCTGTGTAAATCCTCACAATCGTTCTCTGAAGTTGACAACGGTTTTTATGATTCACTTTCGACAGACCTTCCCCCAGCGTTTAACTCGATGGCTCTTACCAAGGTCATTGGTGACCTCTATATTCTACAATCCAATAAGTGAGTTGAGTTCTCACCTTACTGGCTGGATCAGCAGAATTTGACACAATTGATCACATCCTTCATTTTAGTTACACTC
Organism: Mus musculus; assembly: GCF_000001635.26. NCBI lineage: Eukaryota > Metazoa > Chordata > Mammalia > Rodentia > Muridae > Mus > Mus musculus. Next base: position 68,441,028 of record NC_000075.6, read on the forward strand.
CCCCCTGCCCCACTTAGAATCCAGGCTTCCAGGAAGCCTGTGATATTTGTTTAGCAGTACGTCACATCATATGAGTCTCCTCTCTCAACTCTGTTGCAGCTCTTCCAAACTTCAGAGACTGCCCACCAGTTTCCGAGTCTCGGGTCTTGCATGGTCTTTCTTTGCCTGTGCTTACTCCCAGAGAGCTCTGCTTTATCTCTGGCTTTCAATGGCATCTATATGCTGGTACAGGTTCTCTTGTGGATCTCATCTCCATCACCACGTATGTACATTCAACATCTCCACATATATACATTTGATATCTCCACATTTATGTACACTCAACTGCCTTACCCACCTAGTATTTTCACAAGAATGTTTAATCAATTTATCAAGACTAATTTCTGTTTCTGATCATAGTAGAAAAATGTATTAAACTGCCTTCTCCACAGAGAGCAATTTAAATAACAGGAATATGGGATGGATCGATGGCTCAGGGTTTAAGAGCACTTGCTGATATTTCTAAGGACATGAGCTCAGTTTCCAGCACCCATGATACTTGGCTCACAAGTGCCTTTACTCCAGCTTCAGGGGCTCTGATGTCCTCTTCTGTCCTCCATGGGTACCTGCACACATGTGTTATATAAACACTGACACACACACACAAATAAAAAGTAAAATTATAAATAATATTTTAAAAGCATGTAAAGAAACTAAAGTTTCAAAGCTGCTCTCTCTCTCTCTCTCTCTCTCTCTCTCTCTCTCTCTCTCTCGTGTATGTGTATGTGTGTGTGTGTGTGTGTGTGTGTGTGTGTGTGTGTGTGTGTTTGCTAAACAAGGCAGAATGGGATAAAGCCATAGATTCGCTGGATTGAAGTATCAGAGGGCAGAGTTTGGGGACTGGTAAAATGTCTAGAAGAATAAGGAGAGAAAATATCCAAAAGGAGGGAGCTGGAGCCAAAGCATGCAAGTCTGAACTCTTCTAAACATTGAGTAATAACTGAACTGTCCGTGCTAATGGGCAAAGCCCAGTGCTCCGTGTCAGCAGCCAAGGGATCATGGAGAACTAGGGAGGGCTTAGCTTCTTCATATTACAGGGCAGACAGGTTCAATCCATGTTCTTTATTGCAAGATAACAGACTCTGAAATAGATTGCCATGAGTTTCCAATGAAATAATTACTAGACAAAGGAAGAAGCAGAAATGAGACCCAATTCTAGAAAAAGTCTCATCCTGGATGGTTTTCAGGCTTCGTGGCAAGTACCTTTACCTGCTGAGCCATCTCCCAGACCTCCACTGCAGGCTCTTAAACACTGTGCACTCTGTACCGGGGTAGACCTGATTCCATATCTCTAAATTCAGCACTAATCTCTGAAGCCCTGAAGAGGGACTCTGACTGATTTCCAGTTAAGCTCCCTCAAAGAGACTTTACTCAAAGGACATTTATCCTAGATCAGCAGTTCTCAACCTGTGAGTCTCAGCCCTATTGGGGTCGAAGGACCCTTTGACAAGTGTCAGTACTCTAAGACCATTGGAATAGACACAGATATTTACATTACTATTCATAACAGTAACAAAAATTACAGTTATGAAGTAGCAAAGAAAGTAATTTTATGGTTGGAGTCACCACAACATGAGGAACTATATTAAACGGACATTGTGTTAGGAAGGTGAGACTCAGTCATTCTAGATGTTCGTTTTCAAGTGAAAATGGCTAAGTATTAGAGACAGGCATATTGACATCTGCCAAAAAATTACAGCCCTGCTGTGGCTTCTCTGGTCCTTGGACATATTTGGCTGCAGTATAAGTTTTCACATGGCCCTAAAAAAACTTTTCAGCAGGGGTCAGAGGAAGGGAAAGGAAGAAGGAAGCTACGGAACAAGCATGTCCAGAATGTAGCCCACAGGCCACACGCATCTCAGGAGAGTTTGGGATGTGACCAGATACATTTGTAGAAAACAGTACTATGTCACAATGTCAAAAGGGTGAACATCCTTTGTTCTAGAACAACAAGAAATAACATCAGGAGAAACAACTAGGTTTGGCAACTGATGACAGATTTTAAGAAAAATAATTCTATGACAGTTAGGAGCCCAAAGGACAATTGTACAAAAGACAAGAAGAACTAGGTTCCCCCTTTGAAGAACCACAAAACCAGGGGCAACCAACACCAGCTAAAACAAAAAACAAAAAACAAAAAAAAAATCAAAAACAAAAAAAGAGGAAAATCTATGTCTGGACATTCAGCTTAAGACAATTGTGGGTTGGAAGATAGAAACAGGATCCAGCAGTTTAGATGTTGTGGAAGTCTTTCTGGTTGCAAAGACAATTCCATCGATCATGTCACAGGATAAAGATCTGGACAAAAAAATGTAACAGGGGTGGGTATGGGGGACCTTTGGGATAGCATTGAAAATGTAAACGAGGAAAATACCTAATTAAAAAAAAAAAGAAAAAAAAAAAGAGTGTCAATTAAAAAGCAAAAAAAAAAAAAAAAAAAAGAAATGTAACAGGATCAAAGCAACACTACTCAGATATCATCCTTAGATGGCACTGAGGGCAAGGCATCCAGAGAATTATGGGAGATTCAAGATTCAGCCAGTGCTAGCGGTGCCTCGCCCAGAGCACCCCCCCCAACTGTGGGCTTCAAAGAATACACAGCTACAGAGAGGGAGGAAGTGCTGAAGCTTAAGGTGGAAAATCTAGCCTAAAGTAGAGAGACTGAGCAATGGGGTGGATAAGCATGTGAGCTTTGGTGGTTTGAGCTAATGAGTCAGCACATTGTGAACAGAAGGAATGACTTGGGCTGCTCTGCTGAGTAGGGAAGATGTCAAGTTGAACAAGGGAAGGTAGTTCTGAAAAACTGAGTGAGAAACACACAGACTCACACACACACACACACACACACACACTATACACATTCTATTGAACCCAGGGAAACCTGGTGTATTTTTCCCTTTAGAGATCATAATTGCTAGCATTAAGTGAGTGATTGGTCTTTGCTAGGCATGGTTTTCTGTCTTAGTTAATATGGACTTTTGCTTTTATAATGTTCCTCTAAGGTAGTACCCCAATATTCTCACCTTTTGAAGATGAGGGGAAAACTGTAAAGAACTTAACCTCATGGGAGTTGAAAATATACAGTATGCAATGATAGATGCTGGAATTCCAAAAATCTATAATACCCCACACTATGATTTAGTAAAGTTCAAGAAAGCTTTTTCACTGGGCCACTATTGAAAAATCTATTAATTCATGAGGGTTAGAAATAAAAAACAGGAGGAGGGCCTTCCTTCTTGTTAAACTTCTCATGATCTGTGGATTGTGTCATGGTTATTCTGCATATTTTGGCTAATATCTACTTATCAATGAATACATACCATACATGTCCTTTTGTATCTGGGTTACCTCACTTGGGATGATATTTTCTAGCTCCACCTATTTGCCTGCAGAATGCATGATATCCTCATTTTAAATAGCTGAGTAGTATTCCACTGTGCAAATGAACCACATTTCCTGTGTCCATTCTTTGGTTGAGGAACATCTGGGTTGCTTCCAGTTTCTGGCTATTATGAATAAGGCTGCTATGAACATAGTAGAGCACATATCCTTGTGGTATGGTGGACCGTGTTTTGGATATATGCCCAGGAGCAATATAGCTGGGTCTTCAGGTAGAACTATTTTCAATTTTCTGAGGAACCACCAGATTGATTTCCAGAGTGGTTCTACCAGTTTGCAATACCAACACCAATGGAGAAGTGTTCCTCTTTCTCCACATCCTTGCCAGAATGTGTTGTCACTTGAGTTTTTGGTCTTAGCCATTCTGATGAGGGTAAGGTGTAATCTTGGGGTCATTTTGATTTGCATTTTCTTGATGACGAAGAATGTTGAACATTTCTTTAAGTGCTAAAGAATTGTTTCTGTCTAAAAGAAATGCAGAGACAAAAATGGAGCAGAGACTGCAGGAAAAGCCATCTCGTGACCAGCCCAACCTGGGATCCATCCCATAGGTGGGCTCCAAGCCCTGACACTATTACTGATGCTATGTTGTGCTTGCAGACAGGAGCCTAGCATGTGTGAGAGGCTCTACCACCTGGTGATGGGACAGATGCAGATACAGTTAACCATTGGACAGAAGTCGGGACCCCCAAAGAGCTGTTCTGAGACCCCCAGCAGAGAGCTGCCTTGTCTGGCCTCAATAATTAATTTAAAAATTAATTTTAAAAAAAAGGCAGGAGGAAGAAATCCCAGGCTGTGGAACTACCAGAACAGGTACCAGGAAAAGAGGTGAGAGTAAAGTAAATATTCCTAAGAGAATTTCACAGACATTGGAATGCTTGGGGTGTCTTTATCAATAGCTGCTGAGTAGACATGGAAAGGTTAGAGGATCTATTATGGAGATGGTGGGAGATGGAAAATAGAGGAAGTCAAAACAAGCCCACCATGAACTTCAGAGCAAGGAGGGATGCTCTCAAAATGGATATATGGATTCTGCAGACCCTTCTCTGGAGTGGGAAGCTGAACCATAGATTGACTGCACTGACACTCGGGGTCCCCAGCATGACAGAATCCAGTTCTGCTACCCACCAAGCATACTGGCTATGAGGAGACTTCCTAGGTGCAGTCTTCACTTGTGTAACCTTGAAGAAGTTATACAAACCTTGTTTCTCATTTTCCTCATCTGTAAAAAGTGAGGATGTTCGGGTGCTATACCATCTGAACATTATAACAGCAAGGATCCGCATTTACTACAGAAAACAATCATGCCTAGAAAAGAGCAAGTCACTTAATGTAGGCAGTTATGAGCTCTGGAGGAAAAATACATAGGAACAGGAAGCAGAGAGAAAACTAAGGGAGGACCTTTTTCCTTTTAGTTCCTAAGAACAGGAGGAAGCCCAGTGGGACCCTCTCAGGATGCTCTGAAAGGCAAATGATGTTGGTACAAAGTCTTAGCAGGTATCTACCATCCCCTAGAGTGCACATTCAAATGTTAGATATTGCCACTATCTATCCTGGCTCATTATTTAAAATGGAGGGAAATTGCTATCACATTTGTAAAATAAATAAATAAATAAATAAATAAATACAGAACACAACTCGAATCCACTTAATCACCTGCTACATCAAAGAGAAGAAAACAGGTGTGACTTATTCCCAGAACAAAAATGTCACAGTGTTCCTTTGAAATGTCGTCCAGTAGATGCCCCAGGACAGGAAGAAGTTCCATTGGTAGATCTTTCATCATGTAGAGAACGTTACCCCAGTTCCTGCCTGACTTCCTTTGATGATGGAATAAACTGAATCAACCCTCTGCACCCTGAGGTAGTGTTGATCAGAAAGCAAACTAAACACAACAACAGCAACAAAGGCCTGGCGTGGTGGCGCATGCCTTTAATCCTAGCACTATGGAGGCAGAGGCAGGCAGATTTCTGAGTTTGAGGCCAGCCTGGTCTACAAAGGGAGTTCCAGGACAGCCAGGGATATACAGAGAAACACTGTCTCAACCCCCCCCCCCCAAAAACCAAACAAAAAAACAAAACAACAACAACAAAACAGCAACAGAGAGCAAATTAGAATGGCAAGAGTCACAAGCTGAGTGATTTTTAAGCATCGTTTAATATTTCTAGAATTTTCCAAGAAACTGAAGAGCAATTAATTATTCACAAGTATGACTGACTAGACAATATGGCAGTAGACAGAATCTTCAGTTGTAACCATACTTGTCTAATACCCCAGGAGGGTAGAAATTTGGATTGACATTTGACATAATGATGAATTTGTATGTATTGTATATTGTTTCAATATTCTTAAGTCTTCTTTATTTGTCAGTGCATGTGTGTGCCTGGGTGAGTTTATATGCACTGTGTGCATGCAGCTGCCCTCAGAGGCCAGAAGAAAGTGTCAGATCCCTAGAACAGGAGTTATAGGTGGTTGTAAGTCACTTAAGGTAGGTGCTGGGCACCAAACACAAGGGCTCTGCAAGAACAGTTAAGTCCTAATAACCACGGATCCATCTCTCCAGCTACTTTTGCTGTAACAGGCTCAGTGATAGCAATTGAAAGTGTGTAAACAATGCTTTCTTTGAATGAAAGGTCCTAAATAAATATTGAATAGCTTTCTTCCCAGCTGTTGGCACATTGCCTTCCAACTGTGGCTTCTGCTGCCACTGAAGTTGATATCCCAAACAGAAATTGTATACAGGTATGACATTTGTTTTCTGTGTACCCAAATTTGAAAGAAGGTTTACAGGCTACAATTCATGAGGAAATATTTAGAATACTATGTTAGGGGCTGGAGAGAGGGCTCAGTGACAAGGCGCACATATTACCAGCATTTATGACATAGGTCATCAACTGGACCTTGCTGATGATAGCTGGGTGGTATTATTACTCATGAATCCTGGCTCAACTTCATTTGTCAAGGATTTATGGCAAAGCCTTCTATGGGGGAATACCGCTGCCAAGCCTGGGTGATCACAACTTTTATTTTCTCTTCCTTACCTTCAAAATAGTCTCTTCTACCTAGATATGGACCAATTTCACAGATTCACATTTCAATTCTAGCATCTCTTTCATCACTTGGTTCCTTTTGAATATTTGGGTTAACTATTTTCTCTCTACTTGAAGCACATCTTTTAGAGCTTTGATATGTAAAGATTTTTTGTTGGTAAACTCAAATTTTACCCCAAAATATTTTTTCTTCATCCTCCTCACAGAGACTATCATGTGAGTATATAGTTATTTTTTCTTAGTGTTAATATATATATATATTTTTTAATATATCTTGGTACCTATATTGTGTTAGCAATTTTATGATTCCATTTGTAGTTGAGTTGGAGGTGTTCTGTTTCGTAAGGGAGATATTTGGCTCACAGTTTCAGAATAGTGTCCATGATTGTGAGCATGTCAAGGTAGCATGAAGAAAGAAACTTGTCACAATCCACCCACAGGTGATAGCAGAGAGCAATGAATTAATGCATACATGATAGTGCCCAGCTCACCATGTTCTCTAGTAGTGTTCCAGATACCCTGCTTAGGGAATGGTGCCACCCACAGTGAGAATCGTCTTCCTACTCCAAATAACACAATGAAGATATGCCCCCACAGACTTGCCCATGAGCCAGCCTAATCTAGACCATCTTTTGTTCATACTCCTTGTCCAGGTCATTCTAGTTTGTGCCCATTGATAACTAAATATACCACAGATGTTCACTCTGTACTTTAATGTAGCAGCCTAAGCAGCAAAGGATACATGCTAAGATAACCATTCAATAATCTTTCTAAAAGCTGCTTTTGATGATTTATTATTTATAGATATAGATTTTGGGGGGTTAGTATTTGTTTTCATTAATTACTGAATCTGAGAATTTTTATCAATGCTGAAATTCTTACTACCATTCATATACAACCTTCTTTCTTACTGTTTCCTTCTGTAACTTTTACTTCACATATTCTAAACTTTCACTTCTGATCTGTTTCTTAAAATTATCATCTTACACTTGCTTTCCCCATAAGCAGAAAGCAATAGCTTTAGAATGTAGTATATGGTAAATAGTTGACTCACATCTGTATTCCAGTTCACCAATTCTCTCTTTACTAGTCTAGTCTGTTCTTCAATCTGTTACTAATTTTAAAAGAGTTGTTGACTCACATCTGTATTCCAGTTCACCAATTCTCTCTTTACTAGTCTAGTCTGTTCTTCAATCTGTTACTAATTTTAAAAGAGTTGTTATTAGAGGCTTGGTTTTTCAGGATTGGTATTACTTTCATATTGCGTTGCTCTTTGATTATATTTTGAATTCCTTTTATCTCTATCCCCTTAAAATATCTTAACTGCATAGTTTTCCCCCAGTGGTTGTTATTTACATTAGTGGGCATTTAAATCTTTTTTCTGTGGCTTTGCCATACCTAGTTCATTTTGGTTTTCTGAGGGTGTGACTTTGCCTCCTCCTCTCTTACACATTTCAGTTATAAAGAATTTGCCTAAATCTGAGTTGAAGATAATTCTTTATAGAACTGGGTTTTGTTTCTGCCCTGAGTCTGTGCTGTAGCCACGGTCAGGGAGTAGTAATGATGTCGTTTCCTGGATCTCCTGGGTTCTGCACAAGGGAGCCTAGAATCCATGTGAGTCCATACCTGTGGTCACGAATTCTATAGAGAGACTCTGACAGTACTTTATACTCGGATTAATAAGCTTAATTTCTTCCCATAGACTAATGATTTCTAATCCATACTTTCATCTATGTTAAATGCATAGCCTTGTTTCATTTATGTTGCTGTGATAAAATACCATGACAAAAAAAGCAATTTAGGGGAGAAAAGAATTTATTTCATCTCACAATTTCGGGTGAGAGTCTCTAATGGTGGGGAGGTCACAGCAGGAACTTTAAATAGCTGCTCACATCACAACCACAGTCAAGAGCAGAGAGAAATGAGAGCATGTGTGTGCGCTTGTTTACTTGCATTCTTGGGCTCAGCTTCCTTTGCCCACTCTCATATAGCCCAGTGTACCTTGCAGAGGGAAGAGTCCTATCCATAGTGACTTGAGTCTTTTCACATCAGTTACGTTAACTAACACGGCCCCCCTCAGATATGCCTGTAAGCCAACATAATGTAGATAATCCTCACTTGTTAACACAAGATGACAATCAAAACTGAGCATCCCAAGTCCTTTCAATAACCCTGACTCTGGAGTCTGGCTTCTGTTCCAGACTATGAGTAGCCTCAAGGTTTCCTCCCGTGTGCACATGCAGCTAATGGACGAGAGGTCACAGGGACGAGAAGAAACTCCAAGAGCACCCAGAACCTCAGCAGAGCATCTCTTCTTAGCCTTTGCCCTGTGGAGATTATTTCAGTACAGGGTTAGCATGATTTCTGAAACTTCTGTGAAATGTTTGAGGGAGGCCAGATCCTGTATTCCCTTTTATTCTTGTAGTATCAGAACTCTTTTTAAATTTGTACTGCATTTTATTTTATTTATTCATTTGTGTGTATGCACATGTACATGTGTGCAATGCAATTGTTCGTGTGTTTTTTTTGGCATGCTTTTGCTAATATAACATGTGTATGGAGGTCCGAAGGCAGCTTTTGAGAGTCAGTTCTCCCCTTCCACCATGAGGATCCCGGAGTTTGAACTCAGGTAATTAGGCTTGCCTGAGACCCATTTACCTGCTGAGCTATCTCATTGATTGCCTCCATTAACACTGTCTGTTTCTTCCTAAGATTCAAAATTAACTGAATCAATGTAGAAAATGCACCAAAAGTGAATATTCATTGAAAAATCTAATCTTGTATGATAAAAATTAACTTTTTTTTTCCATTTTTTATTAGGTATTTAACTCATTTACATTTCCAATGCTATACCAAAAGTCCCCCATATCCACCCACCCCCACTCCCCTGCCCACCCACTCCCCCTTTTTTGGCCCTGGTATTCCCCTGTACTGGGGCATATAAAGTTTGCAAGTCCAATGGGCCTCTCTTTCCAGTGATGGCCGACTAGGCCATCTTTTGATATATATGCAGCTAGAGTCAAGAGCTCCGGGGTACTGGTTAGCTCATAATGTTGTTCCACCTATAGGGTTGCAGATCCCTTTAGCTCCTTGGCTACTTTCTCTAGCTCCTCCATTGGGAGCCCTATGATCCATCCATTAGCTGACTGTGAGCATCCACTTCTGTGTTTGCTGGGCCCCGGCATAGTCTCACAAGAGACAGCTACATCTGCGTCCTTTCAATAAAATCTTGCTAGTGTATGCAATGGTGTCAGCGTTTGGATGCTGATTATGGGGTGGATCCCTGGCTATGGCAGTCTCTACATGGTCCATCCTTTCATCTCAGCTCCAAACTCCGTCTCTGTAACTCCTTCCATGGGTGTTTTGTTCCCAAATCTAAGGAGGGGCATAGTGTCCACACTTCAGTCTTCATTCTCCTTGAGTTTCATGTGTTTAGCAAATTATATCTTATATCTTGGGTATCCTAGGTTTGGGGCTAATATCCACTTATCAGTGAATACATATTGTGTGAGTTTCTTTGTGAATGTGTTACCTCACTCAGGATGATGCCCTCCAGGTCCATCCATTTGGCTAGGAATTTCATAAATTCATTCTTTTTAATAGCTGAGTAGTACTCCATTGTGTAGATGTACCACATTTTCTGTATCCATTCCTCTGTTGAGGGGCATCTAGGTTCTTTCCAGCTTCAAATCTCTGAAGAAAGAAATTAAAGAAGATCTCAGAAGATGGAAAGATCTCCCATGCTCATGGATTGGCAGGATCAACATTGTAAAAATGGCTATCTTGCCAAAAGCAATCTACAGATTCAATGCAATCCCCATCAAAATTCCAACTCAATTCTTCAACGAATTGGAAGGAGCAATTTGCAAATTTGTCTGGAATAACAAAAAACCTAGGATAGCAAAAAGTCTTCTCAAGGATAAAAGAACTTCTGGCGGAATCACCATGCCAGACCTAAAGCTTTACTACAGAGCAATTGTGATAAAAACTGCATGGTACTGGTATAGAGACAGACAAGTAGACCAATGGAATAGAATTGAAGATCCAGAAATGAACCCACACACCTATGGTCACTTGATCTTCGACAAGGGAGCTAAAACCATCCAGTGGAAGAAAGACAGCATTTTCAACAATTGGTGCTGGCACAACTGGTTGTTATCGTGTAGAAGAATGCGAATCGATCCATACTTATCTCCTTGTACTAAGGTCAAATCTAAGTGGATCAAGGAACTTCACATAAAACCAGAGACACTGAAACTTATAGAGGAGAAAGTGGGGAAAAGCCTTGAAGATATGGGCACAGGGGAAAAATTCCTGAACAGAACAGCAATGGCTTGTGCTGTAAGATCGAGAATCGACAAATGGGACCTAATGAAACTCCAAAGTTTCTGCAAGGCAAAAGACACCGTCAATAAGACAAAAAGACCACCAACAGATTGGGAAAGGATCTTTACCTATCCTAAATCAGATAGGGGACTAATATCCAACATATATAAAGAACTCAAGAAGGTGGACTTCAGAAAATCAAATAACCCCATTAAAAAATGGGGCTCAGAACTGAACAAAGAATTCTCACCTGAGGAATACCGAATGGCAGAGAAGCACTTGAAAAAATGTTCAACATCCTTAATCATCAGGGAAATGCAAATCAAAACAACCCTGAGATTCCACCTCACACCAGTCAGAATGGCTAAGATCAAAAATTCAGGTGACAGCAGATGCTGGCGAGGATGTGGAGAAAGAGGAACACTCCTCCATTGTTGGTGGGAGTGCAGGCTTGTACAACCACTCTGGAAATCAGTCTGGCGGTTCCTCAGAAAACTGGACATAGTACTACCGGAGGATCCAGCAATACCTCTCCTGGGCATATATCCAGAAGATGCCCCAACAGGTAAGAAGGACACATGCTCCACTATGTTCATAGCAGCCTTATTTATAAAAATTAACTTTTAATAAAATATAAATTGAGAAAGAGCACAACGTTGTAAATTACGTTATGAACAGTGAGAAGGATGAAAAGCTCATGTCATTAATGAGGGACTCCAGCAGATACTAAATTTCTTGAGAGTAGATCATCAGTGAGTTATTACTATGTTTCCATAGCACTTCATAGCTTGTAATGTGATTCTTATGTTATCACATTTATTGTTCAGATTAAAGGGGGGTATTTATTAACACCAGTACCATTGTATAACTGACACATTCATGCCTGGTTCTTTTAACTCAAGTCCTACTTCTTGCATTGGGACTGCACATATAGATGGTGTTAATTCAGCACAACTCTTCCTATAGTAATTGTTTGTGAACTAGTGAAATGAATGATCCTAGGAGAAGATAATTTGTAACTTTAACTTTTTTCAAATACTATTTTTTTGGATGATGATTTTTTTTTAAATTTCCATATTTTCTTTTTTTTTAATTAGGTATTTTTCTCGTTTACATTTTCAATGCTATCCCAAGGGTCCCCCATACCCACCCCCCCAATCCCCTACCCACCCACTGCCCCTTTTTGGCCCTGGCGTTCCACTGTACTGGGGCATATAAAGTTTGCAAGTCCAATGGGCCTCTCTTTGCAGTGATGGCCGACTAGGCCATCTTTTGATACATATGCAGCTAAAGACAAGAGCTCCCGGGTACTGGTTAGTTCATATTGTTGTTCCACCTATAGGGTTGCAGATCCCTTTAGCTCCTTGGGTAATTTCTCTAGCTCCTCCATTAGGGGCCGTGTGACCCATCCAATAGCTGACTGTGAGCATCCACTTCTGTGTTTGCTAGGCCCCGGCATAGTCTCACAAGAGAGAGCTATATCTGGGTCCTTTCAGCAAAATCTTGCTAGTGTATGCAATGGTGTCAGCATTTGGAAGCTGATTATGGGATGGATCCCTGCATATGGCAGTCTCTAGATGGTCCATCCTTTTGTCTCAGCTCCAAATTTTGTCTCTATAACTCCTTCCATGGGTGTTTTGTTCCCATTTCTAAGAAAGGGTAAAGTGTCCACACTTTGGTCTTCGTTCTTCTTGAATTTCATGCGTTTGGCAAGTTGTATCTTATATCTTGGGTATCCTAAGTTTCTGGGCTAATATCCACTTATCAGTGAGTACATACTGTGCGAGTTCCTTTGTGATTGGGTTACTTCACTCAGGATGATACCCTCTAGGTCCATCCATTTGCCTAGGAATTTCATGAATTCATTTTTTTAATAGCTGAGTAGTATTCCATTGTGTAAATGTACCACATTTTCTGTATCCATTCCTCTGTTGAGGGGCATCTGGGTTCTTTCCAGCTTCTGGCTATTATAAATAAGGCTGCTATGAACATAGTGGAGCATGTGTGCTTCTTACCGGTTGGGACATCTTCTGGCTATATGCCCAGGAGAGGTATTGCGGGATCCTCCGGTAGTACTATGTCCAATTTTCTGAGGAACCGCCAGACTGATTTCCAGAGTGGTTGTACAAGCTTGCAATCCCACCAACAATGGAGGAGTGTTCCCCTTTCTCCACATCCTCCCCAGCATCTGCTGTCACCTGAGTTTTTGATCTTAGCCATTCTGACTGGAGTGAAGTGGAATCTCAGTGTTGTTTTGATTTGCATTTCCCTGATGATTAAGGATGTTGAACATTTTTTCAGGTGCTTCTCTGCCATTCGGTATTCCTCAGGTGAGAATTCTTTGTTCAGCTCTGAGCCCCATTTTTTAATGGGGTTATTTGATTTTCTGGAGTCCACCTTCTTGAGTTCTTTATATATATTGGATATTAGTCCCCTATCCGATTTGGGATAGGTAAAGATCCTTTCCCAATCTGTTGGTGGCCTTTTGTCTTATTGACGGTGTCTTTTGCTTTGCAGAAGCTTTGCAATTTTATGAGGTCCCATTTATTGATTCTTGATCTTAAAGCACAAGCCATTGCTGTTCTATTCAGGAATTTTTCCCCAGTACCCATATCTTCGAGGCTTTTCCCTACTTTCTCCTCTATAAGTTTCAGTGTCTCTGGTTTTATGTGGAGTTCCTTAATCCACTTAGATTTGACCTTAGTACAAGGAGATAGAAATGGATCAATTCACATTCTTCTACATGATAACCGCCAGTTGTGCCAGCACCATTTGTTGAAAATGCTGTCTTTTTTCCACTGGATGGTTATAGCTCCCTTGTCAAAGATCAAGTGACCATAGGTGTGTGGATTCATCTCTGGGTCTTCAATTCTGTTCCATTGGTCTACTTGTCTGTCACTATACCAGTACCATGCAGTTTTGACCACAATTGCTCTGTAGTACAGTTTTAGGTCTGGCATGGTGATTCCACCAGAGGTTCTTTTATCCTTGAGAAGAGTTTTTGCTATCCTCGGTTTTTTGTTATTCCAGATGAATCTGCCGATTGCCCTTTCTAATTCGTTGAAGAATTGAGTTGGAATTTTGATGGGGATTGCATTGAATCTGTAGATTGCTTTTGGCAAGATAGCCATTTCTACAATGTTGATCCTGCCAATCCATGAGCATGGGAGATCTTTCCATCTTCTGAGATCTTCTTTAATTTCTTTCTTTAGAGACTTGAAGTTCTTATCATACAGATCTTTCACTTCCTTAGTTAGAGTCACGCCAAGGTATTTTATATTATTTGTGACTATTGAGAAGGGTGTTGTTTCCCTAATTTCTTTCTCAGCCTGTTTATCCTTTGTGTACAGAAAGGCCATTGACTCGTTTGAGTTAATTTTATATCCAGCTACTTTATTGAAGCTGTTTATCAGGCTTAGGAGTTATCTGGTGGAATTTTTAGGGTCACTTATATATACTATCATATCATTTGCAAAAAGTGATATTTTGACTTCTTCCTTTCCATTTTGTATCCCCTTGATCTCCTTTTGTTGTCTGATTGCTCTGGCTAGGACTTCAAGTACAATGTTGAATAGGTAGGGCGAGAGTGGACAGCCTTGTCTAGTCCCTGATTTTAGTGGGATTGCTTCCAGCTTCTCACCATTTACTTTGATGTTAGCTATTGGTTTGCTGTAGATTGCTTTTATCATGTTTAGGTATGGGCCTTGAATTCCTGATCTTTCCAAGACTTTTATCATGAATGGATGTTGGATTTTGTCAAATGCTTTCTCAGCATCTAACGAGACGATCATGTGGTTTTTGTCTTTGAGTTTGTTTATATACTGGATTACATTGATGGATTTCCGTATATTTAACCTTCCCTGCATCCCTGGGATGAAACCTACTTGGTCAGGATGGATGATTGTTTTGATGTGTTCTTGGATTTGGTTAGCAAGAACTTTATTGAGGATTTTTGCATCGATATTCATAAGGGAAATTGGTCTGAAGTTCTCTATCTTTGTTGGGTCTTTTTGTGGTTTAGGTATCAGAGTAATTGTGGCTTCATAGAATGAGTTGGGTAGAGTACTTTCCGTTTCTATTTTGTGGAATAGTTTGTGAAGAACTGGAATTAGGTCTTCTTTGAAGGTCTGATAGAACTCTGCACTGAACCAATCTGGTCCTGGGCTTTTTTTGGCTGGGAGACTATTAATGACTGCTTCTATTTCTTTAGGGGATATAGGACTGTTGAGATCATTAACCTGATCTTGATTTAGCTTTGGTACCTGGTATCTGTCTAGAAATTTGTCCATTTCATCCAGGTTTTCCAGTTTTGTTGAGTATAGTCTTTTGTAGAAGGATCTGATGGTGTTTTGGATTTCTTCAGGATCTGTTGTTATGTTTCCCTTTTCATTTCTGATTTTGTTAATTAGGATGCTTTCCCTGTGCCCTCTAGTGAGTCTGGCTAAGGGTTTATCTATCTTGTTGATTTTCTCAAAGAACCAGCTCCTTGATTGGTTGATTCTTTGAACAGTTCTTCTTGTTTCCACTTGGTTGATTTCACCCCTGAGTTTGATTATTTCCTGCCTTCTACTCCTCTTGGGTGAATTTGCTTCAATAATTTCTTCTTAACTTTTAAATTTTAAATATCATTTTATTATCTCATAAATAAGAACATCTTGCAACTGTTTTATGAAAAGCCATTCAAACACTCATCGTAACCTCGTACTTCATATTTCTATACAGTTACAATGGACATTCTGAAACCATAGAGCTTCATGTAGGGTTTCACACTGAAAATCTAATGTCTTAGGGTTTCTGTTACTATGAAGAAATATGACCAAAGAAAATCTTATAAGGGACAACATTTAATTGGGGCTTGCTTAGTTTCAGAGGTTGAGTCTATTACCATCATGGCAGGAAACATGGCAGCATCCAGGTAGACATGGTGCTGGAGATGGAGCTGAGAGCTCTGCATCTCAATCTGACTGAAACCAGGAGAGAGGCTGTCTTGGGAGCAGCTAGCAGGAGGTTCTCTTCCCCACTGGACAGATCCTGAGCATAGGACCTCAAAGCTTTCCTACACAGTAACATATTTCATTCAATAAAACCACACCTATTTTAACAAGGCTATACCTCATAATAGTGCCATTTCCCATGGGTCAAGGTTATTCATACCACCACATTCCACTCCCTGGTCCCCATAGATTTGTTCAAACATACGAGTCTATTGGAGCCATACCTAGCCAAAGCATAATGCAAAATGCATTTATTCCACCTTCAAAAGTTCCCACAGTCTATAGCTGTCTCAACAATGTTAAAAGTCCAAAGTTTCTGAAATTCATCAAATCACTTAACTGCAGTCCCCTGTAAAATCAAAATCAGAAAGCAGATCATGTACCTCCAACATCCAAATCATAATAGTAAGAAAATACTGGGCCAAAACAGGACTCCAAACACTGCATCTCCATGCCTGATGTCAAAGAGCTCTTCAGATCTCCAGCTCCTTTCATCCTATCACCAGCTTTCTGTTTTCCAACTCCTTCACTGCCTAAGCTTGGCAGTCCTGGAACCTCCTCTTTAGACTGTCCTTGAACTCAGAGATCTACATGCCTCTGTCTCCTGAATGCCAGGATTAAAGGTGTGTGCCACCATGCCTGGACTTAAGCCTTTCTTTTTTTTTTTTTATCATTAGGTATTTTCCTCGTTTACATTTCCAATGCTATCCCAAAAGTCCCCCATACCCACCCCCCCAATCCCCTAAACACCCACTCCCCCTTTTTGGCCCTGGCGTTCCCCTGTACTGGGGCATATAAAGTTTGCAAGTCCAAAGGGCCTCTCTTTCCAGTGATGGCCGACTAGGCCATCTTTTGATACATATGCAGCTAGAGACAAGAGCTCCGGGTACTGGTTAGTTCATATTGTTGTTCCACTTATAGGGTTGCAGTTCTCTAGCTCCTCCATTGGGGGCCCTGTGATCCATCCAATAGTTAACTGTGAGCATCCACTTCTGTGTTTGCTAGGTCCTAGCCTAGTCTCACAAGAGACAGCTATATCACGGTCCTTGCAACAAACGCTTGCTAGTGTATGCAATTGTGTCATCGTATGGAGGCTAATTATGGGATGGATCCCTGGATATGGTAGTCTCTAGATGGTGCATCCTTTTGTCTCAGCTCCAAACTTTGTCTCTGTAACTCCTTCCATGGGTGGTTGTTTCCAATTCTAAGAAGGGGCAAAGTGTCCACACTTTGGTCTTAGTTCTTCTTCAGTTTCATGCGTTTTGCAAATTGTACCTAATATCTCGCTATACTAAGTTTCTGGGCTAATATCCACTTATTAGTGAGTACATATCATTTGAGTTCTTTTGTGATTGTGTTACCTCACTCAGGATGATGCCCTCCAGGTCCATCCATTTGGCTAGGAATTTCATAAATTCATTCTTTTTAATAGCTGAGTAGTACTCCATTTTGTAAATGTACCGCATTTTCTTTATCCATTCCTCTGTTGAGGGGCATCTGGGTTCTTTCCAGCTTCTGGCTATTATAAATAAGGCTGCTATGAAGATAGTGGAGCATGTGTCCTTCTTACCGTTTGGGACATCTTCTGGATATATGCCCAGGAGAGGTATTGCGGGATCCTCTGGTAGTACTGTCCAATTTTCTGAGGAACCGCCAGACTGATTTCCAGAGTGGTTGTACAAGCTTGCAATCCCACCAAAAATAGAGGAGTGTTCCTCTTTCTCCACACCCTCGCCAGCATCTGCTGTCACCTGAATTTTTGATCTTAGCCATTCTGACTGGTGTGAGGTGTAATCTCAGGGTTGTTTTGATTTGCATTTCCCTGATGATTAAGGATGTTGAACATTTTTTCAGGTGCTTCTCTGCCATTCGGTATTCCTCAGGTGAGAATTCTTTTTTCAGCACTGAGCCCCATATTTTAATGGGGTTATTTGATTTTCTGGAGTCCACCTTCTTGAGTTCTTTATATATATTGGATATTAGTTCCCTATCCGATTTGGGATAGGTAAAGATACTTTCCCAATCTGTTGGTGGTCTTTTTGTCTTATTGACGGTGTCTTTTGCTTTGCAGAAGCTTTGCAATTTTATGAGGTCCCATTTATCGATTCTCGATCTTACAGCACAAGCCATTGCTGTTCTATTCAGGAATTTTTCCCCTGTACCCATATCTTCGAGGCTTTTTCCTACTTTCTCCTCTATAAGTTTTAGTGTCTCTGGTTTTATGTGGAGTTCCTTAATCCACTTAGATTTGACCTTAGTACAAGGAGATAGAAATGGATCAATTCTCATTCTTCTACATGATAACCGCCAGTTGTGCCAGCACCATTTGTTGAAAATGCTGTCTTTTTTCCACTGGATAGTTTTAGCTCCCTTGTCAAAGATCAAGTGACCATAGGTGTGTGGTTCATCTCTGGGTCTTCAATTCTGTTCCATTGGTCTACTTGTCTGTCACTATACCAGTACCATGCAGTTTTTATCACAATTGCTCTGTAGTACAGTTTTAGGTCCGGCATGGTGATTCCACCAGAGGTTCTTTTATCCTTGAGAAGAGTTTTTGCTATCCTAGGTTTTTTTGTTATTCCAGATGAATCTGCCGATTGCCCTTTCTAATTGGTTGAAGAATTGAGTTGGAATTTTGATGGGGATTGCATTGAATCTGTAGATTGCTTTTGGCAAGATAGCCATTTTTACAATGTTGATCCTGCCAATCCATGAGCATGGGAGATCTTTCCATCTTCTGAGAACTTCTTTAATTTCTTTCTTCAGAGACTTAAAGTTTTTATCATACAGATCTTTCACTTCCTTAGTTAGAGTCACACCAAGATATTTTATGTTATTTGTGACTATTGAGAAGGGTGTTGTTTCCCTAATTTCTTTCTCAGCCTGTTTATCCTTTGTGTAGAGAAAGGCCATTGACTTGTTTGAGTTGATTTTATATCCAGCTGCTTCACCGAAGCTGTTTACTAGGTTTAGGAGTTCTCTGGTGGAATTTTTAGGGTCACTTATATATACTACCATATCATCTGCAAAAAGTGATATTTTGACTTCCTCTTTTCCAATTTGTATCCCCTTGATCTCCTTTTGTTGTCGAATTGCTCTGGCTAGGACTTCAAGTACAATGTTGAATAGGTAGGGAGAAAGTGGGCAGCCTTGTCTAGTCCCTGATTTTAGTGGGATTGCTTCCAGCTTCTCACCATTTACTTTGATGTTGGCTGCTGGTTTGCTGTAGATTGCTTTTATCATGTTTAGGTATGGGCCTTGAATTCCTGATCTTTCCAAAACTTTTATCATGAATGGGTGTTGGATCTTGTCAAATGCTTTCTCAGCATCTAACGAGATGATCATGTGGTTTTGTCTTTGAGTTTGTTTATATACTGGATTACATTGATGGATTTCCGTATATTTAACCATCCTTGCATCCCTGGAATAAAACCTACTTGGTCAGGATGGATGATTGTTTTGATGTGTTCTTGGATTTGGTTAGCAAGAACTTTATTGAGGATTTTTGCATTGATATTCATAAGGGGAATTGGTCTGAAGTTCTCTATCTTTGTTGGATCTTTCTGTGGTTTAGGTATCAGAGTAATTGTGGCTTCATAGAATGAGTTGGGTAGAGTTCCCTCTACTTCTATTTTGTGGAATAGTTTGTGCAGAACTGGAATTAGATCTTCTTTGAAGGTCTGGTAGAACTCTGCACTAAACCCATCTGGTCCTGGGCTTTTTTTGGCTGGGAAACTATTAATGACTGCTTCTATTTCTTTAGGGGATATGGGACTGTTTAGATCGTTAACTTGATCCTGATTTAACTTTGGTACCTGGTATCTGTCTAGAAATTTGTCCATTTTGTCCAGGTTTTCCAGTTTTTTTGAGTATAGCCTTTTGTAGAAGGATCTGATAGTGTTTTGGATTTCTTCAGGATCTGTTGTTATGTTTCCCTTTTCATTTCTGATTTTGTTAATTAGGATGCTTTCCCTGTGCCCTCTAGTGAGTCTGGCTATGGGTTTATCTATCTTGTTGATTTTCTCAAAGAACCAGCTCCTCGATTGGTTGATTCTTTGACTAGTTCTTCTTGTTTCCACTTGGTTGATTTTACCCCTGAGTTTGATTATTTCCTGCCTTCTACTCCTCTTGGGTGAATTTGCTTCCTTTTGTTCTAGAGCTTTTAGGTGTGTTGTCAGGCTGCTAATGTGTGCTCTCTCTAGTTTGTTTTTGGAGGCACTCAGAGCTATGAGTTTCCCTTTTAGAAATGCTTTCATTGTGTCCCATAAGTTTGAGTATGTTGTGGCTTCATTTTCATTAAACTCTAAAAAGTCCTTAATTTCTTTCTTTATTCCTTCCTTGACCGAGGTATCATTGAGAAGAGTGTTGTTCAGTTTCCACGTGAATGTTGGCTTTCTATTATTTATTTTGTTATTGAAGATCAGCCTTAGTTCATGGTGATCTGATAGTATGCATGGGACAATTTCAATATTTTTGTATATGTTGAGGCTTGTTTTGTGACCAAAAAATAAGGAATGCTTCACGAATTTGCGTGTCATCCTTGTGCAGCGGCCATGCTAATCTTCTCTGTATCGTTCCAATTTTAGTATATGTGCTGCTGAAGTGAGCACAAGCCTTTCTTTTAATGGAACTTGCTCTATACCAGGCTGGCCTTGAACTCAGAAATATATTTGCTTTTGTGTCTTGAATGCTGGGATTAAAGGCATGTACCTCCATCCTTGAGCCTCTATGCTTTTCAGGGCCTCTATTCCTCAAGATTCAGATCAAAAGCCTGTGTGTTCCAGCCTCAAGATCTGGATCACAGGTGTGCCCTCAATTTCTGGACTGTAGCTCATTTCAGATTAAAAGTCCAAACTATTCATTGTTCAACTGCAAACACAAACAATAAGCTTAGCCAGGTGGAATCTTGCCCTGAGATCACTGCTCTCTTAGTTTCTTTGTCCTCTTGAACACAGGATCCAACTCTATTCCACTTTCTGGTGCCCCTTTATTATTACTCGAACCATACAGTTTGTATTTTTTCTTTTAAAGCTTGTTGTGCTTGATCAGAATGTTCTTCATGAGATTAATCCAGAGAACAAAGTCTCCAGTGGGCTTTTTTTTGAGATTTCCTTTGTCCAGTGCAATTAATATAAATCTCTTTAATTTAGCTTCAGGTAGACTCTTCAGACAAGGGCAAAAAGGAACCATGTTCTTTGCCAAAACACCACAAAAACAGTCTCTAAGCCACGTACTGAAATTCTTCTCCACTGAAACCTCTTGAGCCAGATCTGCACATTTCAAGGCACTCTTCACATAGCCCAAGCTGCAAGGCATTGGTCCTGTGGCCATAATTCTGTATCACAGTTACAGAAAGAAAACTGGAAGCCAGACCAGCTCATTGTTTTCTTCTCAGTTGAACTTAAGTCTGTATACTGTGAGGTAGGAACTGAGTCCAATTTCCTGTGAGTCTATCCTTTAAAATAAATTCTGAAACCAAATCTAAGTTACCCAGGCTGTTTGAAACTCATTTTACATCCAAGATAGGCCTTGAACTTGTCCTGGGGTCTTCATGCCTAAGCCTCTCAGGTAGCTATAATTACAAGCCTGTGCCACCAAACCTCATCCATAGCCCCAGTTTTGAAAATATTTTCCTTCCCCTTTTTATTCTGTACTAAACAGTATTCAGCAACCTATGTAGTTTCCTTCTAGTTCCATTCCCCCACTTTCTTATCCAAGCCAACAACCCTGTCTTAATTATGGCAGCATTAGAGGTAATTTTGAAGTCAGGTTACATATGCCCTGCAGCTTGGTCCTTATTATTCACTTTTATGCAACTGGTCCATCCATCCAGTTATCTCTTCATCATAATGGAAACACCATTTTCACAGGATCTCATTCATTCATATATTTTTCATTCTTTTACAAGATAATGTGAATGCCAGGCCTGTGGCAAGCACTAAAGTTGGTACAGAAAATGGCAAATATGTAAAGCATACTCCCTATCTTAAGCTTCTACCATAGTGCAAGAAAGAGAGAAACAAATATTCCACAGTGCACCAAAAGCAAAAGCTCAGTCAATAAATATTTAGTGAGCACGCGCCATCAGCTTGGCACTGTAGAGTACTGAACTTGTGTCAAGTTTCAGCTTTGCCAATGCAAGTGTGAGCTCTCTTCCCAGCCTGATGTCGCCCACATAATATCTTTTCCAAGCTGCACATTTACTGCTAACAACTTGGAGACTCCTCCTATGAACATTTTCTACGACAAAATCACAATGATGTGACTAGGAATACTTTCTTATCACCGTGGTACTTTCACCTTTTCAAAGTATATTTTAGATCCATTATTTTGATTTTTCTTTTCATGGTTCTCTGATGAGTTACTATTTTGTTTTTTATTATCTATTGTTATTTTATGTGTATGCATGTTGGCCACATGCATGCGGCACCCAGAGTTGCCTGAAGAGGGCGTTGAATCTCCTGAAACTGGGATCGGATGGTTGTGAGCCACTGTATGGGTTCTGGGAACTGAACCCTGGTCCTCTGCAAGAACGGCTCCTAACATTTACTATTATTTTTATTTGACAGAGGAAAGTAGATCACAGAAAACTTAAAAGATTTGGCCATTAACCTTCAGTGAAGGCAAGAAACCATTCCCTTTCTTACTCTGCCTGTCTCTTTTCACATTTCTCTCATTAGCATCTTATCAGCATGTACCTTGTAGGAAAGGCTTCCCATTTTGGGTATCACTTTTGAGCTCCAAGGGAAGCTGCCACAACGGCACTGCCTGTGGGAAGACGACGACGATGGATTGACAGCATTATCTTTAAGTGCTGATGGAGATTTATGAATGGGGGTGGGGAAAAGAATCAAGATCATTTTCACTACTATAACTGCCTGAGAAGATTCATAGTGTTTCTGACATGTTCTTCATCGTTTTCCCCAGACTTCTACTGGCAGGCAAAGGTCGTTCCTTCCCATCCAGCTCTGGAGTGAGGTGATAAATGTGTTGGGAAGCTCACACAGTACAGTCTTCTGAGTTATAAACAGTTTTCATTGATACAAATGTTTAAACTTTGCTTGCAAAACAGCAGTGTCCCTGATAAATACCATCCCCATTGTGAGACTTTTAAGGATATGGGCTTTAAAAAAATATGAAGAGGTCTAAGTGGCTGGGAATCTTTACTTAAACCATGTGTTTACTTTTACTTTATATACACGAATGTTTGGCCATGTGTATGTTGACAACCGTACTTGGGCCCTCAGAGAAATAGCAAACACTCAACTGCTGAGCTGTCTCTCATGCCTCTAATGTTTTAGTTTTGCATGCCTTTAAGATTGTATGCATGGGCTGGTGTCTCTTAGTATTCAGTATAGATGACACAGAACTGGCCAATGAGAACTTAAAGGAATACTTTTACTTTTTCTTTGCCATGGAAATCCCTTCCCCCATGGGTCAGTAAATGTAGCAGCTGAATTATGAAGATGTGCTCCTTTGCCTAGGTATAGGGAGAGATAAAACATTGTCCCCAAAGCAAGCATTCGTCAGGGAGAGGAGCCAAGCCTGCCGGAAACTTCCAATGTGGTATTAGCATTAGAGCACATAATCATAGCTGGGAAATGCACCCACAAAATAACCAGTGAGGAAATAGTGATGCTTATGTGTGTTCGTGGGCTAATAGAGATGTGTGCATTTCACACCTTTATCCAGTGAGAGGACCAAGGAAAGAGGATGCCCCAGGAGCACTGAGCACATCTTGTACTAAGGTCTTGAGTCCTCCATAACACTTGCTAGTAAAATGGAAGTGAAGCTCTTGGGGGTTGGGGAGTGACTGGTTATAAGACTAAAGGAAGAAGAGCACAAGGTGGAAATAGAGCATCTGCAGAACCACAGAATAGATGTTCAAACAGCAAAACAAACCAACAAACCAACAAACCAAAAAAACCCCAAACCAACCAACCGACAAAAGACAAAAAAACAAAAAGCAAAAAACCAACCAAACCAAACAACAACAACAACCAACCAAACAACAACAACAAAAAAACAAAGAACCAAGGATGAAGGCATCTCATAAGGGCACAGGGATTCTCTGTGGCCAAACCTGGGTGAACAGAGCAGCAAAAGAGAGAGGGATCATTGGATCATGGTTCACAGAATTAAATAAACATTAATTAAATAAATTAATTAAATAAATCAGGTCCTCACTGATTAAAAAGTTTGAGAAAATGTGTCTGTGGAGAAGGACAGACTTTTCCTTACAGATATGCAGTTAATCACTGCACAGGGAATTTTAAAAACACAAGCTAGCAAGAGATGACCACAGTGAAAAAATGTTGTGGGCTGGTGACATGGCTCAGTGGGACAAACCACTTGTGGCCATGCCCCGATAACCTGAGTTCAATCCCTGGAACTCACATGGTGGAAAGAGTGAACCGATGCCAACAAGTTATCCTCTGACCTCTGTACCTATGCCCTGCCATGTCCACATGCATGTGTGTGCACACGATAGATAAATGAATGAACGAATGAATGAATGAAGACAGGAAAGATCCATGGAGAGATGTTAAAAAGCCATAGTTATAAGTTTAAGGAAAAGCAGGATACACAGAAGTACCTCTCATGGTATTTATTTATTTATGTATCTAGTATATATAGTAAAGGGAAGAAGAGCAATTGCACAGAGGCACAGTCTGGCAGACTGGCAGACACTTCCTCTCCTCACAAATGGATTAAGGTGAGTTGACATCATGTCATCCCTGGTGCAAAGCATGTTGGTGTACTTGCTCACAGAGCAAGTTGAAGTACAACTTGTCAAAAATGTGTAACCTCAGTCTAATGAAGAAACACCCAATACACCCGAAGGGAGCAGTGATGTGGTCAGCCAGGCCTTTGTTAAAAAAAAAAAAAAAAAAAAGGAAGGCAAGTTAGATGCACTGTCACACCCCTGAGAGAGAGGTTGGGAAGGCATGGCAGCTCAGGGCTGTGTGGGGTCCTGCATTGGACTCTGAAATAGGAAAGTACTGTTAGAAGAAAGAGTGCTGAAATCCAGATGAAGGCAGGGCTTAGCCAACAGTATCCCACAACGTTAAGTTTTAAGCTTTCATCATCCATCGTACATCTACATACGATGTCATATCGCAGCACCGCTCT
The DNA here is from genome assembly GCF_000001635.26 of Mus musculus. Taxonomy (NCBI): domain Eukaryota; kingdom Metazoa; phylum Chordata; class Mammalia; order Rodentia; family Muridae; genus Mus; species Mus musculus. Next base: position 68,465,968 of record NC_000075.6, read on the forward strand.
GCGAAGGATGTGTAGATGTGCTCTGTGAAAAGGTGTGTGGATGTCCACTGTGACAACTGAAAATGTTATGCAAACATAAATTCCTTTCAGAGGTGAGCGGCATATTGAGTTACAGCATTTTCTTTCCTCTGACTGCTGTGTGTGTGCACATGTGCATATGTACATGTGTGTACACACATGCAAGTGCACACACATGCACGCTCATGTGGAGGGCCGACAAGGATGTTGAGCTTCCCCTTTCCGTCAGTCTCCATCTTATTCTCTTGAAACGGGGTTTCTCACTGAATTGAAACTCACTTTTTCCTCTAGGCTGTCTGTCCTGTGAGCCACCCCCACCCCCACTCATCTCAGCCCCACCACGTCGCAAGTGGCCACATCCCGCCATGCTGGGGTTACAGTAGCTGTATGTGGCCAAACCCAGATTTATTTTTTAATGTGTGTACTGGGATTCAGACTCAGGATCTCAGGCTTGCATGGCAAGTGCTCTTATCCCCCGAGCCATCTCCCCAGCCCTAGGACTGCTTCCTTTCTCTTCCTTTTTTGAATGATTTCATTAATTGGAACCCAGCTGTCTGGAGGTTTAAACTTCTCTCTACTGCTGCCTTGAGCTGAGCTGATAAATATGATATTATCTAGAACTTATTCATAAAATTCACTTGCAGAAGAAACCCTGGGGTTAGTGCAGATCCAGGAGAGAGAAGTTCTGAGCTCCAAGGATCTGGGCTAACCTCCGTTTCTACTCTTTTCTGTCCTGCTTAGCCCCAATCTCTGAGTAGCCTCAATACCCCTAGATTTGTCCACAGTGCTTCCTCAGCCAGAATTACATTTCCCTTTAAGCTACCCACATGCCTTTTCTATGAGTTAGACCTCAGATTGAGTGATGGACCTGCCAAAATTAGTCATGGGCGTGGCAATGACGTAACTCTCTGACTCTTGATTTCCTGGGCTGCAGAGCCCAAGCAGGAGCTTTTACTCGATAGACTTTTAGATGTTCAGCATCATAATCTGTGTCGCCAGAGCATCACAGTTTCTGTAACTTTCCCTAATTCTTTTGGTCTGATATTGCTTGTTCTGTGGGCCAGGTGAGCTTTGAACACTTAGTCTCCCAAGTAGCTGGGGGCACAGGGTGCTCCCCACCAGGCCCACCAGTCCTTTATGTTAAGTGTGAATGATGGAAGGCTCAGCGACACCACCCTTTTCCAGGGTTCATTCCCAGTGTTCTCATTAAACAAAACTCTCTAACGTCTGCTTTCTGCCTGGCCCTCTGTGTTGGCCTGTGCTTAGAAGCCTTGGTGATAAGCAGTCAGCAGTGTGGAGATCCCGGGAACAAGCCTAAGTCTAGGAGACTGAAACAAACACACGCTCCCAGTGTAAGCTGTGTTGGAAGAGGAGTGGTGTTGGTTTCCAACCCTGCTGGGTTCTCAGGCTAGAGTTAACTACTCTACCTCTGCTCTCAGACAGACTCTTTTATTCACTGTATTCTTCTATAAGAGCAGGAGCAAAGAGAGACAAAATTGAGGCCTATTATTTACAGTTAAAATAAAAACAGTTTTCTGAAGTTCTAAAAACTTCTAAGTTTAAAAAAAAAAAAAAAGACAGTATTCACCAGGTGCATCATGAGCTGGGAATTAACTTCCACTTCCTGACAAGCTCTTATACTGCCCAGCTGGCCTTGAACTCACTATTGCTGGCTTCTGATGCTCCCGTCTCCACATCCCCAATGCTGGGATTACAAGTATGCACCATCTCATCCAGTATCTGCAGGATTAAGACAGAACCCAGAGCTTCATGAGTACTGGGCAAGTGTTATACCCACTGGCCTATGTTACCAGCCTCCACCCCTGCCCACTCTGCAACTTGTATTCTTTACCGATTTTTGCACGTAGGCATTCGGCTACTTTGAGCTATGAATGGTTTTCTTCATTGCAGTGGTGGAAAAGGCGCTGACCTCAGTGAGTGGTCCAGTAGTAGACACTGAGGTACACATAAGCTACAAACCAATGTGACCAATTAAAGCCCATGCAGGTCTGCAGAGTGGAGAGGGCAGGGGATCCTAGCATAGGCATTACCAATCTGGCTCTAGGGGAAACTGGGTTGCTCTCTGGGAAAGCGCCAGGGTGTCCTCAAGGAGAAGAGGAAGAGCAGGCACTACGGAGTAATGTGTCCAGATCAGTGGTAATGTTACAGCTGTGAGGCAGAGACTGGTCAAGGAAAGGGAATGAGGTCTTGCTGGTATATATTGAGGCCAACTTGAATGCCATATCTGGGATGTAAGATATTGGTGTTAGCTTTTGTCAAGGTTGCTATCCTTCTAGATGGTTCCATGCTTTGTTCTCATGCTAAACCTGTTTCCACTAGGCTTGCATCTGAGTTGCCCACAGGCTGTATCTGTACATGGTTGTGCATGCTCCTCAGATCTCTTTCAGTCAGCAGCTAATGCCTCCATGTCTCTCAGATCCTTCTCTATTCCAGGTCACCTCTACAGCCCTGGGGTCCTGTTTTTGCCTACAAATGTATCTTCGGGCAGGTCGGAAATGCCAGCGTAGAGTAACACTATCTTACCTTCAAGGCTGCTTGCCAGAGGTTCCATGAACTTGGCTTCCCAGAGTCAGCCAGTGCCAGTTAAGGAGGCATAAACAGAGTCTGGAAGTGTTGTCAGCATCCATATTAAAAATAATGTGTGTGCAGTTGGGCAGCTATAGTTGAGGTACTAGAAAAAGATGTGTTAGTCTCAGGACTCCACTGTCCTCTGCCTCCCCAGCCAGGCATTAGTGGTGCTCCCACTACTATTTCCTGGACTTCTGGTTCTAAAGTCACTCCTAGGGTACTGAACTCAGTTAAATATTTTACCAACTGAGCCATCTCCTCACCCCCTAGAGAAAGCTGTAAATCAGGACTCAGGTGATCTGGATTCTCTGCAGTTCTACCTTTCCCAGCCACTGCAGTAAGGTACACTCTCCTAACATCAGGACCCACTTCTGTCAGCTGAGATAGGTACTAATTGAATATAGCTGTCTTCTCTTGAGAGCCGGAAGTGATAATGAACATGAAAGCACTCTGTAACTTCAAAGAACCTGTGCAAATTGAGCAAGGTTCTGTTCGTTTATATGATAACCTTAAATAATCACGACTATAATTGAATGAGTCTTTGTTGACATTCTGAGATTTTAAAATTAATCCCGGATGTTTTCCTAGACAGATCATTACCATCATCATGTGTTATGGAAAGAAGGAGGCTCTAATTTAGCTGAACATTTCTTGAATGTTTATTTCATGTTGATTTTGTCAGATAGTTCCTAAGTCCACCTCGGCGGCAGAATTTTAGCAAAAGCTGATAGCACTTGGACAAAATCCTTCCATATTTGGCCTCTGGAGCCAGGGAGATAATAATACTGAGACAGCACATCTGGAGCTGCAGAGGGTGCAGCAGTTTAAAGCAGGCACTGCTCTTGCAAAGGACCTGAGTTCAGTTCCTAGCATCCATCAAGCAGTTCACAACTGCCTGTGACTACAGTTTCAGGGGATTCAACACCCTCTTCTGGATTCCACAGGCATCTCCACTGACAGTGAGTCCCCCCAACATACATCTATACACACACATGAAAATAAAATAAACCTAGCACACACATATAAGCATGCACACGTGTGTGCACACACATACACATGAACACACATGCACATGCAGTGCACACACACATGCACATGCATAAATGTATACACACACACACACAGTGAAAGCAAGTGTGGTATTAAGTGCTAAAGGTAGCGAGGCCAGGCAGAGGAACTGGCTGCAGATGGCTTCACCTCCTTTGACTTCTCTGATCTCTAACTTTGAATGGGAATACTCAGAACTTCTTAAAGACTTTGACTGAATACATGGTACAGGGATAAGCATAGAATATTCTTTGTAGGTAGCTCAGTGCTTCAGATAGATTTTAGCTACTGTCATTAGGAGAGAGACATTTCTCTTTAGATTGACAGAACTCAATCATATTCCTGGGTGTTGGTATGTGTCTGACAATGCTCTGCAGATGAACACGTTATAACACAATAGAAAATGCCCTGAAGGCACAGGTGAGAGGGCTCAGATGTTTCAGCACGTGAAGGCACTTGCTGTGCAAGCCTGATGGCCTGAGTTCAATACTGGAACTCAAGTAAAGGTGAAGGACAGAGGGGACTTCTGCAAGGTGATCCTCTGACTTCCACGTGTGTACTGTGATATGCACACACCTCACACAATACATCTCATGCAAACAGATATACATATACATCATGCATACCCCATGCATATGCATAGCATATACACATCATCGGTACCCTATACACATGTATCACACCCCTCACCATCACTCTGTCACACACACATATACACACACAGACACATACACACACACACACTTACACCATGCACATCCTATCCATATCTCTCTCACACACACACACACTCACACACACACATTGTGCATTCCCTAAACACAAGCATAACACACATGTGCATGCACACACACACACTTACACCATGAACACCTGATATCCATTTATATCTCACACACACATACACATTAACATCATGCATACCCCATACACATGTATCACACACACATACATTGTGCACACCCCATATACAAGCATAACACACATGTCCATGCATATACACACATACTTAAACCATGAACACCTGATATCCATTTATATCTCACACACACATACACATTAACATCATGCATACCCCATTCACATGTATCACACACACACACACATACATTGTGCACAACCCCATAAACAAGCATAACATACATGAGTGTGCACGTGCATACAAACACAATTTTTTTCAAGAAAAACCCATGTAATAAAGCCATATCTGCAGAGTTCAAATCCTTCCTGGCTCCACACTGGCCATCTAATAGCTTGAGGTAAATCACCTTGCCTGTCTTCCTTCTAAACACAAAGTGAACTTTATTCTTATTGCTCATGATGAAGGCCTGGTATGTCTTTCCATCCAACACTAAGTACTGGTGTCTATAGTGTTCTTTCTTTAATGCACAAAGTGAGGACTGGCCAGGAAAACCTTCCAGCGCCATACACAGAGGAGGCACTGTATCTCAGACAGTGTTTTCTTCCCAGCACCAGGTATCCAGAAGCAGATTTTCCACCGGAGACTCGGGACTTGCCCTCCTCTCTCATCCCACACCATTTCTGACTACAGCATCCAGTGGCAGGTTGGATTGGCACTGTAGAGTCATTTCAGCCCCCGACAACCAGCTTCCTCCTGGTGGAAGAGCAGACACTCACTACGAGGGGCTTCCTTGATGTGTGTTTTATAGTGAAGATTCTTTGTTCCGTTCTAAAACCATAAAAAAGGGTGGTAAAAGTATTTGATAAGTTGTTGAGAATTATTGTTTCTTGGTTATTTGGGGGAGAAATTAAAAGTGATAATTCTTTATTGCTACAGACACATTTTTTTTTTTTTGTGAGACAGATTCTCATGTAGCCCAGGCTAGCCTTGAACTCCTGATCCTCCTGCCTCTGACTCTAGAGTACTGGTGTTACAGATATGTGCTACCATGCCTAGCTAGATCTTTAAATCCACATTTGAAAAACAACAGCATGGATCAGAAATGGAGCTGGTTTGAGCAGCTCAGGCCTGGCTGCTTGGTAACTGAGCCCTCATCTTCCCCAAGCCCACTGGAAGAGGTCACATTCTGGCTTCATTTTGTCATGCTTCATGAAGAAGGTCTAGATCAGTTGTTTTCCATCTTCTAATGCTATAATGCTTTAATACAATTCTTCATGCCATGGTGACCTCAAAGCATAAAATTATTTTGTTGCTACTTCATAACTATAATTTTGCTGCTATTGTGAATAGTAATATAATGTGAATATCTGGTTTGCAGGATATCTGATACACAACCCCTCAAAGGGGTCACAGGTCCCACAGGTTGAGAACCATTGGTCTAGATTCTCCTGTTACAGGATTTGCATTTTCAAGGATCCCAGTGGGAAAATATAAAATGCTTACCCATAGAATGGATTATTCATTTTCATTTTTTTGTCTCAACTACAGATTCAGTCTCCCCAGTCATGACAATTCATCTTCTCTTTCTCTAGTTTTGAGAAGCAGAGACTGTGTCTGATTCCTCGGTAGGTGGTTGGTGATTATGATCATGAGTGTTTAACAAGTAAATGAAGTGTGTGTGTGTGTGTGTGTGTGTGTGTGTGTGTGCGTGTGTGTGTGTGTGTGTGTGTGTGTGTGTGTGTGAGCACAAATGCACTGAGATGAGCTTCCTTCCAGCTTGTACCTTCTGACTTAGACCAAAATATTGACTAATAATTTTTGAAAATGTAATGACTCTTTTTTTTCATCATTTTAGCATGTTCTTCTGGCTTTTGGGAACATTGTTATAGTATAATTATTAAAAATATAATCATGCTCTTCCTTTTTACTATATTCCTCCCCATAGTATGCCACAGCCACTGGTTAAGCATGTATGAGTCATAGAGACAACATTCCTGCCTTCACTGATCTTAATATACAGAAAATGGATAGAAAATAGCCTATTGGAGGCTAAGGAGGTGGTTCAGTGGGTAAAGTGCCTGCTACCAAAAAAAAAAAAAAAAAACCAAAAAACAAAAAAAACAAAAAAACAAAAAAAAAAAAAAACAAAAAAAACAGAAAAAAACAACAACAACAAAAATAACCCCATGAGTGTGGTCCCTAGGACCCATGTAAAAAGACGTATGTGTGCACTTGTAATTTCAGCGAGGAAGGGATGGAGACAGGCAGATGCCTGGGATTTGCCAAGTTAGCCAGCCTATCGTAATCACGAATCCCTTGGCCCATGGGTGATCCTGTCTCAAAAAAACACTGTGGATGCACCTGAGGAAAAATTTGGAATGTTCTCTAGCCTCTGCATACATGAGCACACATGTGCAATTGCACGCATGTGCGAGAGCACACGCACAGGAATTGGTAAGAGTATGAAAGGGAGATTGTGTGTGGCAGAGGGAAAATGATGCTTCCCTAACTGGAAAATTCTAAACATCCAGCTGAGACAAGTCCAAGAGTTAAAGCACAGTACATTAAAGACTGAGGAAAGTGTCCCTCCTGAGACCATCCCTACTCAAATTCATTTCTGCCAATCATAATGTCCTACTTACTGGATCTGCCTCAGCAACTGCCTTCTCCCTTCTCCTACCTGAGTCGCCCTGACTGCTCTGCTAATGGACTGAGCTTCCCTCCCTATCTGACACAGCATCACATTAACTACTTCTCCTACCACCTGTCCCTCTCCCTCTTCCTGCATCCTGGTGTTGACACTTCTGCTCTGCACTGCCTGTCTACCCTACACCCCATCAGCTAATGAGAGCCAACAGATCATGAGGAAAAGACCCAGAGCTTTGAAGAAGGATAGACTTAAGTACAAAGTCCAGCTTCACTAATGAACAGTTTTGTGACCCGGAGCAAGCAGATTGTTGTTCCAAATGACCAGAGAGGCCAAATAAAAGGAGAAATTTGTGTTTCAGGGGAAAGAAATTGAGAATTATTTTTATCCAATCTTGATGGTTTGAGTGTGTTAGTCAGCTTTGTCATTGCTGTGACCAGATAGCTGAAAGACACAACTTACTGGAGAAAGGGCTTGTTTTGGTTACATTATTTTAGCCATTGTCATGGGAAGGATATGGAGAAGGAGAACAGTCACACCATAGTAGCCAGGAAGGAAAGGGGGAAGAGGAGAGGCAGGAGAAAGAGGGAAGAATAGGAGAAGAGAGGGAAGGATGGAAGGAAAGTAGGAAAGAGAGAAGGAGGGGAAGAAAGAGAGTGTGTGAGTGTGGAGTGTGTGTGAGAGAGAAGAGAGAGAGAGGAGAGAGAGAGGAGAGAGAGGAGAGAGAGAAGTACATTAAAGAGGAGAGAGGGTAGAGGGAAGGAGAGAGAGAGAGAGAGAGAGAGAGAGAGAGAGAGAGAGATTGTGCCTATAATGCCTATACTAGCTGGCTTTCTCTTCAAGGTAATATCACCCACATTCATTGAAAGATTTCTGCCTTTTCGCAGTCCCCTCAGGGAAAGCTCTCATAGAACACACCCAGCCCACCAGCCTGATGCAGTCGATACTCAAAGCTATCCATGACGTTTCCTGACTCTTTCAGCAGTAAGTTATAATAACGTACACTCTGTGAACTTCTCACACGTGTTTCCCCATAAGCCCCCTGTAGTATTCCTATGAGATGATACCGCACCACAGTGACAATCCTTAGCCCATTTCACCCCCATGTGGCATGGGAGACCTGGGATGGACCATAGAAGTAGCCTGTGCCTCGGGTTTCAAAAGTTCCGACCAGCAGCATCCAGACTTAAGCATCTTAAATGATTAGCCTCCTATCCTTCAGGGAATTGTTGGAATTAAATAAGATAATATATAGGAATCACACACACACACACACACACACACACACACACACAAAGCTCTGCCTGCTACCTTCCCCTCTAAAAGCAGAGTTGCTAGGAGGAGGGTGTCCTGCTTAGAGCTCCATTGTCAGCGGGACACAGCCTATAGTCATCTAAGAGGAGAACCCACCTGGGGCATTGCTTATTTCAGATTGGCCTGTGGCCCTGTCTGGGGAGGATTGTCTTGATTGTTAATCAGTGTATGTGGGCCCAGCCCACTATGGGTAGCACAATTCCCTAGAGGACTGTAATAGACTGGCCCAGCAGTGGGCTTCAGCAAAGAGCCACTCCTTATCTTCTCGCTCATGGCTCTGCCTGCTGTGAAGGCTTCAACCGACTAATCTACCTTCCAGCTTCTACCAGGTCCCCTTGCCTATCATCACTTTGCTGCCCTTTGGCACAGTTTACTATCAAGAGCATTGATCTGTAAGAGGATGGTTGCATCCGCCATAGAATGAAATTTGGGGGACATTTAAAACAGTACTGAGAGGGTGGTCTATAAAGAGAGGGGCAGAGATTATGTGTTGGCATCCCCTTGCCCCCAAAGATGTTTCTATCTATGAGAAAGAAGGAGGGAGAAAATCTACCCAGAGCATGGGCAAACTGCCATGGAGCACACATTGAAATACCTGGAAGCAACAACCTGTGTTTATCTTCCCTCATCCTGCGTAGACGCCTGCATCTCCCTGCTTCAACTCAGACTGTCCACCCTGTGGTTATCAGCTGTCAGTCAAGCATTACCTTTGCTAGCATTCTGTGTTTCCTCTTATGTCTCTTCTGGGTTTAGTATCTTCTCAGTTCACTCTCATTTTTCAACAGTATTTATGGGTTTAATTAGTGTATGGGGTTACGTGTATGAGTGTGGCCAGTGGAGGGCCATCTACACACGTGACAGTCAGAGGACAATTCTTGGGAGTCAGTTCCCTCCTTCCACCATGTGGGTCACAGGAATTGAACTCGGGTTGTCAGCCTTGGTGCTGGAAGCCTTTACCTGCTGGGTCATCTGACTACTCTTACTCCTCCCCACCCCTCTTAGAGGGTGCTCATCCACAAGCATAGGCATACATTTTTTTGCAACCTATGTTTAATAAGGGTTCAACCTCTCCTCTAGCCCACCACCCAACAGAGGTAGTGGAAGAGGAAAGCTATTAGGATGTGGGGGAAGTGGACCTGTTCAGCAATAGTTCTTTGGGGTCAGGAGGTTCAATCTTCTTGAGCAGCGGTTTAGTCCTGTAGCAAACACAAAATATGATTCAGCAGCTGCAGATCAGTCCTCTAGGCAGACAATAGGCACAATCTGGCTGCTACAGTCCAGTCCTTTGAGCAAGCAGATACCAAGCAACTGTGTAGTTCAACCCTGAAGAAACCATGAGGCTCACCAAACAGCCTGAGGCGAGGCCACAGAAGGTCAAGTGCTGCAGGAACCTCAAGAGCAGTTCTTGGGGGAGTTTCTCTCAACGTTGGAGTTATCACAAGTTGAGCTCAACAAGGCTATGTAAGGCAAACTAATACATGCGTGTCTTTAGCAAAGAACAGTGAGGTGGAACAAACCAACCCGAAGCCCAGTGTGCGTCTCCCACTGTCTGTGGGGTCATATTTACATTCCTTCATCAAGAGTCCTTTCATGTGTCTGCTCTATCCAAACATCCTCCCACCTGTGTCTGCTTCAGGAAAACAGCCTTTCATGTGCTTGCTTCAGTGAGACATCTTTTCATCTGTGTGCCCCGGCAAACCATCATTTGGCATAACTAACTTTCCAAAGAACTAGAAGTTCCCACTTCACACAAGAGCTTTTCAGGGACAGGCTACGGAGAGGGCTTTTGAGGCTTTCCATGTCTGAGAACTGTCATTCGGGTCTGAAGATGGTAACTTAGGTATAATAAATTCCCTCCTCACTTCCAAGGTTCCGTTCAGTTACCTTCTCTGTTCACACGCAGCCGCTAACTACCCGTGTGCCTTCCAATTCCTGTCATTTTGCCCATGCACACGCAACACCCCATCCTCAAACCTTTCAGGACTTTCTCATCCTTCTAGCTTTCTGGAAATTCAGGTCAATGCATGCCTGCGTTTAAAAAATTAATTGCATTAGGTACTGAGGGGAGCTAGCAGCCTGGCCACTCTGGTCCTTCAGCTGGAGCTGATCAGGACTGAACTGAAGCCCAACCAATACGAAGCCAGAGCCAAGAACTCACAGACTAGCGGGGAGGAAATGAACCCCGCCATATGCTGCTGGGATTTGCGAGTTGTTTGTTGTGATCGAGAACCTGATAAATACTCATTGACTGTCAATCTGTGCGAAGCATTCAAACACGGGTTTGACGGTCTGCCTGCGTGTGTTTATCTTTGTGATGTGCATGTGTGTGTATTTACGCAGTGTGTGTTCAGTTAGGGCCTGGTCACTATGGGACTGCCTTCAGAGAGGTTGAGGAGCATCTGACTACATCCTTGGAGTACTTTTTTTTTTCTATTTTTTATTAGGTATTTAGCTCATTTACATTTCCAATGCTATACCAAAAGTCCCCCATACCCACCCACCCCCACTCCCCTACCCACCCACTCCCCCTTTTTGGCCCTGGCGTTCCCCTGTACTGGGGCATATAAAGTTTGCATGTCCAATGGGCCTCTCTTTCCAGTGATGGCTGACTAGGCCATCTTTTGATACATATGCAGCTAGAGTCAAGAGCTCCGTACTCTTAAATGTCATCTGATCTTGGAGAGCTCTCAGGAAAACCCCTTAATTCCCTTCCTAGGTGGTCATCTGAAGGCTGACGTGAAGCTACTCAGTGGGATTAGGGAGTTGACTTTATCTGACTACAGCTTTCAAGCTGATGTCTTACCCCTGCCTGCTTCTACCTCCAAGGGTCAACCTGAACTCCCTGTGTCTATTGTGTACATAGAGCAAACCCCTGGCTCCTCACTGGGGTGAGAGGCTTAGAGAATAGGCTAGATGGCTCAGACGGGTGACTAGGGTTTCCTAGGTGACTGGTTTCCAACTAGAAGGCATTTTATTGTAGGGAGGGTATTGGTGATGTGGGGAGACCTTTTAGCACCCAGTAAGTAGAACCCTTGGCTTCTTACAGAATAGACTGCAACCAAAACAAAGGACCATTCATGCCCGGTGAGAAGTAACCTCACACAGGTTCCAGTGCTCTCCTGTTCTCAGCTCTTCTACTGCCTGTGTGTAGGAGCCTGGAGGCTCTGGTCCCTGAGTGCTTTCCCCTGAGGCTAAGGCATGAGTCAGCTGCTGTTCTCAGAGCTCTCTGGGCAGGGACAAATGCTCCAAGGATTCTCCACCCAGCAGACTTCCACCTCTAAAATGCTCTGGTGAGATCTCCGGCCCACTCTCGCCATGCTCCTGTTTCATGTCTTTATATTTGTTTGCAAGAGAGATGATATAAATGCCCTTGATGAGTCAGACTTGACTGGGAGGCTACATCCCTCCTAAAACCTTAAAGAACTATTTTCCATCACTTAAAAAATTATATAATTTTTTTTCATACAATATATTTGATCATAGTCTTTCCTCTCCCCCAACTCCTCCCCGGTCCTCCCCACCTCCCTAAGACTGTAAGAGCCAGAGCCAGCAAGTGATTCTAAGGAAACAGCCTCATCCAGACACAACAGGGCTGATAGACATAGAAACCACAGAGACCGTGACAGCGTGAACAAGTCCAAACCAGACCAAGTCCTAGTACCGAGAAGGGGAGGTGGACACCAAATCCTACCCTCTCCAAGAAGGAATTTGCAATTGATTCCTGCTGGGAGAGGAACAACCAGTTTTCTTCAGTGGAGTGTCACTGGGTATATTGACCAGTGCAGGCTTTACAATATGTTTCTCTCTCTCTCTCTCTCTCTCTCTCTCTCTCTCTCTCTCTCTCTCTCCCCCTTGTCTGTCTTTTTCCTAGGAGCTGTAGAGTAAAGTAACTTATCCAGAAAGAAGGGGGCATTGGGAGTTTTTACTCTTCTCGAAACTGCACTGTGGTATGAATAGACGTAGCAGCCAATAGGCATGGGAGGTAAGATGGATGAGCTGTTCGAGCCCACAAAAGCCATTGTGGGTCATGGGACTCAGTTGTCCGCATGTGGCTTGTTGCTGTGGTGCGGAATCTGAACACTTGCTCACCAGCAAGACAATGGAGGAGGCAGTAGAACCATTAAGAGGTGAGACAGTGGGTTTTCATATTGGAGATTTTGGTATATGGGGGCCTTGTCTCTTTATATGGCCCTTGCATTCTTTATTGCTTTTCTTTCTTCTCCCCTACTCCTCTCAGAAGGCATGATGCTGCTGTTACCACCCCTCCTCTTCCTCTCCCCACCCCTGCAAAACCATGGGCTTGTTACATCTCAGGAACATGTCCTTGTAGCTTCCCACCACTAACCTTTCCCTTTGAGCTGATTTTCAACTGTTTGGTTTTTGGGTTTTTTGTTTTGTTTTGTTTTTCTGGTTCAGGATTGTGTTTTTCTTTTTAAAATATGTTTTAGATACTCTTTTACAACGTTATCCACACTTTACTGAAAGGCGGCTTATTAATGTTTAAAAGCCACTCCAAAGCTCGCACCTTCATTGCAGCTGAACAACAACAAAAATACATAATGCAAAAAACCTGAGAATTCTACTTTTATTAATTAAACGGCAGTATAACAGGTTCCTTTGCTTCCAGTTGTGGTTTTAACCAGACAGATTTAGAAGTGGATATTGGGCAGTTATGAGGCTATAAATAATTTTAGACTTGGAGTTTTAAGACAAATAAAGCAAGGAATGCATGCAGCAGACAAAATTAATTCAGCCCAGCTAGTCTACAACAGCGATTCTCCCAGAGAAATCAGAACTAAGGAAGAGAAGCACTTCCCACTATCTCACTGCACACACTCTGGTCCCCCGACTTTTACAGTCTTTCTCTCCTCTTTTCTGTGATGTTCTCCATGCCTTAGATGTAGGGGTTGGGATTTATGCATATTGATTCTTGCCTGCATGGAGCTCCATATGTGTGCCTGGTACCCACAGAAGCCAGAAGAAGGTGTCAGATCTTCTGGAATTAGAGGTGAGCTACGCTGTGGGTTCTGGGAACTGCCCTGGGCCCTCTGTAAGAGGAGCAAGTGTTCCTAACCTCTGAGCATCTCTATAACTCTATAGTAGAGCTTTTGATAAATATCTGATGATAAGGTACATGAGCTGCAGTTAACTGGTAGCTAGGGGGAAGGAGTAGCCATGTCTGGGGGACTGTAGGGAAGATGGATGATGGCAGAACCCCTGGGTGGATCTAGGACAGGAGACAGTACATCAATCTTCCTACTGACAACAGAAATCCATAAGGAGAGGATGGCTCATGATGGCTAGTCTACATAGCCTCAATGTTAGAGTGAGAAGCTTGGCATAGCTCTCCATTTATAAACATGGGAGGGTCACTAAGGACCACCAGACAGTGATGTAACCCAGCAACAAGAAGGTCAGCCTTCACAAGTCAGCCAAAGATAAAGATACAATCTTGGGTATCAAAGCAAACTTTTAGAAATTCGTCATGACAACAAATATTGGTGAGGATGCAAACTAAAAGGAGTCATTACGCATGGCTATGGGATTGTAAACTATCCCAGAGGCAGTGAAAGTCAGCACGGAGGCTCTTAAAATACTAAAAATAGATCTACCCTGTGCCTGGGTATGATACTGTTCACCAACAAGATCTCGCTGAAACCCCTCCCTAGTTTCAGGATGGATCTGCAAGGATCACATATCAGCTTGGTAAGGATCTCTAGATGCCTTAGTGACACTGAACCCAGAGGTCTAAGAGAAGGCCACTGGCAATCTCTAGAGGGACAAGGATATGCAGATAAATGAGAGAAGGAAAGAAGCTTGATGAACCAGATGCCTCCCATTCATACTAAACCTGCATGCTTACATTCCATATCCATCAAGTGGATATAAGAAACAGTCATAAAATCAGCATTCAAAAAACTCTCAAAGTCTAATATCACTTTGGTCAAAATTAGCCGTATCATTCCCAAATAAGAATGTTTGAGCCTGGTGAGATGGCTCAGTGGATAAATGCTTACCATGTAGCATGAGTCTTGAGTTCAGATCCCCAGCACCCATGTAATGTGTTGGGCCTGGTAGCACATACCTGCAGTCCTAGAGTTAGAGGGACAGTGACAGGTGAATCCCTAGGGATGGCTGAATTGATGAGTTCTAGGTTCAGAAAGAGACCCTGTTTTACAAGGAATAAAATTCAGAGAAACTGAGAAATATACAGAAGATTCACTTCAGGCTATCATATGCATACATATCTGCACAGACAAGCAAGTCCCCCAAATACACACACACACACACACACACACACACACACACACACATGCACAGGTAAAAATGAATAATAAAATGAGAATATTTACAATGTCCAAAGATAAAGCAGAGATAAGAATACATAATCTTGGAAGTAAAATATATGGAGACTTAAAATGCTGTGAGTGACATATGCAGTAGATGAGATATGATTTATGACATCATTAATACAAATAAAAAATGAAAAATGCAAAGGTTTTCATTTCCCTTCGCCCCCCCCCCCCACCATTTACCAGGGATTTGCAGATGAAAACAACAGGATACCACTTCACAATCATTTCCTTAACCAAAAATTTAAAGCCTTAAAATATTAGTGTGTGTAGGTATGGATATAAATATAAAATCCCACATACCGCAGAAGCATAGAAGTTTTCACCAGTTTGTTATTAAATATTTAGAAAGACCCATACACAGGAAGTTGCTTATAATTTACAGATCAGCCAGACAACTGCTCAGTATCCCAGAGGGATTTTCACACTTGCTATATGGGGATATATAAAAGGACCATCATAATAGTAAGTAAAACTTAAAGCCAACCTTGCTTTTTCCTCTCTCTCTCTCTCTCTCTCTCTCTCTCTCTCTGTGTGTGTGTGTGTGTGTGTGTGCACACGCTGTTTGTGTTTTTTTTTTTACTCTTTGAAAAATTCATCCATGTGTGCCAGGCATCTTGATCATACACTTCCTACCTCAAACTCTCTCTGTGATACCAAACTCATCTCTTTCCTAACTTTGTGTCCTCTTTATTTTTATTTATTTGTTTGTTTGCTTAACCCACTGCATCACACGTTCGCATGTGTAGGCACATATGTGTATGAATGTGTATGATCGCTCTTGGCATCATCCTCAGTCACTTCTTTACTTTATTCACTGGGGCGACATCTCTCAGTCAAATCTCGAGCTCACCGATACAGCTCGTCTTGAACACTTTATATCACTTAAAAATAATGAACTGTAATTATCCATGTGTCAACATGAATAAGTCTCAAAAATTCTGTGTAAAATGTGTGATATGTTATTTATATACATTTAGGAAAGTGTGAAGGGTAATTATATGTTGTTTAAGACACGTGTGTGTAGTAACACTATAATTAGATGTCTAATAATATGAAAATTATGGGCGGGGTAGAAGCAGCAAATTCAAAACACCAGTTACTTCGGGGAGGGAAGAATGGGTGAGATTAGAAGGGTGGGAAAGAAAACCATAGTAATATCTCCAGTTTTTTTTTAAAGAGATCTCAGGAAGTTATAAATAAATGTGAAAGGGAAAATATGTAAAATAAGTTACTTGTCTGATACCGAGTATCAGCAATTAATATTTTGCTGATCTAATTTTATAGGTATTTCTTCTTCATACATTCACATATTTCTCTAGAATTTTTAAAACAAATATCAGACATCTACCTTATGCTACTTTGAAATTATCTGTGAGAACTGAGATAATTCTATTTTACTTCTACTATGATTTTAGATTTTTCTTATTCTATGATTATACTATTTTTATTTATCATTTGAGAATTTCACACATGCATGCAATGTATTTCAATCATATTCACCCCCTTTCCTCTTCTAATTTCTACAAGACCCACTCCCACCCCCTTCCAACCTCTTGTCCCTTTTTGAAATGTATAATCTACCAAGTCCAGTTTGTGCTGTCTGTGTCCTTGCAAATGTGGGACCAGCCAGTGGAGCATGGTGGACCTAGCAGGGGCCACAGTCTCAAATAAAAAAGATTCTCCCTTCCTTAGAAGCCATCTTCTGTCCATAGCTCCTCACTGGGGACTGCAGCTCATGGCTGTTGCTAGAATACTGCCTTACATGAACACAGGCAAACAACCACAGCTGCTGTGAGTTCTTGAAAGCAGAGGTCCTGACATGTCTAGAGGATACTCTTCCATCCCAGCCCTTTGCCACCACTGGCTCTTACACTATTTCTACTCCCTCCCCCATGATGCTCCCTGAGCCTTCATGAGGAGGAAATGTAGAGACCGTTTATTATGAAAGGGACGGTACTCCAGAAAGTGGGAATAGTTTAGTGAGTTGGGAAAAGCCATTTGTATTAAAAATGTAGTCGTTATGGCACTATCCTCTTAACCAAAATTACTAATAATTCCTGTGGGATGTGAGAGTAAGAGTTCCTTACAGAGACTCCTAACTCCTAACCCCTGAGCACCTTACCTTAGATCGAAGGTTCTCAATCTGTGAGTCTCAACCCCCAAAAGACCACTGGAAAACATGGATATTTACATTACACTTCATAACTGTAGCAAAATTGCAGTTACGAGTTTATGGTTGGGGGGTCACCACACCATGAGGAACTGTATGGATGGGTTGTAGTATTAGGAAGGGTGAGAACCACTGCCTTAGCTGGTGAAAGGGTGTTTGCCTGTGTGGTTTAGGCAATGGGCTTGCTGTAGGAGATTAACCTTACTTCTCCAGGTGGGCCTCATGGAAATACGTGGGCATTAAAAAGAGGAAGAAGATGAGACAACATAACCAGGAAGTCAGACTGACCATGGAACATCTGGCCCCACTGGCACTGAAGAGTGTGAAAAGGGCCTTGAGCCACGTGCACATGACCTCTAGAGGGTGGAAAAATCAAAACAAAACAAAACAAAACAACAAATTCTTTCCTATAACTTCTAGAAGGAATACAGCCCTGCTGACATTTTGAAAGCCATCTGGGACTTCTGACCCCGACCTTTTGACTGTAAGATAATGAGTTTGTTTTGTTTTAAAGCTAAGTTTCTGATAAACTCTTATATCAAAAAATGGGAAACCAATGTGGTCCCTTAATATTAGGTAATGAGTTTTCAGTCATTCTTCTCACCCATCTGGGAGACATTTCCCAATAGATTTATGCTCTGTGTCTCAACAGGAAAACTAACTTAGGTGCCAGAGACCATGGATTTGTATTATATGACTTTGGGAAGTCTTTTTCCATTTGATGATTTTCTGCTTTTGTTTTGTTGTGCAAGCTGTGTAGTGGCGGGGTCAGTGGGGGATAGAGGGCTTTAAGCAGGATCCTATAATAGAAATAAATTAGTGAATACAAATATAGTTTCAAATTCAAAGCATGATGCAGCAATAACCATAATGCCTTGATTTTCAATTAGACTGATAATCTTTAGGTCGACTTTACCAAGCTTCTTCTCACAGTCCATGGCCCCACACCATCACATCTAGAGAAAGTCCAAATCCCTACATATCTGACCTTTGTTTATCCTAAAGAATAAGTCCCACCATGAAGCTAGTTGATGATGAGGTTGTTTCTTGAAACCCAAGTTAAAGAACCCTCTGAAGGAGGGAGAACAGCGACTGGCCACTGGAGAAGAACTGAGGCACTCGGATGAGCGTCCATCTGCCCACTTAGACCTTATCGACTCAGACACAGCTGAGTGGACACAGAGAAGGGGAACCTGGTGACATGTGACTTCCCATAGGAGGCCTGGCTAACTCCCACACCAGGTTTAGCAGGCCCCACCCAAATGTGGGAGCCACCTTGAAAGGAGAGAAACTGAGGAGTTTGAACCTAAATTGATTGACTTTTTCTTATAAAAAGGAGACTATTTTAAGACATAGTATTATTTTAGTGAAAAATGCTAATTTTTCTTTTCTTTGTCTTTTCTTCTCTTTCCCTCAGTCTCCTGGAACTGGAGCTCCGGAGCACAGGGCACACAGTGGTAGGAAGTTTCATATCAGGTGTTCTAAAGCCTTCTTCTCTGGGAGTGTCCCAAGTAGACTCATCACAGACACAGACACGGACAAGAATTAGAAAGAAGTCAGCCTAGCTTATAGGGATAGACATTTCCTGCTTCCTCTACAGTGAGCCTATAGGAAGACAGCTCAGAAGAAAGGTTCAAGTGTTGTCAAGAGTCAAAGCAGTCCTTCACCTACAAGCTTCCCCAAGGGAAGGACTAAGGGCTCCCTCCCACCCTCGCCCTCACTCCTATGGAGCACCCTGCTTTGTGCACCATCATTACCCAGCATCCTCAGCGGGCTATGAGCTCTACAGAACAGGACCAGTGGTTTCTCATCTGCTGGTTCTCAGTATCTACCTGACACACAACCATTGCACATTTAATAAGAATTTACTGAATGAAAAAAAAATTAGCGTTTTCCCACAAGAGAGAGTCAGTCTTTTGGCTTGTGATTTTTCTCAGTCACTTTTTTTCTTCTTTTCAATTTCAATTCCATAAGGGAGAAACAATCCTTGTTAATAATTAATATTCAATACAGACGAGCAGACCAGAGCCCAGAGAAATGAGGCAGTAAACAGCGCATCTTCATAGAGAATGGGGAGGCAGTCACAGGATTTGGGGCTAGGAGGGCTCCATGGAATGAAGCCATGTGGGTGGTGGCAAGGGCTGAGCAGGGAACGTCTTGTCTCAGGTATACTTCAGATGACTCCAAATGTGGTGACCAACATACACAGCATTTTAATGTAATATCTAAAAAGGCAAAATTCATGTGAAACAAAAATAGCGTTTTTTCTTGATAATAGGATGGTGATTATTAACTTCACCCCCTTGGTCACTAGTGTGGCCTGGTACAACTTTGACAAATCACATCTTTATTTAAAATTCTGGTATTTTATTGGATTTACTGGATTCTGGTTTCATTTTGCATTATAGTTTTTAAAATGTTTTATTATTTATTTATAATTGTGTGTGTGGGGGGGGTGTATGAATGTTTCTACGTGTGGATGCAGGGACCCTTGGGGAACAGAAGCAGGTAGCAGACACCCTGGAGCTGGAGTCACAGGCCATTGTAAGCTACTTTATGTGGATACGGGGATTTGAACTCAGGTCCTCTGAAAGAGCAAGTCCATGTTCTTATCTGCTGAGCTGTCTCTCCAGCCCCTAGGTTGTTGGTTTTAATGCTGCAGTAAGTGTGATTGCTGAATTTCGAGCATCACTTTAACTCTTGCATAGAATTAAGCATATCACCTCCCTGGCAAGGCCTGGACCTTGGGGAGTACACTATCAAGCCACCCTCCAGGACAAGGTGAGACTTTTACCTGGGCCTAACCCTGAGTTTCTTAGATCACTTAGGCTGCCATACGTAAAATACTCCAGGAGAGGATATATTCTCAGAGTTTGAAGGCTGCAAGCCCAAGATCAAGGTGCCGATGTGATTGAACACTGATGACCCCACTACCACCACCAGGTAGGGCTTGTAGATGACTACAGTCTCCCTGTATCCTCACAGAGGAAGGAGAAGAAAGCAAGCAAGGTCCTTGGTGTCTCTTCTTGTAGGGGAGATATCACTGGCATCTTGAGAACTCAACTCATGTTCTCATCCTACCCTAATGAGTCTTAGAGGCCCCGCCCCATTCACAGTATTCCACGAATAATACGAAATGTTCAGGATCCAAATACCTAGTGGTCTATAGCACCACTAGGAGCCTCTCTCTGATACTGGTGACCCAGCAGGGCTTCCCTGTGCATCAGAATATCTTACTTAAAGTCTTTCCATGATCTCGTTCTTGCAAAGCATCTGTGCAAGCAGGCTTTGTTAGCTCCCTTTACAGAAGGCGGAAGCAGGCATTGGAAGCGGTAGGTAGCACACAGGCGTTATGCGAGTGAACCTGCAGCTCCTGATTCCTAAGCAATGTCCTTTCTGCCAATACTGCATGCCTCACAGCAACCAGGAAGGATGCTACATATGTACTCTGCTTTAACCCCCACTTGCTCCAAGCAAATCTTCAAGGTAAACTGAACAGGAGTCCTCTTCCCTATTTTATGGGTGAGGCTACTGAGTCTAAAAAGCCTCTTGCTAACTCCAGTCACAGGGAGTCTCACTGAGAAAAGTGATTTCACTTCCTGGATTCTCTAAGCCTCCTGCATAGGAAACAAAAACATCCTGTCCCATCCATGTGAAGTGAGAAGAGGGAGTCTGCCTACAGGGAGAGGGCTTTGTAACCCCATTGATTGGGAGGGCCTTCCTGCCAAGGCTCTCTGGTACAGCTTTTGGCCTCATGCAACCATGGAATGAGCCGGCTTTCAGGCAAGCTGTTCGCATCCAGCTCCAGCCTTTACTAGCTGCCAGGGCCTCTGATGTTCACAGCCGTCCTGTGGGCAATGGCAGGTCCCAGGCTCACAAAATACAGATGGTCCCCAGGGCAGATTGGGGGAGCGCCAAGCTCAAGGCCCTCATCTCAGCAGTGCCGATCAACTGGCAGCTGGAGAAGAGGCTTTCAGACCTTCCAAAAAACATGCTTTCCCCCTCTCACCCCCCAAACAGGAGGAAACAGGGGCCCAACTCCCCATCAAGATCTGTAAAAATGCCAGTATGTGTCTAATGGACCACATAACTCGAAATTTGATTATGGCCGCCGAAGCACAATACTGGAAAGAGACAGTTGATCCCAGCCAAGGACAGCAAATGAAATAGGAAGAAAATGAAATCCCTGGAGGAAGGGCTCAAGAGGTCTCTTGTATTGGACATTATCTTAAGAAACCCAAGGAATCTGTCAAAGGCTTTGTCTGTTGGGTGGAGCAATGAGGAGTCTTTAGAAAGACGGAGGATGGAGAGATGGCTCAGTGGTTAAGAGTCCTTCCTGCTCTTATGGTTCCCAGCATGCACATTCAGCTTCAGGGGCCCTGATGGCCTCTTCTGATGTCTACTGGTACTTGAATTAATCACACACACACACAAATGCAGAGAGAGAGAGAGAGAGAGAGAGAGAGAGAGAGAGAGAGAGAGAGAGAGAGAGAGAGAGAGACAGAGAGACAGAGAGAGACAGAGAGACAGAGAGACAGAGAGACAGAGAGACAGAGAGACAGAGAGAATTTTAAAGAAAGGATATCATAAATGTGATCACAATAATAAATATTGAAAATCCCAATGTTCATAATATTAAATATGAATGATAAGGAAAACCAATGCATAGATCATGAAGATTTGCAAGCAGCCCATGAGATAAGAACTTCAGGGACCCATCTTCCTTGGAAAACTTCTATTTCTGCTACTAGAGACCATGTTTTATCTGAGGCCTGTGCCCGTTGTCTCTTCATCACTACCTTCTTCTCTCTTCCTCTCCCTCTCTTCCTATTCGTTTACCTTTTTCTGCTACTTCATCTTTTCTTCTTCCTCTTTCACCCTTTCCCTTGTACCTCCCTACCCTACCCCTGTGGATCCCCCAGCTCTTGTGTTGCTCTTCCCTTCTCTTCCCACTTACTTCTTTTATTTACTTCCTTCTTTCTCCCCTCTTTCCAGGAAGTTTTGGACTCTAGACTACCCTTAGCTACTCAGAAATCTCAGAGGTCTTTCTAGGACAGGAAAACTATACAAGGGGCTCCTTGGCCATGTGTGCAATAACAATTAGTGAAAACTGAAGCCACAAATTTGAAGAAGAGGGAGAGATGTGTATGGGACGGTTGAAGGGCAGGGATGGAGAAATGGTATAATTATATTATAACCTCAAATATGTTTTATATTAAAAATAAAATAAACAAGGGAAGTGTGCATGCATGCACAAAGCCTGTATGGTTTCCAAACAAGTATGTTGTGCTGCCATTAAAAATTATGGCCCTGAACACTACAAAATGGCATGAAAACAGCTTATTTTCTACATTTAAATGAAAAATTCAGGATGCAAAATTTTATGTGCAGTGTAATTACAGTTGGGCTTTAAAACCTGCCAAAGCCTCTGTGCTGGGAACACTGGAGGAGAGAAGCCAACTGTTAGCAACCCCTTCTTCACAAGGAGGTATTGGGGGGAGGTAGGAGCTGGTTTCAATTTTTCACCCCATTCTGAGTTTTATTTCATAAACACATATTGCCTTCATGATGACAAAATAAGCCACCAGTGGCCATAACAGAGACCTGCTGTAAGGACCTCAGCCACTGCCATCCCAGGCTACACTCTACAGTTGGCTGGGTTTCGTACCTGCTAAGCTACATGTAGCATCTGACAAAACCTCCTGTCCTGTCTGCCCCCTCCCATTGCCTAGCAGCTCACATGGCCCCCAGAAGGCTTCTGAGGTTTGAGACCTGAAGTTCACATTCCCTGAGTCTCCCTCCAGGAGCAGGTAGACTGCTGAAATTTTTGGAAATGTTATTGTGGACCTGTAAGAGGGTCTCTGTGATCAACCCTATTTTCCTGGAGAGAAGGGCAAGGCTCAGAAATACTGAGTGGCTTGTTAAGTGGAAAACTCAAGAGGTTTTTAATCCAGTCTGATCAGAACTCTCCATCACCTCCAATGACCTCCATGCAGTTTAAGATCCTGACAACCCCAGATGAGGAGGAAAGCGTCACAGAATAGTGACAGTTACAGAAGCTAGTGAGATTTGACTCTAGAAAAATTATCAATGCAGCGACGGTGATTGTGGCCCTGACTAGTGAATGAAACAGGCTACCCACTACTTTTAAACTTATGTACATGCGTGTGCATATGTGTGCACTCAGGTGCTAGCAGAAGCCAGAAGAGTGGAATTGGATCCCCTGAAGCTAGTTACAGACAATTGTGAACCACCTGACTTTGGTGCTAGAAACCAAACACTTGTTCTGTTGCAAGGGCAGTAAGAGCTTCTAATGGCTGAACCATCATCTCTCCAGACCCTGAGACTGTCACTATTTTCTGATAATATCTATTCCTTTGAAATCTTAAGATCAAATTCTTTCATATTTAACAAAATTTGATGTTAAGAAGGGTGCCATGGATTGTAGGAAGATCTAGCCTAAACATGGCTGTTGCCGTTCCCATGGGCTTAGGTGCTAGACTGTACAGGAGTAGAGAAAGCTGGCTGAGCCTTAAGCATGAATGCAGTCATTCCTCTCTGCTCTTAACCTTGGGTTTCATATGAGCAGGTTATGGACTGTAACTTGGGATTGTGAGCTGAAATAAGCCCTATTTCCCATATGTTGCTCTTTATCAGGTATTTTTTCACTGCAGTCGAGATGAAACCAGGGCAGTAGGTATTAAGGGGACTATTATATCCTGAGAAAGAAAATAGGGGCATAGTCTCTCTGTCCAACCCAACACTGCTCACATTGTTTACTGGCTTCTGACACCTCTATTACATATATGTTTTTACACACATGCCTTCATATTTTCATGGAACTCACCCTCAGTCTTGCCCTTAACATTTAGTATATTCTTTCCCACTTTCTGCGCTTTGTCTCATCTGCATTCATGAAATGAGCACACCATGGCTGTCTTAATTCCCCCATCACTGGGCAGTTAGCTCTTGCAGTTATTAGAAACTAAACTGCTATAAATATATTTTTGCATATTACTTTTTCCATATGAATTATTACCTTAGGAAAAATTCCCAAGGGTCATATTACTGGTACAAAATATATGGAAATAGTAACGATTCCAAATATGTGTTGCTGAATTATAATCTGAAAGGATAGGCCCATATATAGTACCTGTGCCTTAATAGATACTTAATAAATGTTTAATGGCTATGAGAATAAATGCCACAGGCAACATATGTAAATCTTCCTTGAATATGTAAACTGGTTAAGAGAAGAAGACGTGGCTTTGTTTTATTAAAGGCACGTGCTCTGTCCACCGTGGCTGAAATGGGACTTCTGAGAGTCTGTTGTTATTTTCGTCTTTATTTTAGTTTTACAAACAGCAGATTTCTAAGAAGGGAGTTGTCTTAGTATTGGCTTGATGGCTGTAACTAGACACCATGGCCACGGCAACTCTTATAAAGGCAAACATTTAATTGGGAATGGCTTACAGTTTCAGAGATTTAGTCAGTTATTATTATGGCAGGAATCATGACAGCATGCAGACAGACATGGTGCTGGAGGAGCTGAGAGTAAGTTCTACATCTTGGTCTGTGGGCAGCAGAAGGAGACTGCGCTCCATACTGGATGTAGCTTGACCATAGGAGATCTGGAAGTCTATCCTCACAGTGACATACTTTTTCCTACAAGGGCACACCTATTATAACAAGGCCCCACCTCCTGATAATGTCACTCCCTATGAGCCAAGAATTCAAACATGTAAGTCTATGGAAGCAATACCTATTCAAACCACTGCAGTAATATTCTCCAAATAGGTTTGGAGGACTTTTGGGTTGAATGGAGAGCATCATCATGGCTTTGGGCAGCCAGGGATGTATATGGGATCTCCAGTGTCCCTCAGCTCTTCCTGGTCTGTCTTAGCTTCTAAGGATGATGGGTGCTCTCTTCATCCTTGGCTTCTCTGGGGTTCTAGATTTGTCTTAGGATTCTAAACTGAGAGCAAGTGTTAAGAGATCTCCCCGAAATAACCCAAAGGAAGACACTTGTATTGTAGAAGTATGTCCATCAAAAGACAGAGTGTAGACAACCAAACTAATGTGTAAATTCGGAGAAAGGTGAAATTTGTCTTCAGCAGGAACTCATATTATAGTCCAGAGAGGAACAAGAAGCCAATGGGGAGGGAAGACAAAAGAAAACACCAACAAGTGCACAGTCTCTATACAGGTGGAAGAGGTCATCTTAAAGCTAACTGCAAATGAAAGCTTGTAGCCTGCAGAGAACAATACTGAACTTGTATGTGTAATAACAGAGAAAGACCTCAGTGGGAGAATTTCAGGGCCAGCAAGATGGCTCAGCGGGTCAAAGTGCTTGCTGCCAAGACTGATGACGTGAGTTTAATCCTTGGAACACACAGAGTGAAAGGTGGGAATTGACTCTTACAAGCTGTTTTTTGACATTCACAATCTCACTATAACATGACCTCAACACCCCCAAAGTAAATAAACATTAAAAAAAATTGTAGAAGTTCATGAACATACTAACAAAATCCAGTAAAATTATGCCAACATTTCATACAGCACACAAGAGGACCCAGAGATGTAATTAAAGAGGGAGAATTATAACAAGTTAGCCAAAGACACCCCCTATCAGCAGGACCAATGGTAAACAAGGGAGGAATGGGTACAGTGAAGGCAGGCACAGTGGCAAGTATTTACTTTATGCTGAGACACTCTCTCAATAGCAACTTCTTAGAGAATGACCAGCAGAAAAATGACCTGTTGGGATGCAAACTGCTAAATGACCAGATGTAAAAGTAAGAATTATGTCACACGTCACCCACCCAATGTCGTACCAGGGCAGGGGCCCACAGAGGGACATGGACCTATGTGAAGAGAAATAAAATGTATGCAAGTCAAGCTTCTCGCCACGATGATTTCTCTCCTTGGAAGCAGGAAGAAAAATGTTCCAAGATCTGCCCAGAGGACATGAAATGATTTGTCAACCAAGTCCCAGAGACTCCAAGATCAGAAAGCCATGATCACTTGGTGCTCAGGAGAAAGAAATGAATATTTAATGGTTTTATTTGTCTTCGGGTTATCTGGTAGTAATTTCAGCAATACTGCGCTCCGCTTCATGAGTTTACAGGCCTGGTTAACACACAGTAATGGATTGACTGACCCTCCTTGTTCAATGAGTCTCTTAAGTGCCAAGTGTGGAACTTCTAGATATGAATTTGGATAGATGACACATCTTGAAACTTTGGAACTGCACCTTAATGCACTTCTCTGCTAATTATGTACATTCTAGAAGTGTGTGTGGGGAAATGTGAAGGTCTCTCAAAACAGGGATAGGGC
This sequence comes from Mus musculus, assembly GCF_000001635.26. Classification (NCBI taxonomy): domain Eukaryota; kingdom Metazoa; phylum Chordata; class Mammalia; order Rodentia; family Muridae; genus Mus; species Mus musculus. The sequence goes on from NC_000075.6 coordinate 68,492,307, forward strand.
ATTTGTTTTCAAAGGGACTGTACCATCTTGCATGCTGCACTTGGAACTTGGTGGTGAATATTTGCTTAATCAAAATAACAGAGCACATAGTTGCAAAGTCAAATCTTTTTGCAAGACTCATCATGACATCCAAACAGCTCCCTGCCCTACACTCTGTCTTGCCTGGGGTGGGTTCACTGGTTTCTTCTGGCATTTAAGCAGACATCTTTCTAAATAGCATGCATATGTGGCATTCTTTGGATTAATGAATATTAAGTAAGATCTCTGACTTCCCATTATGATAGATGAGGTTTTAGCTCCTTCTCTCTGGCCCCATCATTTTTAGTAAATCAATACTCAGCTGATACCACAATATTCTTCATAAGGATACTACTTCTGACTTCATAGTTCTATTTTTATTTTATTCTTCCTTGCCTTCTGTATTTTGGAAATTGATTGGCTTGTGCTCTCTCGCTCTCTCTCTCTCTCCCTCTCCCTCTCCTTCTCCCTCTCCCTCTCTCTCTCTCTCTCTCTCTCTCTAGCTATTGCTACTTTGTATCAATTGCTATCTACTCCCCCAATGCACAAAAGCTTTCCAATACAATTTTTCCCAGTCATATCAAGAAATGTATCTATTTTTATTTTGATCCTTGAGCATCTCCACCTGGATTGCTCTCAGTCTTGCCCAGAGAAGCTGCTTTCTGAGTTGGCAGCAGTCCATGCAAAGAGTCACAACTGGTCAAAATGCTAAAAATAAGAAGTCGTTAGGTAGCCAGCCCTAAATGGGACATTTTTATCATATACCCCTAATCCTGGCCAAGGCTGAGAAAACATCACAGAGGAGGAGACAGAAGGAATATAAGAACCAGAGTACAGGGAGGGGTGCTGTGAACTGATGCCTCCTGGACGAAGTGGCTATTGCACTCATGAACTCACAGCATCTGTGATTGTCTGCTCAAGACTTCTGCGGGATCAAGCCAACCAAAACTGTAGCCTGAGTGGAAGTGCTCATGAAGCTCCATTCATAACTGAGGCATCATTGCACGCTGGGAGTGGGGAACTCATTCTTCTCTAGGGATGTGGCCATCAGTGGGTTTCTCTTGCTCCAATGGATGGTCCCACACCCATGCACATATAAGTAAAAGTAACTGGAAGTAATGAATTATTGCATGAAAATAGGAGACATTAAGTTGAAAGAGGGATATGTGGAGATCTGATGGGAGTTGTAGGGGGATATGGGTAAAAATTTATCATATTTTATTGTATACAGATGTGAAACTCTCACAGAATAAACTAAATCTCAAATAAAAATAGCAAGTACTTATTTTTGAAACAGGAAGTGGGAAGGGGAATAATGCATACCAGAGTCAAGAGAAGGAGGTAGAGGAAGTGACGATAGAGAGGGGTTGGTCAGTGAGTATGAACTAGCAGTTAGTTCTGGTGCTCTCTTGCATCATGGCACGATTATGGTTAGCAATATTTTATAGAATGATTCAAAATGGTTAGAAGAACATATATAATTGTCCTCAGCACAACAAGATGATAATTGCATAAAGCAATGGGTATGTAACCCCCTAATTTGATTATTACACAGTATACTTAGGTCATAGTATCACACTACACCTAACAAATGTGTGTAGTTATTATGTGACACATATAAATAAAACTGTACTAGAGAGATGGCCGCAGACAGCCGGCCACCGTCCGGACCAGAGGACAGGTGTCCGCCTGGCTCGGGAGGCGGCCTCAGCCTCAGCAGCAGCGGTCACTATCTTGGTTCCGGGACTCAGCAGAACTTAGGAAATTAGTCTGAACAGGTGAGAGGGTGCGCCAGAGAAGCTGACAGCTTCTGGGAACTGCCAAAGCAACACAGCTTCTGAGAAAGGCCCTGTTTTGGGCCTTCTTCTTCGGCCAGGAGGAGGTCCAAAAACAAGATATCTATGCACCTTCCCTGTAAGAGAGCTTGCCAGCAGAGAGTGCTCTGAGCACTGAAACTCAGAGGAGAGAATCTGTCTCCCAGGTCTGCTGATAGACGGTAACAGAATCACCAGAAGAACAATCTCTAAACAGAGTTAACTATAACTAAAACTCCAGAGATTACCAGATGGCAAAAGGTAAACGTAGGAATCTTACTAACAGGAACCAAGACCACTCACCATCATCAGAACCCAGCACTCCCACTTCGTCCAGTCCAGGACACCCCAACACACCCGAAAACCTAGACCTAGATTTAAAAGCATATCTCATGATGATGGTAGAGGACATCAAGAAGGACTTTAATAAATCACTTAAAGAAATACAGGAGAACACTGCTAAAGAGTTATAAGTCCTTAAAGAAAAACAGGAAAACACAATCAAACAGGTAGAAGTCCTTACAGAAAAAGAGGAAAAAACATACAAACAGGTGATGGAAATGAACAAAACCATACTAGACCTAAAAAGGGAAGTAGACACAATAAAGAAAACTCAAAGTGAAGCAACACTGGAGATAGAAACCCTAGGAAAGAAATCTGGAACCATAGATTTGAGCATCAGCAACAGAATACAAGAGATGGAAGAGAGAATCTCAGGTGCAGAAGATTCCATAGAGAACATCGGCACAACAATCAAAGAAAATGGAAAATGCAAAAAGATCCTAACTCAAAATATCCAGGAAATCCAGGACACAATGAGAAGACCAAACCTACGGATAATAGGAGTGGATGAGAATGAAGATTTTCAACTCAAAGGACCAGCAAACATCTTCAAAAAAATTATTGAAGAAAACTTCCCAAATCTAAAGAAAGAGATGCCTATGAACATAAAAGAAGCCTACAGAACTCCAAATAGACTGGACCAGAAAAGAAATTCCTCCCGACACATAATAATCAGAACAACAAATGCACTAAATAAAGATAGAATACTAAAAGCAGTAAGGGAAAAAGGTCAAGTAACATATAAAGGCAAGCCTATCAGAATTACACCAGATTTTTCACCAGAGACTATGAAAGCCAGAAGAGCCTGGACAGATGTTATACAGACACTAAAAGAACACAAATTCCAGCCCAGGCTACTATACCCAGCCAAACTCTCAATTACCATAGATGGAGAAACCAAAGTATTCCACGACAAAACCAAATTCACACATTATCTCTCCACGAATTCAGCCCTTCAAAGGATAATAACAGAAAAAAACCAATACAAGAATGGGAACAATGCCCTAGAAAAAACAGGAAGGTAATCCCTCAACAAACCTAAAAGAAGACAGCCACAAGAACAGAATGCCAACTTTAACAACAAAAATAACAGGAAGTAACAATTACTTTCCCTTAATATCTCTTAACATCAATGGTCTCAACTCCCGAATAAAAAGACATAGACTAACAAACTGGCTACACAAACAAGACCCAACATTTTGCTGCTTACAGGAAACACATCTCAGAGAAAAAGATAAACACTACCTCAGAATGAAAGGCTGGAAAACAAATTTCCAAGCAAATGGTATGAAGAAACAAGCTGGAGTAGCCATCCTAATATCTGATAAGATTGACTTCCAACCCAAAGTCATCAAAAAGGACAAGGAGGGGCACTTCGTTCTCATCAAAGGTAAAATCCTCCAAGAGGAACTCTCAATTCTGAATATCTATGCTCCAAATACAAGGGCAGCCACATTCATTAAAGAAACTTTACTAAAGCTCAAAGCACACATTGCACCTCACACAATAATAGTGGGAGACTTCAACACACCAATTTCACCAATGGACAGATCATGGAAACAGAAACTAAACAGGGGCACACTGAAACTAACAGAAGTGATGAAACAAATGGATCTGACAGATATCTACAGAACATTTTATCCTAAAACAAAAGGATATACCTTCTTCTCAGCACCTCATGGGACCTTCTCCAAAATTGACCACATAATAGGTCACAAAACAGGCCTCAACAGATTCAAAAATATTGAAATTGTCCCATGTATCCTATCAGATCACCATGCACTAAGGCTGATCTTCAATAATAAAAAAAAATAATAGAAAGCCAACACTCACGTGGAAACTGAACAACACTCTTCTCAATGATACCTTGGTCAAGGAAGGAATAAAGAAAGAAATTAAAGACTTTTTAGAGTTTAATGAAAATGAAGCCACAACGTACCCAAACCTTTGGGACACAATGAAAGCTTTTCTAAGAGGGAAACTCATAGCTCTGAGTGACTCCAAGAAGAAACGGGAGAGAGCACATACTAGCAGCTTGACAACACATCTAAAAGCTCTAGAAAAAAAAAGAAGCAAATTCACCCAAGAGGAGTAGACGGCAGGAAATAATCAAACTCAGGGGTGAAATCAACCAAGTGGAAACAAGAAGAACTATTCAAAGAATTAACCAAACGAGGAGTTGGTTCTTTGAGAAAATCAACAAGATAGATAAACCCTTAGCTAGACTCACTAGAGGGCACAGGGACAAAATCCTAATTAACAAAATCAGAACTGAAAAGGGAGACATAACAACAGATCCTGAAGAAATCCAAAACACCATCAGATCCTTCTACAAAAGGCTATACTCAACAAAACTGGAAAACCTGGACAAAATGGACAAATTTCTGGACAGATACCAGGTACCAGGATCAAGTTGACCTTCTAAACAGTCCCATAGCCCCTAAAGAAATAGAAGCAGTTATAAATAGTCTCCCAGCCAAAAAAAAGCCCAGGACCAGACAGGTTTAGTGCAGAGTTCTATCAGACCTTCAAAGATCTAATTCCAGTTCTGCACAAACTTTTTCACAAGATAGAAGTAGAAGGTACTCTACCCAACTCATTTTATGAAGCCACTATTACTCTGATACCTAAACCACAGAAAGATCCAACAAAGATAGAGAACTTCAGACCAATTTCTCTTATGAATATCAATGCAAAAATCCTCAATAAAATTCTCGCTAACTGAATCCAAGAACACATTAAAGCAATCATCGATCCTGACCAAGTAAGTTTTATTCCAGGGATGCAGGGATGGTTTAATATACGAAAATCCATCAATGTAATCCATTATATAAACAAACTCAAAGACAAAAACCACATGATCATCTCGTTAGATGCAGAAAAAGCATTTGACAAGATCCAACACCCATTCATGATAAAAGTTCTGGAAAGATCAGGAATTCAAGGCCCATACCTAAACATGATAAAAGCAATCTACAGCAAACCAGTAGCCAACATCAAAGTAAATGGAGAGAAGCTGGAAGCAATCCCACTAAAATCAGGGACTAGACAAGGCTGCCCACTTTCTCCCTACCTTTTCAACATAGTACTTGAAGTATTAGCCAGAGCAATTAGACAACAAAAGGAGATCAAGGGGATACAAATTGGAAAAGAGGAAGTCAAAATATCACTTTTTGCAGATGATATGATAGTATATATAAGTGACCCCAAAAATTCCACCAGAGAACTCCTAAACCTGATAAACAGCTTCGGTGAAGTAGCTGGATATAAAATAAACTCAAACAAGTCAATGGCCTTTCTCTATACAAAGAATAAACAGGCTGAGAAAGAAATTAGGGAAACAACACCCTTCTCATTAGTCACAAATAATATAAAATACCTTGGCATGACTCTAACTAAGGAAGTGAAAGATTTGTATGATAAAAACTTCAAATCTCTGAAGAAAGAAATTAAAGAAGATCTCAGAAGATGGAAAGATCTCCCATGCTCATGGATTGGCAGGATCAACATTGTAAAAATGGCTATCTTTCCAAAAGCAATCTACAGATTCAATGCAATCCCCATCAAAATTCCAACTCAATTCTTCAACGAATTAGAAGGAGCAATTTGCAAATTCATCTGGAATAACAAAAAACCTAGGATAGCAAAAACTCTTCTCAAGGATAAAAGAACCTCTGCTGGAATCACCATGCCTGACCTAAAGCTTTACTACAGAGCAATTGTGATAAAAACTGCATGGTACTGGTATAGAGACAGACAAGTAGACCAATGGAATAGAATTGAAGACCCAGAAATGAACCCACACACCTATGGTCACTTGATCTTCGACAAGGGAGCTAAAACCATCCAGTGGAAGAAAGACAGCATTTTCAACAATTGGTGCTGGCACAACTGGTTGTTATCATGTAGAAGAATGCGAATTGATCCATACTCATCTCCTTGTACTAAGGTCAAATCTAAATGGATCAAAGAACTTCACATAAAACCAGAGACACTGAAACTTATAGAGGAGAAAGTGGGGAAAAGCCTTGAAGATATGGGCACAGGGGAAAAATTCCTGAACAGAACAGCAATGGCATGTGCTGTAAGATCGAGAATTGACAAATGGGACCTAATGAAACTCCAAAGTTTCTGCAAGGCAAAAGACACCGTCAATAAGACAAAGAGACCACCAACAGATTGGGAAAGGATCTTTACCTATCCTAAATCAGATAGGGGACTAATATCCAACATATATAAAGAACTCAAGAAGGTGGACTTCAGAAAATCAAATAACCCCATTAAAAAATGGGGCTCAGAACTCAACAAAGAATTCTCACCTGAGGAATACCGAATGGCAGAGAAGCACCTGAAAAAATGTTCAACATCCTTAATCATCAGGGAAATGCAAATCAAAACAACCCTGAGATTCCACCTCACACCAGTCAGAATGTCTAAGATCAAAAATTCAGGTGACAGCAGATGCTGGCGAGGATGTGGAGAAAGAGGAACACTCCTCCATTGTTGGTGGGATTGCAGGCTTGTACAACCACTCTGGAAATCCGTCTGGCGGTTCCTCAGAAAATTGGACATAGTACTACCGGAGGATCCAGCAATACCTCTCCTGGGCATATATCCAGAAGATGCCCCAACTGGTAAGAAGGACACATGCTCCACTATGTTCATAGCAGCCTTATTTATAATAGCCAGAAGCTGGAAAGAACCCAGATGCCCCTCAACAGAGGAATGGATACAGAAAATGTGGTACATCTACACAATGGAGTACTACTCAGCTATTAAAAAGAATGAATTTATGAAATTCCTAGCCAAATGGATGGACCTGGAGGGCATCATCCTGAGTGAGGTAACACATTCACAAAGGAACTCACACAATATGTACTCACTGATAAGTGGATATTAGCCCAAAACCTAGGATACCCAAGATATAAGATACAATTTCCTAAACACATGAAACTCAAGAAAAATGAAGACTGAAGTGTGGACACTATGCCCCTCCTTAGAAGTGGGAACAAAACACCCTTGGAAGGAGTTACAGAGACAAAGTTTGGAGCTGAGATGAAAGGATGGACCATGTAGAGACTGCCTTATCCAGGGATCCACCCCATAATCAGCATCCAAACGCTGACACTATTGCATACACTAGCAAGATTTTATCGAAAGGACCCAGATGTAGCTGTCTCTTGTGAGACTATGCCGGGGCCTAGCAAACACAGAAGTGGATGCCCACAGTCAGCTAATGGATGGATCACAGGGCTCCCAATGGAGGAGCTAGAGAAAGTACCCAAGGAGCTAAAGGGATCTGCAACCCTATAGGTGGATCAACATTATGACCTAACCAGTACCCCGGAGCTCTTGACTCTAGCTGCATATGTATCAAAAGATGGCCTAGTCGGCCATCACTGGAAAGAGAGGCCCATTGGACACACAAACTTTATATGCCCCAGAACAGGGGAATGCCAGGGCCAAAAAGGGGGAGTGGGCGGGTAGGGGAGTGGGGGTGGGTGGGTATGGGGGACTTTTGGTATAGCATTGGAAATGTAAATGAGCTAAATACCTAATAAAAAATGGAAAGAAAAAAAAAAAAAGATGGCCTAGTCGGCCATCACTGGAAAGAGAGGCCCATTGAACACGCAAAATTTATATGCCCCAGTACAGGGGAACGCCAGGGCCAAAAAGGGGGAGTGGGTGGGTAGGGGAGTGGGGGAGGGTGGGTATGGGGGACTTTTGGTATAGCATTGGAAATATAAATGAGCTAAATACCTAATAAAAAATTTAAAAAAAAAAGATACAGCAAAAAAAAAAAAAAGAAATGTAGGAGTTGATTCTCTAACTTTGGTCTTTATTAAAACACCTTTATTGATATGTTTCACCCTTAATATTACATATTTAATATCCATAAGTGGTACGTATGGGAGCTGCACTTTCCTACCTATTTCTCATTCATAGCTTTCTCCTCTAGTTTCATTGGGGGTTGTATAAAATATTGTTATTAATTCCAATTGATTGTATGAAATTGGATACCATAGTGTCCTTTATGTTAAAGTTTTACCATGTGTTTTGATCATATCCACTTTCCTGATCTTTTTCTCCCCTCTTTCTTCCCACTAGTGTCCATTCTAATGGCAATAGTGATAGTTGATTATATATGTATTGCTCTATTTTCTCTGTGAAATTCACAGTTTTGGCACTATCGTCTATTCGAGATTTCCTCAGATGTTAGGTAATCCTGCCTGTGTTCATGATTGTGAAGATCACTGATGGGTTTTACACTGTTGCAAGTTCTATGTAAACCATTTACCTGATCTGCTTGTGGTAGGATTTTGATAGTTTCTGCCTGTAGTCTACATGAATTCATAGGAGGAGTCTTCTCACATCTTGTCTAGAAAGCATAGGTCTTGCCACGAGACATCTCTAAGCTAAACTCCAGAAGATAGTTGACCATTACCCACCCTGGGTATATAATCAATTGTGTGTGTCACACCCAGAGATTTTTTTATGTCTAAAAAACAGCCTTCTCTACTCCCAATGCTATGGGAAGAGAAGTTATCTAGAGAGGGAAACAAGGAAGGAGAAATCTGCCCCTTTGTACATTCAATTGGCTGCTCTCACCTGTTCAGTTTCAACAGAGCCCCTGCTTTTCAGCCTCCAGAGTTCTAGAGTTGTTGCCTATAATGTTTGCCCTTCCTCTTTACACAATAAGCTTGCTTTGATTTATTGGGATTTTATGAGAAAATGGGCTTCCTAGAAGTGCTCAAAGCCATAGAGTTGTTGCCTATCATCTTTGGCCTTCCTTGTCTGTTTATGTCTCTTTACACGATAGGCTTGCTATGATTTATTGAGATTTTATGAGAAAATGGGACTCCTAGAAGTGCTCAAAGCTGTCTGAACTGTATTTATTTTTGATAGGTGAGCCTTATACAGCCGCCACTTTTGTAGGTTACAAATTGGTTGGGAATAGACCATTTCATCCGGCTTGACCCCATGTGCTTCTTTTTCAATGTCACTTTTAGATCTCTTTTTATGATATGGGAGGAATCATGATGCATTTTTTTCCTAAGTGAAGCCCCACAGGAGAGGATATGAGCCTAGGCAGCTCTGATTTCATAACATCTGCCCACAGCCTCACTGTCCACATCTATTGTTCCTTCTCCCAGAAAGTGAATTTCAGTGTACCCTCAAGATGAGAATCATCAAAACTGAGATATAATTGAATGGACAATGTATTGACATTCAAAACTCAGTTTGACCTCTAGAATTCCCTATCTACATAATATTAGGGTGTTCCGTGAATATAATACTTTTATTCCAAAAGAAACAAAAACAAACAAACACAACGAACAACAACAACAAAACCTGTCTTTATGGGCAGTCCTTTTAAAATTGTTGACTGGGTAGCTTAGAGTCTTCATCTCTGAACGAGAACAGTAACAGCCTATGTCTTGGGAAATGACTGTGAGATGATGATAGTAAAGCTCTCAGCATGGTACCTGCCATAAGATATTCAAGGGTTATCATTCTTAATTCTTACTGGATTAACCATAGGATTGTACATTGATAGGTAAACAGTTATAAGAATTAAACACCCATCTCTTTCTCATTATCATGGCTCTGTAGATTAAAGAGCTCCGATTGAGATAACATATATAAAATCTCTGGATAAACATTATCTACAGTCTGCCAGGTTTCAAAAACCATGAATCGATATCTTCTGGGACTGGTTAACCCAAAAGGAAGCCACATAATGTTAAAGGCAACTGCTTAATTTACCTGCCAATCAGAAAGATGTATTGTCCATGGCTTTGACTCCTCTTGGCCACAGTTCCACAGATCCCTGGGACTCAGAATTGACAGAAATGTCCAATATCAGGCAAACCAAATACATTCTAGAACTAAAGATATTGGATTTTTTTTAATTAAAAAGGAAAAGAATAGTCCTTTTCTCTAATGTTTGCAGGAAAATTAATAACTAAGAGGGAACACCATTAAGCACTATCTTCTTAATGTGATATTTACACTTGTTTTGGAGATAAGCTACAAGTTGTAAACATCATTGCTCAGCAAGGTTTTAGTTTGGCCCCTGTGGAATCTGCTGTGATCATGGGCCACTTTCTGATGTGTAAGTGGATAAAGAACCCATAGCATGATGGAAGGGCTAAAAAGGATTCCCGTACTTGTCTTCCTATTGCTTTGAGATGCTGTCTGTGAATAAAGTCTTCTACAAGCATGCCATTGATTTGCCAGGTTAATAGAGTGGGTTATGATAGGAAATCTTTGAAAGGGCTGTATAATGGTGTTAACATTAGTGACTTGTCAGAAGTACATGCCTCATAGGGGGAAAAAAGTATTCAAGGCACCAATAATCCACTGTTTGAAGTTACAGGACATTAGTTAGAGTCAAAATGGAAAAAGGAGTTCATGAATACCAAGGCTTCTCGCATCTCAGCCTTCTAGGGAAGGCAAATGGTATCATTAGCTCTTATAAAGTAGTCGAGAAATCTGTGAGGTATGGAAGGAGGCAAAGATAGAAGGACCTCTGGGGATTATTAGTTAGAGACCCTGTGCCTGTGTAGCTGTACCCCACCCACACATACACATACAAGAAATGGAATAACACAGGCTCAGATAGCTTTAGTCATGTACCTAGATACTCTGCTGTTGATATGGACTGGAACCTGGATTGGTGTTAACTTCTGATTCCAAAACTTGACTGGTCAAGAAAAGGGCTGAGCAATGGGGATGAATATGCTCCAGGCTTCCCTGTTGGTTGGTTGCTTTCAGCAGGACCAGAAGCTACATCTCTTGGCTTTTGCTTCAGCGTCCTCGCCTCTGTAACTACCTTCTCCACAAGCATCAGTGCATAGATAATTCTTCTGTCTTCACTCATGACACCAAGTCTGTCCTAACCTTGAGATTTACACAAGGTCAGTGGAGAGAAAAGGAAGAAAGCATGCTATAACTGATAGGTGGTTTTAGGCACAGTTAAAGACAACTCACAGATTGTCCAGAAATTCCTTATATTTTCTTGACTTGCTAAGATGGGACTAAGATCCCTCATCATTGTTGTTGTTGTTGTTTTCACTAATTAATTTAATCTCAGCCCTCCTCCTCTCTCTCTCAGGCCTATGCTTACAAATCCCTGCCCTCATTACTCCCTCCCGTTCTCCTCAGAGAAGAGGAAGCACCTTTGGGTATCACCTGCCCTGAGATATCACATCACAGCAGGTCTAAGCACATCCTCTCCCACTGAGGCCCAACCAGGCAGTACATTTATGGGTAGGGGATCCAGGCTACAGAGTCAGAGACAGCCCCACTCCAATTGTGAGGGGACCCACATGAAGATCAAACTGCAGACTGCTCCAAATGTGTAGGGTGCCTAGGTCCAGGCCCTGAATGTTCCTTGGTGGTTCAGTCACTGTGACCCCCACCCCCAAGGACCCAGGCTAACCGACTCTGTAGTTCTTCATGTGGTGTCCTGGATTCTACCAGCTTGCCCATTTCTATCCTCCACTCTTCTACAAGACTCCCCAAGCTCTACCTGATGTTTGGCTATGTGTCTCTGTGTCTGTTTCCATCTGCTGCTAGATAAAGCCTCTCAAGAGAGAGAGAGTTATGCTAGGTTCCTGTCTGCAAGCATAGCAGAATATCATTAATTGTGTCAGGGGTTGCCTCTCTCACATGGGGCAGGTCTCAAGTTGGGTGGTCATTGGTTGCCAATTCCCTCAGTCTCTGCTCCATCTTTATCCATGCACATCCTACTGCTTCATAAATGTCTACTGAGTCTTTGAGCATTTGCAGAGCTCCTTTCTGACAGTTATCCTGGGGCAACCCATGAGAGCTTCCATCATTTGACTTTGCATATAGGAGATGCAAATTTGCCTACATGAATACTTTTTGTGGAGCTCCAACTTGCATTAAGGTAGTCTGCTCTTTAAGTCACTTGTCTTGGCTTCTTTCCTTATTGCTGTGATAAAATATCCCAACTAAAGCCACTCAGTGGTTTATAGTTCAGAAAGATACAGCCACGATAATGGGGAAGACATGGCAGGAGGCTGAGAAGGTACAGTGGCACCTGCAGACGTCTGGCTGGTCACACTGCATCTGCTCTCAGAAAGCAGAGTAAACAAGAAGTGTGGCTAGGCTATAAGTCTCACAATCTGTCCCCAGGGATTCACTTTCTTCTGCGAATGGCTCCACAACTTTTCTCCAATGGTGCCACCAGCTGGGACCGAATGTTTTAACCCAGGAGCCTATAAAGGACATCTCACATTCAAACCAGAGCTTCACTCTAATAGTACCCCATTTCACAGGATTGACGAGAGCAAAATGATTTGAACTATCTAAAAAGGTCTCCAAAGGGCATCTTGATAGCTGAGTGATGAATGCAGTGCTGAGGTATTGGGAATTTTCTTATTTAAGAGCATATTTTCATGCTGTGAGTGACTTGTCTGGTAAGGAGACCTGTGTGGGTGTCAAGCACTACCAGTATGTATGCATGAAAGTGAGAGGAAAAAATACCAATGCAAGGTTGTGAACTTTCTAGACTATTATAAAGGTGTACTGGTGCCATAATTCAGTAATAGAGCACTTTCTCAGATTCCAAAGGCACAAAGTTTGATCTCTCCACACTACAAAAACAAATCAAACAAAAATCTCCAGAA